>NC_055972.1:22428592-22433592 GCF_018492685.1 Alosa sapidissima | reverse complement strand
TGTAAAAAAACATATACAGGAGGAAAATAGCCTTATAAGATTAAAGGCTGCTATGGAAACCCATTCCACAAAAGATCCACAGCACCTCGAAAATACCCTGCTTCCATCCTCCTGCTCTTTAATCACACAGCTTCCGTCTGTCTGCAGACCTCCTGGGGGCACTACCTGCCCCCTCCCTCCCTCTCTCCTTTTCTTTTGCCACCAACTCCCCCTGTTTGTATTGGGGGGCCAGTGCAAACCTGTTTGCGCTGGTGTCAGCTGCGATTACTTCAGACGTCTCCCGCTTGCAAAAATCAATTGCAGCAGAGCAAGAGTCTGCCCATCAATCAGTGGGTGCCGGGATGAGAAGTGACAGTCAGAAAAGCCCTTCGCTTCCCCCACCCTGAGAGACGCGTCGTGCGCACACACAGCGATGGCATTATGGATCATTCCTGAGTGGAGATGCACTTGTGTTTTTCCAGCAGCTTCACTCTCTTTCGCTCTCCTCCATCCTCCATCGTTCTCTCTCTCTCTCGCTCGCTCACCTGCTCAGCCTTTTTTCCTTTGCTCACACCCTGTATCCCTCTTTCATACACACCTTTCTGCATCTTCTTCTCTCCCTCACTCCCTCCAGCTTTCACTCCCTCCCTTTCACCCTCCATTTCTTCCACTTGTTCTCTCCTTCTCACTCTCCTTCTCGCTCTCCCCTCCTCTTTAAAGCTCCCTCTCTCCCTCCCTCCTGCAAACACTCTAAGCAGAGAGGAACAAGGAACAACAAATGCAGACAAGCACTAAAAGGAGGGTGGTGCCTTCTTTTAGCACACTCTTAAAACGAATGTGTTGTTTTTAACACATCTCTGTGTCCAGGTAGGGACAACACAGTTTGTGTTGTTTCCTTTTTTTTAAAATTTGTTTCACAGTACGTGTTGAAATAACACAACTTGCGGTGTTTTTTTTAACACATCTCTGTGTCCAGATAGGGACAACACATTCGTTTTAACAGTGCAGTCTTCCCTCTAATCCACCACTTTTGTTCTCTAAACCCTGATACCTGATGCCAATTTCTCCCTCTTGTTCTCTCCCTCTCGGTTCCTCCCGACTGTGCGGGTTGGTCAGGAGGAAACTCACCAAACTGGAGCTTCTTCATGGCCGCCACATACTTCTCCTCCAGAGAGCGCAGAATGGACAGGGGCTTGGGCCTGGTGGACGTCTTCTTAGAGGACTCGGCCAGCTTCTTTTCTGTGGGGGGAGAGAGAGAGAGAATGCTTTCTTAAATGTGTTACTTAGCAGAAAGAGAGAGAGAGAGAGAGAGAGAGAGAGAGAGAGAGAATAGAAAAGACCGAAAGAAAGGGGGGGGAAAAGGATTCGAGGGTGAAAACTGATGAGCAAAACAAAGGGCAACAAAACAAGAGGCCCTAGCTGCTGTTGGTCTGACTTTCCCCATCCATAACAATGAGGAAAACAAAACAGCAAGGGGAAAAAAAAGAATGCAGCTTTCAAGGAGATTTTCTCCTTGTTTCTCCAGCGGTGGACAAGAAATAGAGAGACCGGGAGGGAGGGGGGGGGGTGTGGGTAGAGAGAGGTGGGGAGAGAGAAAGGTGTGTAGAGAGAGAGAGAGAGAGAGAGAGAGAAACACAAAGCAAAGCATTAAAACTGACAAATGACAGCTACATCATACATCAAGATGGCGATATTGTATCTGGCAGAGTCCTCATTTCTTCTGCAGCGGGGGCGCTCTTATCGACATCTACACCCCGACGCCAGAGAAGTAATCACACTGATGACACTGTGGGCCATCACTGAGCCCGCAGAGGAAGAAAGGAGGTGAGGTGGGGTGGAGGCTCTTCATGCATAAACATTATTAACTATCTATCAGGGTTCCCACTCTAAGTCAAATGTAAAATTTCATGACTTTTCATGACAAAAAAACCTGAATTTCCATGACCTACTATATAATAAATCACAATATACCAACCAACGATTTCAGGAGCTGCGTAGCGTTCAAGAAACTTTTACTTTTCCGAGCGGTAGATTAATAAATGGGCATTGAATAAATAAAGTTGGGCTAAGCACAAATACAGTACAGCTAATAACCAGATACACCAATTCTGCATGGAAATATATTTGTAATAATGTATTTTGGGAAGTGAATTTTAAACTGCTACAACAAAAAATGCTGATATTCCATGACTTTGCCCCAAAAAGGCTAAAATTCCCTGACTTTCCATATCTGGAATAGACTTCATTCCAGAAATTCCATGACCAGTGGGAATCCTGATCTATATTTAAAATATTATATGGTGGCTGTAGCCCCTGTCTTCAAATCCCTTAACACGGTGCATTGATATTGCTACCTGGATGCATGTACCACCCTTTTAAATTACTGGTGCATTTAACCTGCCTATAACGCAAGCGGAGCCAGTGCGCAGTGCAAAAAAAAAAAAAAAAGAAGGAAAAAAAGACTTTGGATGTCGATACCATAATTTATTTCCTTTCCAGCTCACACATTAGACGCTGCGTATCGACACGCGGGGACGCACAAGCCGGTCAATACTGAGATGCACGAAAAGAGGTCTCGTCAAATCCCAGCCCCCTCGTTAGCCTGTCTTTGACCGTTTCTTGGAGACGAATCACTAATTAAACAGTTAACCCACCCCCTCACGCTCACATTCCACACGTTCATTTCGAGCACGGAGATGCAGTGCCATTCCCCTTCACAGACATCCCTCTTCCTGGACTGGGAGAAGGAAGCGGCCGTTATCCTATAGATTTCCTTATAGGCGGTGACAGCCGCATTGATCTGAACTTAAACATACGGGCAGCATGCCCAAACCACACGCCTTCCTCCTCGCCAGCTACCCAACCCACATACAGCTCTCAATAGCATGGGCGCACGCCTGTGGTTCTGTGTGTGGCAGTGTGTGTGTAAGCGAGCGAGAGCCTAGGTGTGTGAACACCTGTGTGCCTATGTGTGTAGGTTTCTAGGTAGGCTTTGTGTGTGAGAGTGAGTGAGTGAGTGAGTGAGTGAGTGAGAGAGAGAGAGTGAGAGAGAGACTGCGTACTCCAAAGATAGGAAGAAGCCAATTAATACAGCTACTAGAGTGGAGGAGGAGGAGGAGGAGGAGGAGAGGGGAAGTGCAACAGTCAATCATGCCTAACACACATATCAATAGCAAGCTTTTTTACTGACAGTGAGTAATAGCCAGCTGAGGACTTCTGCAGTAGTACCAGTATGGCAGTAGTATGGCAGGCATCGCAGTCAATATGTGTGTGTGTGTGTGTGTGTGTGTGTGTGTGCGTGTGCGTGTGTCTGGTCCCTTGTGCAGACCGGACACTCTTTCTCAGTCTGTCAGCAACTCTAAAGCCCTCTCCCAGGAGGACAGCTTAATGTCTTCAGAAAGAGTAATGGTGGTTAGTGGGTGGGTGTGTGTGTGTGGGTTGTAATGGTCAGACTTATTGAGTGTGTGTTGGTTTGATTGACGTGTCTTATCCCATCGAGGAAAAGCTTGGAGTATATGCTGAAAGATCCACAGGGATTTTGGGCAGGAAAAACTCCTATGAATTTGAGTGAGTGAGTGAGTGAGTGAGTGAGTGAGTGTGTGTGTATGTGTGTGTGTGTGTGTGTGTGTGTGTGTGTGAGACTGACCACCATCAGATGGTACAGCCGTCCCTGCAGAGGTGACAGTCACAAGTCACAGTCACAAGAGGGTGTGTGTGGCCGTGTGTGTCCATGTTGGCTAAAGTTAGAGACCCACTTCTGTGCCCTTGTCTGGAGAGCGCGGCAGACACACCAAGCTTTCCAGAGGGACAACCAGAGGACATCAATCCACACTAGATGGCACAAAATCAGCAGAAGACTCTCTTTTGTCTGAACACCTTGTCCAAGCAAAGCTGCAGCTAACGTTCTCCGTTTTCAATCATTCTCCTAATCAGCAATTTGCTTTCTATCCCTCCCCACACACCCGCCCCTCTCTGTGTCCGGACGCTCACCTTGGTTGGCCTGCCGCAGGCTGGTGGTGGCGGCGTAGACGATCTCGGCTGTCCTCTGGATGTCGGGCACCAGTAGGGTCAGGCCCTCCGGCTCGGGGTCCGACGGCTCGGCCTTCACCACTCCTTTGCTCTTGTCTTTTTTCGACCTGCAAGCGGGCAGACGAAGGCAAACGTTAGGCATAAACTGCGGCATCTCTCAAATGAAACAGGATTAAAGGGAAAGATGGGTAGTGGATTTGGGACAAGTTTGAATTGGAATTTTAGGAAGGGAGAGAGATAGAGAGAGAGAGAGAGAAACAAAGAGAAGAAGTAAAAGAGGAAAGAGAAACGACAACTACATCAGCTTTATAAGGCTTGCATATCACTGCCGCTCCCATTGCCACATACTTGTGTCTTTGTATAATTCACAACCATACGCAGTCATGTATTATTCACAACTGAAAGGCTGAGGAAGTCATTTGCCCCCAGGGCTATTGAACTGTTCAATGCTTCACTAAAGGGAAGAGGAGAGATAGACTTCTCTGCTTAGTCTGTCTGCCTCTCCACCCTTTCCATGTTTGAGTACTGACTGCCCACTACTGCTTTACTACTGTACTGTTTTACTGCTACACTGTTTTTCATGCTATATTAGCACACATGACCAATGGCTTCTGCTACAATACTGAATGGCTGTTACCTCAACCTGTTCTTGCATTGACATAGTTTTTTATATTACCTTGTCTATATTATACTTTACTCTCCTATTTGTCCATATTATTTATGCTGGTATCTAGACCTTATTCTTGCACTGTTGGACTACTTTTTGCACCTTCACCATGACACTCACTCTCTTGAGCACCTTACATTACATTACATTACATTTAGCAGACACTTCTTGACCAAAGTAACTTACATATGTCAGCTATATTACAAGGGATCACATTGTCCCCGGAGCAACTTGGAGTTAAGTGCCTTGCTCAAGGGCACAACGGTGGAAGCTGGGAATTGAACCGACATCTTTCAGGCTACTGCACGCTAGCCCAGCTCCTTAA
>NC_055972.1:22393592-22421092 GCF_018492685.1 Alosa sapidissima | reverse complement strand
GGTTCCAGGTCCCACCTCCAGCAGTGTGTGTGTGGCCCTGAGCACTGACACACACCACAGAAATAACTGAAAAGGCTGACAGACATCGATGTGTAGCTGTGTGATGAAATGTACACATACATGTAAAAAGTTAAACTATGTTACAGAAATCCAATAAATGTAACAAAAAACCCCCATTGCTAGTCCCTGCTGCTATCCATATTGTAATACCATGAGTCAGTGAGCACCAAACTAGTGTGTTGCCTGTGTGTGTGTGTGTGTGTGTGTGTGTGTGTGTGTGTGTGTTTTTAGTAGCATGCATGAACAAATTCATCTGTGAGAAGTGTGTGTGTGTGTGTGTGTGTGTGTGTGTGTGTGTGTGTGTGTGTGTGTGTGTGTGTGTGTGTGCGCCTGCAAGACACAACTGTATTGGAATGGCATTCTCTGTGGCTGGGCTGCTTTACATTTATATTGGAATCACAGAACCTTTTCCTTCTCTGTCTGTGGGATTTGAAGATGCATCTCTCCCTCTCTTCCCATCCTGCTTCAATTGGCTGCTTCATCTCCCAGCACCTCAGTGCGAGGACCTACTCAAGGCTGCCCGACTGCCTGCCCGCTGCTGGTCAGTAGCAGTCACTGATATGATTGATGTAAGGGACAACAGCATCCACAGGCAAATGGCTCGCTGGACCATCTCTGTGGATGGATTAGTGTGTGTGTGTGTGTGTGTGTGTGTGTGTGTGTGTGTGTGTGTGTGTGTGTGTGTGTGTGTGTGGGATACTCCTCCTCAATGTCAGCCTCTCTTCCCTACTCTCCTTGCATGATCACGGTTGAGCCCGGCCTCCCCATTTGCCATCATTTCATTAAGACAAACTGATTTAGTGCTCGCAGAAATAGACTTTTCTCAGGGAGACAGACAGAGGAGAGAAGGATGAGGGGAGAGAGGGAGGAGACAGAGAGAGCAAAAGAGAAGGGGAGAGAAGGAGAGAGAGAAGCCAACAGCAAAGGGAGGGGGGTCTAATCAGACATTCTGATCCAGGTCTTTCTCGCTGGGTGATAAACAATGTTAGCCAGAGAGAGCTGAGGACAAGAGCTGGACAAGACCTGAGGTAACCTTGCCGCCGCCACCTCAGCCGCTGCCATGAGCAGCCGGCCAGGAGACACCGGAGGCCATGGCTGGTCTACGATGGAACTGCGACCCTTTCTTTAACGGATGACATTAGATGGCACTCAAGGTCACAAACGGGTGTGGAGTTTGGGTTCCGAAGTGCAGACCACGTATAACTGCTTTTGTCTGTATCAGTGTCTCAAAGGTAATTTCAATACACAGAAATGATGTGTGTGTGTGTGTGTGTGTGTGTGTGTGTGTGTGTGTGTGTGTGTGTGTGTGTGTGTGTGTGTGTAGGCAGGCACGGACGGTGATTAATTCTGAGGCTCTATCTGAGAGGTGAGTCACTTACACACATGCGCGCAAACACACACACGTACACGTTTTTAGGTCCTTGAAATGAATGCGCTCCTGGTCTACTTAATGTCTTTCTGTCCAGACACTCGGGCCAACGTTGAAACATCGCCACCCAAAATAGAGCCCCCCGAATGTCCAGACACACCTTTTGCGTCAGCTAGGGACGTGCTTCTCCTTCTAGAGAGACACACACAGGCGAGTGAGAGTACACCTACACACACACACTCAACTATGTGACAAACATACACATCCCGACAGACAGACAGACAGACAGCTGGCAGAAGAACAGCAATAAGTGAGTGTGTGTGTGTGTGTGTGTGTGAGTGAGAGAGTGAGTGTGTGTGTGTAATGAATGCCAGCGGGAGAGCCAAAGAAATTGGCCTGCTTGAGCAAAGATGATGGCGGAGTGGCCTTCCAGAATTCCAAAAGAAAATGAAATAGAAGAGAGCAGGTGGCAGCCTCAAGAGAGCGAAGAGAGACATGGGGGTCCAGCGATGTGAGGAGAGCCGCCAGGAGAACCGCGGTTTTGATAAAAAAGAATTGATCTTGGAGATGGAACCCCTGGGCATCGAGAGGGGCAGGGATCCCACAGAACGATCCTCCATCCAGCAAACTAAACTGACAAATTCCTCAATCAATTTGCAAACCTACGCATGATCGAAACACATAAAATCACAATGGCCCTCTATCCATCCATTCAAAAAAAAAAAACGCTTCCATCTTCACATCTGCAACTTTCACACAATAGCCCTTGAGCCAATGTTTCAGCCAAATCTTCAAAAACCACCCACCCCACTGTGCAGTGCGGATCCAGACAGATTTCTCTGTTAGTATCCGGCATCTACTCATCGCTCACTCTTAAACCTGAACTCTCTACCCTCTACAACTGACACATGGGGCACACATAGACTGCAACTACAATTTGCATTAACCAGAACTACAGTACACAACCAAAGACACATAAATGGTGTTGTAGGTCACATATAAGAAGCAGTTTAGCTTGTATCAAATGTATTCGCCTTCAACGAAAAAGACCTGACAATTTCTTGCCACGCTGGAAAAGACATGAAATAATTTTGAGATGCTAGCCGAAGCCCTGCTCTGCTACCTACTTAAAGCTGGAGTGATCGATAAAAGGCCTGTAGTCAACTGCAGTCATAAAAAGCATTCCAGCATCTCGGCTGCGCCACAGTTTGTTTCTCATATCCACCGAAATCTGGCAATATCTGCAGACAGCTGCTTTTTCAAAGGCATCAAAAAGTGCTGAAAATAATGAAACTAATAGCTATAGATCATCTCATCTGCAAACACACCTAGTCATTCTAGGTGGCAGAGAATTAGAGAGACTGGATGGTTACACACACACACAGCTTCAATCACCAGGGGGCCTAGAAGCTATCATACCTCACAAAAGAAGAAAAAAGGCAAATATACCACGCTGAGGAGATAAGTAGGCCAGGAAAGATACACACATACAGACACAAATCAAGCCTTAGCCCAGGATTATGCTAATTACACATGTGCAACCTGCTTCAGCCGTCCCTGTAAAGAGCAGACGGAAGCACCGGAGAGTCGGCAGTGGCGGGGGGAAGCTACCGAATGGAGTGGCTTATTGTCTCCATATCCTAAAAAGCTCCGCTCCAAGAATAGCCCCGACCTAATGGGCCATTAAATAGAACATATTGAGCAGAGGCGGATCCTCTTCCCTTTTCATACCATTAAACCGCTCCTGCACGTCCAGATTGGTTTAGGAGTGACAGCCACACTCGGGCTTACATCCATAGAACACAAGGAGGCATTTCTAACACACACACACACCACACAAAAACTAAAGATTTGTCAATGGCTCTGTCAATACTGTTTGACAGCAAAGTCAGCTATATCTATGATCACCACTTTATGTTGGACTGGTGTGGTATAATCAGGTTACCATGGTAACGGCAACAGAGTACATCCTGGTTTTAATAAAAGACGGCACCATATTTAGAATCAAATGTCCTCTCTCTCTGGCTGCAAACGTAAAGTGCCCTTGTGAGATGATAATGGAGAAAATCCTCAAGGAAAAAAAAAAAAAAGAACAACCCAACCCCAATAACACAGGTCTGGCCAATCAGCTAATCAGTAGAGAACACAGCATGTCAAATGGGATGCCAAGCCAGCTTTCAAGACTTTGCAAGCCACCCAATCACAAGCACACTGGAAAAGAGGGAGGGGCATATACTTTATTTAAATACTGGGAATTTTCATTCACTAATCATTAGCATGAAAGGGAAGGGAAGAGAGGAAGGATAATAGCATCTTCCTTTTGGTGTTTGATAAATTAGATCAAGGCGGGCAGCACAGACAAGGGCAGAGTAAAACGCCCAATCAAAACACTGCTCTTTCTGCTGCTGCTGAAGACACACACAAAGCAGGGCGAGGGTACGGGCTTTACAATTGACTGCGGCAGGATCAAGACGGCACAAAAGAGAATGTTAGCATCAGGGAACGAGAGAGCTGTGGGAATAGGAGGACACAGTGTGTGTGTGTGTGTGTGTGCGCGTGAGAGAGAGTGAAAGGCTGGGCCTTATATAGGTCACGTTAGCATGACATTCTGTCCTCTGGCAGCTCTGGGTGGCACAGAGACGAAAGACTGGCACAGAGAGAGAGAGAGAGAGAGAGAGAGAGAGGAGAGAGAGAGGAGAGAGAGAGAGAGAGAGAGAGAGAGGAGAGAGGAGAGAGAGAGAGAGAGAGAGAGAGGAGAGAGAGAGAGAGGAGAAGAGAGGAGAGAGAGAGAGAGAGAGAGGGGCACAGTGCGGCTTCAGACAGCTGGGCGCCCTTGCCAAACACCTGCACCCATCAAGATCCATCTCTGCAGCTATCGCTACCCTCCATACACACCATTTAATGCCCGTGAGTGAAAGGCAGGATGGAATACACTATAATAAATTGATATTGCTTTGTAATGACAGACAGTATTACTGATGATGTATGGCATGACACAAATAAAAACTATAAAAGGTTTACTTGGATTCAAATGGCAGATGCACCTATCATTCTGCTTTAGGTGACTCACACTACAACTCTGAAACTGTATTTAATGCCGTCATCCATCCAAATCCAAAATAAACATCAGGCGGAAAAAAATAAAAAAATAAGGACAAACTCGCAGCAAATGTACCTATTCCGCGTTCACAGCCTCGCCTGCCTGCCAGCCTCCAAATGGTAGTCGTGAGGATCGATAAAGGTAATAAAGTTATTGCAAAAATCACTCATTAATGGTACACGGCAAACTGGCACTCGCCCAGCACACGGTGTCGGGTGCTAAATCCGGTCGAACAGCCCACTGTGAGAATGTTTATGGGCTGAGTGGGTCGATGGGAGGACGGCACCCTGTGCGAGAGCTCTTACACACCCCCTTCATGATGCCAATGCTTCATGGCAGGCTTCATGCTCCTGTGTCCTGTGTGGTTATAAGCTGAAGGGCGAGAGAGCCTAACTCCAAGCTGGCCATCTCAAGTGTCCCATGGCCCTGAATCACAGTCCAAGAAACAAGGGAAGGTGAACAGCCTCCATCAAGGACTTTTGTTTTATGACGTTTGGCTAATGAACCTCAAGAGTGGGTGTTTTTTCCGCACATGCCCAATTTAACTCAAGGTCAAAGAGTAAATTGTTAGTCCTGTGACTTTGGGACTCAATCTTTGAGTACCTCAATCTTTGAGCATGCAGTCCTGATCATGTCAATTATTTCAGTCAAGACAGAACAGCAATGCTTAGACAACTAGGACAGGACCCATTCCGTGCAGCCAAGACATTAGGGCACTGTTTTGTCCATACTTAGCTGCCCTCATTATGAAGCTGTTGGTTGTATGAATGCTGGGAGTCTGACGGTAACAGGACCGTTAACGTCCACACTCTTTTGGGCGGAGGTAATTGAGCCTGACTCGCACGAAACTGGTGAGATGAAGGACAAACATTTATATTCGCAAAGTTGAGGAAAAACGTACAAACTTAAAAAACTCGAGCCGAATTGTCACCATTCAAGTCTCCTGGTTCATTAAAACGCACTCGTGGATAGGATCTAATGCATAGATTTGTTTATGTTTAGAAAACAAAATAAGGAATAAGACTAATCTCAACTCATTCATAAGTTTGAGAGACCGCATTAGAAGAAACTAATTCTAAGTACACCCATACTATGTTCCATTTAATTAATCTACAAACGGGCACAGACATCAAATCTCTGTAAAAATGTCCCTGCATTGTAAGATGGAGTAAGTTGCTTTATATCCATCATGTATGGTGCATCACTAATGGCAGATCGACTAGCACTATATAAAGATCAAATCTCCGCTGCCTGTTAGGGAGGAAGCAATACAACGAACAAGAGACAGGTGCACTGGAGCCAAGACACAAGGTCTAGATTAAAAAACGATGCCTACTTTCATAAACCCTCTTAACGGTCTCAACAAATAAAGAACATGGAGCACTTCTAACAGTGAACCTAAGCAATCCAACAAAGTCTTGATCTTGAGAAAACCAAACCACCACTATCTAGATGTGAGTCAGGAATGGGATCTGAAACTCACGCTCTGCTGCCCTTCCTGACCTCATTACATACTTGTGTCAAAGACCTCTGCCAGCCCTCCTTTCATTAAGGAGTGAAGCAGCCGCTGTCCACCTACTGTTACACGAACCCTCTGTCCAATTTAGTCCTCAGGTTGGCCACGGCAATAGGACCATTGGAGAGTGTGTGATAGTGTGTGACAGAGTGTGGGTGTGGGTTTGTGTAAGGGAGGGAACAGGAGCAGATCTTCAGATTCTCATAATAAAGCTGGACGGTGGGCTGGATTGACATTTTGGTATTTTTCTAGTGTGCAGTCACAGGGAGAAACATGATTTTCTGAAGGGAGAATGGCTTGGGTTTTTAAAAAGGGCACCTGTTTAAAATAAGCATTGCCAGTTTGGTAACTTAGCATGTATCTTAGTGTTATTTTGTGTTTGTGTGTGTGTGTGTGTGTGTGTGTGTGTGTGTGTGTGTGTGTGTGTGTGTGAAAAAACTCTGGAATAAGCCAGGGCATGTGGTCGAGGAGGGGACGCAGCTCATTATGACCAGACGCTGCCCGAGAAAATGCCACAGGCCTAGGAGTGCAGAGGCCAGAGGATGGCGTGGCCCTCGCCCATTTTAATGAGGAAGACTCCCCCCCCCCCCCCCCCCCCCCCTCCCTTCAACTGTGCCATTCATCTGTTGACTCATTCTGAATCGAGCAACATCAAGTCGACCGCTGCAGTGTGGTGCATCCACAGCCAGTCCACGCAGTTTGTCGTAGTGACGGCAGGATCTGACAGGTGAGGTGGGGCTGACTCGAGTGGCTCTCACAGGGAGGAGGAAGAGACAAGGGGGAGGACATGCACAGCTCTGTGTTAGGGTCTGATGAAGGAGCAAGCCACAGAACTACAGTGTGTCAAAAACAGACCAAGTGACACAGGCTTTGAGACACCATATGACAGAAACAGACGCTGTGTGTTATCGAGGTCCACAAGCGCTGGAACAGGAATGTGTGGACATGTCTCCAAGACTGGGAGAGAGTGCCACTGTGAGGCTGTGCTTTCTAACATGGCACATGCATTATATTCAAGATGGACAAAAAATGTAACGCCTTAGAAGAGTGCTTCAGTTCACTATTCAAAGTAATCACACACACTCACAGTTTTTTTTTTAAAATATATATAAATTTGATATATTCTAAAATAATTATGCTGCCAAGGGCTTTATCCTCATGCATATCAAAGAAACATCTGTGAGAAACCTACAAGTTAATCTAATAGCAGGAATTTCCACCATGAGACAGCCCATCATTGTAAGATCTGACTGATTTGCTCATTAGATTCCTTATGAGGAAAACCAGGGAGTTTGCTCATAACAATGAGCAAGTGGAGAAGAGAGCCACAAAAGAAATATTAACTACACAAGAACAAAAGCACAGGCAACCAAAAACACAAAAGCAATGGAGACCAATAACATAAAAGCCATGGCAACCAATAACATTTCATGTCATGGAAATATTTCAGTCCACTCAAATATGCCTCTTTTACACTCCTTCAGAATGGGCAATATGTGTAATAAACAAACATGCCTAGACACACAGGTAACCACATAAACAAATGTGTGCTTCTGCCTCGAGGCCCTTAATAACGGTGCTCTCTGGGTGGGCACAGCTCAACAACAGGGTCGTTAATGATCCCACCCCCCCACCCACCGTTGTAATTTGACTTTTCCAATTTGATCCATTTTAAATTGGCTGGCGGGGCGTGTGGAGCCCAGCGCCAGAGAATTAGCCCGACTGATAATTTCCCTTAATTGAGGCGCGCAGTGATTTCCTCGCGTTAGGATGATTGAAGTGCGGGGATACTAATTATCAGCGAGGAGGTGAGCATGACGGCAGAGGGAGGGGGCAATTTTTTTTTTTTTTTTGGGGGGGGGGGGGGGGGTAAATAGATTTCTATGTTTGCCATTTTAAAAATGCTTAGAATTGAGGACAGCTCCAGCAGGCTTCTCTATGGATGGTTTGAGACAGGAACGTCAACAAATAACTCTGTGATAACTCTTCAACTACAGCTGCAAGTGGTTCATGGAGAGTCGTCACCAAAGGAAAAGCACACGGAGCCGTGCTAACACTAGAACCACAAGTGTGGCAAGAAATTTGTGAATCCCTTACATATAAATATGCCCTTCCGCATTTTGTGCGGTACTCAAGAGTAACAAAAATCAGAGGCATTCGTCTCAGCTTGGGTCTGAGACCTGTGAGAACACACTCCAACTGTGGCATCATGCTGGGCACAGCCGGTAGCTGCCTGAAGCTGGCACTTCAGCAATAAACCCTATGAGCACTGAGGGGCACCTGCAGATGTGTGACTCAAGTCCTTGCCCACTGACTCCTACTTGACCTGTGGATGCCACCAATATAAATATTCTAATATAAAATACATAATAACGGCTTTTACTATGCATCTGATGAATCTGGTAATGACTAGGGTTAGGTATTCAAACTGCATTGATTCCTTTTCCAATTTTCCAATTCTGCCTATTGATTCCAGATTCCACATTTCTCAAAATTAGAGACAAACTTCTTTACTTGTCTTTGTTTGCATCAATAAAGGGGCTATTGTGTTTAAGGAATTGATAGGCAGAACCAAAACAATATAATTTTTTTCGACCACTCCTGGTTCATTCTTATCGCTCCCAGTTCTGGCTGTTTCTTATCGATTCTATTCGATTCTGATATTTCAGTCCATGTGGGTGTCGATGGAAAATAGTACATTAGTATTTCATACCTCCACAATGCAATTGTATGATATGACACTGTTAGCTTGAATACATGGGCCTTCTGCATCAAGAGGGTCACTTCACACCAGAGACAACCAACACACGCTTTCTAGATCTCTCAGCTATATAGACCCCCCCCCAACAAACACACCCACCCTCCCATAGGTTTTCACCCACAGTCTGAGGGTCAGACCCATGGTTTGACATCACAGGCCACGTGATCCTTTATTGACCCTTCCACAGTCCTCCAGAGACCCCGGTGCTGCCACGGGGTCAGAGTTACGGAGAATTGAAACAATAAATAATTGATCGCACGCCATGGCTGGTGCAAGTGTTAATAGAAGTAAACCAACTTATTTATGCGCAGCTCTGCTGTGATATATGATTTTCAGATGATGGCCTGAGGGGGAGAGAGAGGGGGAGAGGGAGAGAGAGAGAGAGAGAGAGAGAGAGAGAGAGAGAGAGAGGAGAGAGAGAGAGAGAGAGAGAGAGAGAGTGTGTGTGTGTGTGTGTGTGGGGGGGGGGGGGGGGGGGATCTGGGATGTTAAGAGACAGAACACATCAGGGGGGGGGGGTGAAATGAGAGATAGATCAGCAGTTGGGAAGGGCTGTTTTTCGGAGTAAAACAAGCCAAGTAGGAGGATCCATTAGGGGTGCAAGGGGGGCTCCCACACACTGACATATTTTATGTGTTTGAGATTGAATAAATAAAAAATGTCAGGCCATTGATGGACTTCCTCCCCACACATATACACTTACTTTTTTGTTTAAAAATGATAGTGTGTGAGATCTGGGGTCAAATTTCACTGCGGTTTAACCTTGGGCAGGTTTGTTTATTGGGGCATGCTATTACACGTGGTAAAAGCAGTGCGTGTGCGTCACACACACGCACGCACGCACACACACACACTGCTGCACAGGGGTCTCCTTGGATGCATTGTGCTGAAGAAAGGAAGGAAAACAAAAAGCCTTTTAAAAGCAACAGTAACGGGGAAGACAACAGAGGAACATTCTTATACAGTCCTCGTTTAACTGATTTGCAGAGACCATTTATCAGTTGCACGCACACACTCACACGCTCATACACACACACACAGAAGCCCCACCACGACTGAAGCCCAGATATTTCTGCTGCCCCCCTCCCCAGCGGCAACTCATCTGCGAAGCACCTCCTCTCTCCCTCCTTCTGTCCCTCCTCCGCCTCCTCCTCTCAACCTCCTCACTCTCCCCAATGCTGCGAGACAGCTAGACTTGGCAAAAGGAGCGATCAGGCAAGCTCTGCAGGCATTCTCCTCAAATACAATCGTCTGCACCACACACTCTTTTTCTCCTGTTTTACAAAGAAAAAAAAAAAAAAAGGCAGACAATTTTCCTTTGTTTTCTCTCCTTGCTTATTTTTGGGTGCTCCGGCGCTGTTTTGATCACCACCAGAGGTGTCGGCGGGAGACAGAACTGGTGTGAGCTCTGCCGCGCTCACTCTCATTCGTTCGCTCTGCCTCTCTCTCCCCCCCCTCCCTCTCTCTCTCTCACTCCCTCCCTCCCTCTCCTTCCCTCTCTCTCTCCTAGTTGTTTCCCATCGTGTGCCGTCCTTGTAGCGCCTGGCGTTTCCTTCAGCCTGCGTTTGGTTGTGCGATGTTCAACGCTGCTCTCCGCCTGGGAGAGGGGAGCTGTCGCTTAGCACCACCACCACCACCACCAGCATCAGCATCAGTAACAGCGGGAGGAGGAGCAGGAAAAAGGGCAATTAGCTTCAGCATCGGCTGGCAACGCAGCGCAGCGCGCTCAGGAGGAGCAGCGTGCCTCGGAGCTCTCCAGCCACAGGTCTGTGCAGGGACACCCGCCGCCGTCGCTGAGCTCTCCGCTCCGGCAACGGAGCCTTCTGGAACATCCCCCGGCTGCATGCTCCGGTGAGAGCGAGCGAGCACCGACAGGCTTGGCATGCCCCGACAACAACCGCCATCTGAGAGTAACCGCCGTTCCTGCAAGCGGCTGTGATCGCACTGCTTTTTCTCAAAACAAACCCGGACGGAGGCAAGGCGAGGAGGAGGAAAAGGAGGAGAAATTCAGGGGGGGGGGCAGGGGGGTCTGTGTTTCATTTGTCACCGGAGGTGTGAGGAGCTCTACCCCTTCTGAGCGTCTCAGAGGGTCAAGGAGACGAGAGGAGCAGAACAGGAGATAGAGGAAGAGTGTAAGGGAGGGGGGGAGGGCTGAGGAGGCGTTTAAAGAAGGGGGGGGGAGCGAGAGAGGTAGAGACAGATATAGAGAGAGAGAGAGTGTGAGAGGATGGGGCGAGTGGAGGGGAGGGAGGGGGATTGTTTGGGGGAGAGGATTTCTCCGAGCCCCTCATTTGGACTGCTTTAGCCATTCAGCCGAGCTGGTGGATTAAAATCAAAACAGACCACAAAAGCAGAAGAGCATATAAAAAGCGAACCAAAACAGGAAAAAAAAAAAACATAACAAGAAAACTTAGAAGGGAAACCGACTGGATCCGAGATTGCTACAGAGAGATAGAGAGACTAAGGGAGAGAAGGAAAGAGAGAGAGAGACAGAGAGGGGGAGAGAGAGAGAAAGGGGGGCCACCATTAGAGATTGTTGTCTATACACAGACACATACACAGCGCAACACCGGATGAGATGAGGCTCTAGATCTGCAGCTCTGATCCCCCCCTTCGCTCTGGCGTCCGTGGGCAGGACCCCTCCCCATGCCTCGGTGGCCCCCGTCATGCCTCTCCGCTGAGCATCCAAAAGCATGCTGGATGTCACCCTGCACTTCTCATGCAGTAGGGTAAGACACTTTTTCCCCTCTTCCTAGCTCTCTGCTTATCCCTGTATCTAGAGAAGGGCGAGAGGGCTCCCCATTTGCTACTCGTCTGCTAGGCTGTGCTCTAGTGTGTGTGTGTCAGTTGGTTGTTAACTAGTCACTATTGTTGTTGTTGTTGTATGCTTGTCAGAATGCATGGGTGTGTGTGTGTGTGTGTGGGTGGGTGTGTTTGTGTGTGAGGGTGCATGAGTGATGGCGTGCCTGCGGGGGACTGACTCCATCCTCAGGCTTTCCTTGCTCCCTGTGAGGAGACTTACAATACTCCAAGGAATGGTACCCCTGTACACAAACGATGAGCAATTGCTGTCCATCCTGGGAAAGTCGCTTGCGCATGTGGCAAAAAGGGATATTTTCTCTTGTCTATTTCTCCTTGCTTTCAAAACACGCAATAAATCATTTCAGCTCTCTCTGCAACTGCCCTCTCAGGAGAGCGAGGCTGGCCGCTAAAGATCACTCTCCGTCAAATAGCTTCATCACCGACATGCCAACCTGGGCCAACGTGCATCTCTCTCCTTTTCTCTACCCTTTCCTCTCATGTCCATATGTCTTCCACTCTCCACTACCACCCTTTTTCTCCTGCGTGTGCAGGCTGCGTGACTGGAGCGGTGGAGCAGCTACGGGGGGGAGAGCAGAAAAAAGAGATTCCATACTCTGATTATCTCCCTTTCTGCATCTCTTTCTTTTGTTTGCCCCATACAGACATCCTCGTCTGGGCTTTTGGATGCCTGTTCTGACTGCTCCTCTCATTTCTCTTCCCCCCCCCCCCCCCCCCCCCCAATTCCTCTCCATCATCTGAGATGTGGCCCTAGGTGAGGGCTGTGAGTGAGGAGGTGTGCGATTTCGCCTGTCTCCCCCCCCTGGGGAGCCGTTTGGCAAGCAGGGGTTGTGGGAGGGAGAGGATTTAAAACGGCACCACTCACACACACACACACAAAACACAACCACAGTAAGGATTTACCTCAGTATCATCAGCCTGTCTGTCTGTTACTGTACCTTCACCATTGTGACTAAAGTACTCTTCTCTTTCTCTCTCTTCTTTCCCTGGCTCTGTTCTATGCCAAACTTCCCTCGGGGCAGATAAGTGGCTGCAGGTTGGTGACTCGCGTGGGCCAGCAGCATGGGCACCACTGTCTTCACCATTGAGGAGGTGCGGGCGTTGGAGGACAAGGAGGAGCGCGAGGAGTCCATCCTGGCCATGCTTGGCATCATTGGCACCTTCCTCAACCTCTTTGTCGTCGTCTTCGTCTATATCTACACCACCCTCTGAGGTGGAGCAGGAAGAAAAGGAACAGCAGGAGGAAGGAGGAGAAGTGTGGGTGTGTGTGTGTGTATGTGTGTGTGTGTGCGCAGTCCTGTGAGCCCATGGAGGCTTCTGAGAAACTTCATGAACTTGACTACCCCTCCAAGAGGCTGAGGAGGTGTACAGGCAACGATGTCTGAGGGACTGGACGTGGGTGGTGAGGAGGACTGGACATCTGCGGGTACTGTGGGGAGATAACACTGGGACGCTTGCGGACCAAACTGACGGACTGGTTTTTGGAGGGCAAGCATCAGGGCGTAACCATGATCGGGCGTCTGCACGCCAGCGTATCCCGTAAAAATATATCCCAAAAAGTTGTGGATGGACAAAACGGTCTGATGGGGATATGGGTAAAGACTGCACTGTGCCTGAAATGGAGTCGTGTGCAGAGAATGCGACGGATGGATGGCACAGTTGCTGAGGGACCTCTTGTGGCTTCTCAAGCTGCTCAGTGTGACACTAGAGGGAGGCTTGTGGCCACCAACAGGAGGCCATTTTCAAGAGACCTGCTCTGGAACGTGTGGAATCAATATTTTCAGGGGGGCTGGCTTTCTCACAGCTCATTGGCTGTCAGAGCTCGCGTTTCCCCGGCAACGTGGCTTCGGAGCAGCGGTGACGTTCTCTGCTTCCATCCGGCACGCACTCTCCCACACACACACACACACACACAAATGGCTTCACTTTCCATGCCTTGGAGGATCTCGGGAATGAATTGACAACATTCTTCATGTGCTGATCATCCAGGGATGTTTCAAATGACGGATCATTTCTATTTTTTCTCCTCACCTACAAGGGGCGATGCTGAGGAGCATAGGGATGGACATCTGCAATAAAAATTTTAATTGCGCAGAGAAAAAAAAAAAGAGAGAAATATTTTTATATGACAACAAGGAAGAACCTGAGCCGTAGTGATTAAATCGTCATGAGGATAAAACAGAGAACTAGGACAACACATTTTGAAGAGGGACCTTTCAAAAAACAACAACCAACAACAACAAAAAACACTCTGTGTTGCTGTAATTTATGTAAACAGGAGCAAACTAACACATCTTCTGTCTTTTTGCATCTCTTACCACCTTCTATTTGATTGTTGAGGGGGGAAGGGGAAGTGGGTGGGAGAAATCAAATAATCTCATAAAGTATTCATACAGTTGTTCTTCAGGGTAGTGTCAGCAGAACACTTTCTGTATTCAAAGAAAGGCTTTTTCTAAATATATATAAATACAAACACTAGATGTAATACTGTGCAATAGGGGAATTTGAACAATAAAATTGAAAATGTATCGATAAGAGATGACTCTGTTGGTTCTTTATCAAATATGAAGCGCGCGCGTGTGTGTGTGTGTGTGTGTGTGTGTGTGTGTGTAAGAGAGAGAGAGAAATGGCCTTGTGTGTGAGCTACATGCACGTAGCTCCATGTAAGTGAGCATCATGGGAGCAATATGTTGAGGTAGAGCAGTGGTAATGAGACAGGTGAAAACGGCAGATGGGAGGAGGGAGGGGGAGGACGTGTGTGTGTGCGTGCAATCGGAGAAGAGGGAGAAAGAGAAAAGGAGTAAGACAGAGAAAGAGAAGAGGTAGAGGGAGCAATGAAAAAGGGGGCTGGGTGAGAGAAGAGAAGCAGAAAGTGAGAGAGAGAGAGAGAGAGAGAGAGAGTGAGTGAGAGAGGTAGGGAGAGAGAGAGAGAGAGAGAGAGAGGGAGAGAGAGAGAGAGAGAGAGAGAGAGGGGGAGAGAGAGAGAGAGAGTGAGTGAGAGAGGTAGGGAGAGAGAGAGAGAGGAGAGAGAGAGAGAGAGAGGGAGAGAGAGAGAGAGAGGGGGGGAGAGAGAGAGAGAGGGGGAGAGAGAGAGAGAGAGAGAGAGAGAGAGAGAGAGAGAGAGAGAGAGAGAGAGAGAGAGAGAGAGAGAGGAACGTACTGGCTCATTTTCAATGCTTCTAGTACATTCCGTTTCCCTGCCTGGTCTGGACTGTGTGTGATGAACTGGCAGAGGGGTGTGGTGGGGGTGTAGTGGGGTGGGCTGGGGGGGGGTCTAGGCTGTTGAGATGCAGTACGTGTGTCTGGCTGGCGTCTGAAAGGCTAAGGTCAGAGGGACGCAGTGGCCGTCACATGTAATACTGAGCAGGCCAAGATTCCCCACATCGAACCATGCATCCGAATGAGGGCTGATGGGGACGGCGGGGACCTCCCTCACTTCATCTATTTACCCCTCTTCTATTAGCCATCCGCCACTCCTACCCCCTACTTGCCCTTGAAAGGTGAAACAAGGTGGGGTAATGAATTTGTAAGAGTAGGCTGAGCAATAATGAGCAATACCTTTCAGTGGTGTGTATGTGTGTGTGTGCTTGTGAGAGAATGACAAAAGACAAAAGCATCCAGTCGTGAGGGACAGGTGCCAACGACGTGGCACACAATACCAAAGCAAACGCAATGATTAGCCCCGGACCTCTCCAGTGGCCACTGGGTCGTGTCTGCAAGCCTTCCTCTACCTCTTCCTACACTACCAACAGCTCCAGCACAGCACATCAGGTAATATGTATATAACCAAACTACCCCAATATGATCCATAAACAATACAGTCCGTACTCCAAGCATTATTTCTGGGGTACCGTATTCAGATGTATAGAGAGAAGCATTTCAGTCATTTATTACACAAGAAATGTGAAATGGGGCACTAGGAGTTGTGATGCATGCATTTGTTTGTGTGTGTGTGTGTGTGTGTGTAGGGGAACCTGGACCCCCTCCTCCTTATATGGGGGCTGCTTCAGATAGTTAAAGGGAACCCAAAGGAAAGCTCCCACATGTATTTATTCTTCTCTCCCCACTTGGAGGAGTGTTCTCTGGAGTGCTTCCACTGCCTGCCTGCTGCACACAATACTTCCATTCTCCACAGGAACATAAAGCTCCACAAAGTCCCATGAATCATCATAACCTGTCCGTCTCCGTTCACTCTCTCCTTCTCCTCTCCTGTTTCATCTCTCTTCCTCCCTCTCTCTCTCCTTCTCCTGTTTCATCTCTCTTCCTTCCTCCCTCTCTCTCTCTCTCCCTCCCTCCCTCCTTTCACCCCCTCCCTCTTTATGTGCACATCACCCAGCGTTCTCACGTGCGCCGCCTGTAAATATGACTGATGGAGACGCGAGGATACTCGCTGGCTCGCCACGGACCCCGTCAACATGAGGACATACTCCAAAATTACACACGTTTACCACAGGGAGCGAGGGAGGGGAGGAGGAGGAGGAGGAAGAGGAGGAGGGGAGAGGGATGTGGTGGGTAAAACAGAGGGAGGCAGAGAGAGGGTAAATGGAGGAGGGCAGAGAGAAAGGGATGATGGTGACAGCACTTGGAGAAAAAGAAAATAGGACAGATACAGTATGTGGGAAAGGGGAGTATACTGTAGAGTGAGGTGGCGATGGGAAGGCTAACGGTAAGAAAAGGCAGAGCAGTGACAAAGGGAAAATGGAAGAAATGGAGAGGGGGATAAACAAAAGAATAAAAGAATAAAAAGAAAGAATAAAAGAAAAAGCTAAAATAGAGAGAGGGAATTTGGAAGGGGGAGAAAGCAGGGGGAGAGGAGAAACAGCAGGAGACAGCATGTGACAAAAAGGCAGAAGACAGAGAGGAGACAAAATGGAGAGGGAAAGAATAGAGAAAGAAAACAGATGGGAGTAAGAGAGGGACCGTGAAGAGAGAAAGGGGAGGAAAAAAAGAGGAGGAGGAAGAGGTGAGCCTTGGCGTGATGAGAAGATGAAACTCTGCTAATTGGCGAGGCGCATTAGTGGCTCTCAGACATGAAAGCAGGAGCACCACCACCGCCTCCTCCTCTTCTCATCCCTCGTTCCTCTACTCATCTCCTCACCTCGCGTTCTTCTCCGCTCCTCTCCACCTGTTTAGGTTCTCCCCAGACAAAGCACTGCCACTAATTACATGCCCTGTTTGACAAGCTGTTCCATTTGGAGCACTCTCTCTCGCTCGTCTTCTCTCACACACACAAACTAGCGCACGCACACGCACACACACACACACACAAAATGGTTGTGGCAAGAACCGATGCTGGAGGAACTGTGTGTGTGTGTGTGTGTGTGGGTGGACGAATGTGGAGGCTGCAGGCGGAGAGAGAGAGAGAGAGAGAGAGAGAGAGAGAGAGAGAGAGAGAGAGAGAGAGAGAAAGAAATGAAAATTTCAATTAAAATAAATTAGTTTGGCGGTGACATTAAAAGGCATTACCTCTCACTAATGGCTTAAGTTCCCGTGATGGAGTGCTCAGCGGTGCTGTAATGCATCCCAAAAGGATTGGCCAGACGCTGATGACTAATGCCCGACAAGGCGCGGGCCAACAGCCCGCTCCCAGATTAGGGGGAGGAATGGGACGCTACTCCTCCGCCGCCAACGCCGCGAATCAACCAGCAAATAAGAGAGAGGGAGGAGGACAAAAAAACAGAAGAAGAAGAAAGGACGACAGCGGACGGAGATCCGACTGGGCAACGAGTGGGCTAATGGTTGGGGTCAGTGGTGCCAAAACATGAGACGCAAGCCAAAGAATCATCACCTGAGAACCACAGTCACATCTCATAGCCACGATGAGACGCCATTCCTTATACAAAGCTGCATTACACTTGTGCACACACCCCCCCACACACACATACATAAAACATGCATCTCCTCTAAGAGGAAGTGAGCACTTCTCTTCTCCTTGTTGCGGTCAGCACCAACACAGTCTCTATAAGCGCTCAAGAGGCTGTCAATCAAAACGCCAAAGACCGTGGCAAGATGACAGCCATCCAATTACGGCCCAGCCATTTAGAGTTCTGTGAGAGAGCGGAGATAACACGCTGCTCCACACTAACAGTAATAAGCTCAGGTCATAGTTATGGAGCGGCTATACAGGAGCATGTCCATGTCGGTACCCAGGGACAGGCTATACTTCACAGAGGAATTTAATGGATGTCCCTCTCTGCCTGTGTCCCTTGGCACTTTGCCTTCCTCTACCCATCTGTTTCTCTCTCTCTCTCTCAAGAGTTAAGCCCCTCTGAGGCATGGTAACTTTCCATCCACATGCCCCAACAACCCATTCCAGAATACCACCACAAACACACACCCCAACAAGCAAAATATGCCAAGACTCCCACAAATGCATACATAATGTAAACACACACTGGCTAGCTTTTTCTTAATGGATTTGGGGAGTTAGACACCCCAGCCATAGAATCAGCTAGCCGTGGCAGTACCCATTCTTCAGACAGGGCATTAGGAAGCATCTGAACAACAGATCGGGAGCCCGGGGGCATCAATCTGTGACTTTGGGCTCGGCTACACTGGCCTGGCGCTGACGCGTGAGCAAGGGAGAGTGGGATAGGAGAGCTTTGCCATCCACAAGAGAGAAGGGGAGGAGTAAAGTAACTAACAGAGAAGAGGAGGAAAGAGTGCGCAGGAGAAACAAAGAAGAAAAAAAAAATGCAAAAATAATGTGTGTGAGAGAGGCGTCTGAGAGGGTGGGCAAGTAAGCAGCAGAGAAAGTCAGACAGAAAAAAAGTGCAATAAATGAACAGAGGCCTGGCCTCCACATGTCCACAGACCGCAGCAGGGTCTGTTATGGGTGGCCAGCAGATAACGCAGACTAATTACAATAGCCATCTCTGTATCTGTGCTTATTTAATTAGCAAAGCAAAGAGGCATAAAGGCAGACACAAGCAGCAAGCCACTATCAACTAAAACACACACGCACAGCCTTAAACGCACAAACTTGGAACGAGGTACAAAACTTCACACCCCCAAATTGATCTCCGTGCCGAAATAAAAGGTGCCGCAACTTTAATGACCACTAAATTACGCTCAGCACTGAAGCACAGTTCTAAGTCATTAATTACAACAGTGGGGGCCTTTGCGTGTAACACCCAGCTAATTACCTGGGCTTGCTACGCCACTGCACACAACAGAGTAAAGGCCTCGCATGGAGCAGAGGAGATGGTGGTGTGTATGGTGTTTGATCTAGGCAGACCTGAGTACCATCTCAACTACAGAGTGAGCCAACACACGCTAACGCACATACACACTGAAGAGCTAACAAAGAGCACACACCTGCACGCTCATATTCCGCATTTAACTTCAAACCAAATGTTCAGCCTCTCCACCAAAAGCAGTTTCGCAACGCGGCAAAACACAAACACACACACACTTGATATGCCTTCATGCTACCAGAGAGAAACAAGTGCAGCGCTAGCTGACTGCAGTGAAGTGTTTGTGCACAATAAAGAGGAGCTCCTTTTGTGTGCTGGAACACAGACACACACACACACACACACACACACAAACCCGGGCTGCCTGTCTGCCGTCACAGAAATAATAACTGTTTAATCCACTTCTACCCAGAATAATTACGAGCAGCACCAACGAACGGAGACATAAGTTACAGCTAATTTAATTAGCGAATGTGTGTGTGATGGTGGCGGTGGGGGTGTGAGCCTTTCAGCCTGCTATGGAGACAAAAGCGGAGTGAGAGGATGCTGAAAGAACGGAGGCGACTAATTGAAACAGCTTCCAAGTTTATTGAACTTAATTGGAAAGATACGGTCGTGGAAAACAGGAGCAATCCTTTAGATCAGGCTTAAGAGCGCCACCTGGTGTATGACATCTTCTCACAAATCATTCCCACTCATTGCGATATTTCACAACGCCTTCATAACATGCTTGGCAGCTGCACAACAAGAAACAATGCCTCAACTGGACACTACACATGCAGCCTGACTCAGTGGTGTCAAACACAGGCTTGACCGCCACTACAGGCCAGCGCTGCGCAGCCATCTTGCAAAACGGGTCCATTTACCACCGCTAAGTGGCTACTGTGAATAAAGCTTTGGCATTGTGAAGAGGCCCTTCACCCAGAGCCAAAGTCCAATATGGTGAACAGAAACAGCTTCAGCATCCCATAGTCAGTAATCCTGGCCATCATCTCCAGCTCAGGGTCACTGAGTTACCAACGCTTCCAACACCAGCAGTCAGCGTACACACACACACACACACACACACACACACACACACACACACACACACACACACACACACACCAGGAGACCATCTGACCATTTCAGAGGCAACAAAAACTACTAGAGAGAGCAGGACAGTAGCAGGACAGACACAGCAATCAAATTGTAACGAGATGACTCAAGTAGTAACAATCACAATCAGAACAGTAACACACACGCACACACTCACCGGAGTCGTTGCGCAGGTAGGAGGACATGGCGGGGATGAGGCAGGACTGGCTGAGCAGCTCCTGCAGCACCGAGGGGAGAGCGGTGCTGTTGTGGCCCCGGCTCTCACTGCTGGGGGCCTCGCCGTGGTTCAGGCAGCCGGCTGGGTTGATGTAGCTGGCCAGAACCTACGGAGGGTCACACACACACACACACACACACACACACACACACACACACACAAAAGGAATGGGTTTGAATCCAATACCACTTAGCAAGGTTTGATTTAGCACCAACCACAGTGTCGCACAGTCAACTCACAACAATGGCAGTCTGAGTGTGCCACAACACCACTTGAATTAATTAGCAAAGAAATACAGTCTGGACTTGCAGCCCCGTGGCTGAACTTGGCAGCTGGCCCCCTTATGGCCTGTAAGTAATATCATCCTCCACACCTGTGCGAGCACATACACACACCTGCTCACAGTGAGTAGGACAGCCACATAGAATAGGAATGAGTGTGACACTGACCTAAAGACAGAGGGCACATGCTACTGTGACTGTCATACAACACTCTCCTGGATAGCGTATGCACTCAAGCGTAGATTTATAGGAGGCATGCATACCGCACATACACAAGCACACAACTTGGGTGTAGAGATTGATTGTTTAGGCACACATAGACTAAATCCATCTACACATCTATCTATACATCCATCTATCTATCTATCCATCCATCCATCCATCCATCCATCTCATGTCTTAAATACATCTGCACCTACAACACAACAAATGTGATGAAATACAATAGAGCATAAAACTTTCCTACTCTGGCCATCTATAGTGGATCAGTAACAGGCTCATACACCAACCACCACTATTACTGCCATTACAAAAAACACATTCAGTCAGCCATACACTCGCACTCCATCCTTGACACCGATATTCACAGACAAACACACACACACACTAACAAAGACAAGCACACGCAGGGCGCTCACCTGCAGTAGGCAGGTGACGTGCTCCTCCTCCAGGCGCTGCTTGGTGAGGGCCTGCTCCACGTCCCAGCCCGAGGCGGTGGAGCCGGTGCCGAAACCCGTGCCCTTGGCCCAGTACAGCTGCTGCTCCTCACTGGTGCCGCCGCCGTGGCCCGACACCACCTGCGGCTGAACGCAGACACAGAGGGGGGGAGAGGGAGGGAGAGGGGGAGGACAGGGAGGGAGTCGGGGGAAAGGAGAGAGAGTAGAGGAGAGAGAGAGAAGAAGAGTGATAGACAAGAGGTCAGGAGAGAAATGGATAGGAAGAGACAGAGAGAGAGAGAGAGAGAGAGAGAGAGAGAGAGAGATAGAGAGAGAGAGAGAGAGAGAGAGAGAGAGAGAGAGAGGGGGGAGGGAAGAAGGGAGGGGTAGACAAGGGGTCAGGAGTGAGAGAAATGGATAGAAAGAGACAGAGAGAGCAAAGACAAAAAGGGGGGAGAGAAGGAAAGTGCGTGACTTTACTTGCTCCTAAAATAACAAACACACAGAGCTGCTGCCAAGTGCTTCCACCATCAAACTGAGTATTGTGTGTGTGTGTGTGTGTGTGTGTGTGTGTGTGTGTGTGTGTGTGTGTGTGTGTGTCTCTAGAAGAGCATACCCTCTGGAGTGAGAGATTAGTTGATGATGTGAGTGGGAGCATCAAAAAGGTGTTTGTTGGACAAGCAAATCCAGAGTGAGCACCTCTCTGATCAAATAAACGGTAAATACAGTGTGTGAAGAACAAATATTATGACAGTCTGCTGTAAACCTATTAGGGAGCGCGTTGACGTGCCAAGCACCCAGCACAGAGCTTGTGGTGGTGAGGAGACCACACATTAAACCAGAAGCTTGTTTGAAGTGTACACACACACACACACACACACACACACACACACGTCATATTGCATCCAAGGACCCTCCTATAAAAAGGAGTTGCATTAGGAATGTGAGTGGGCACGAGGGTGCTGTCGTCTTCACGTAAGAGCAGGTCACGTCCACTGATGCGTCAACTTTGACACTCACCCGCCTTGACATTCTGCGTGAGCCTGAAATCGACGGGCGAGCACGCCGCGTGGACACACGCAGTCCAAGAATGCCCAGTCTCCGTGGAAACGTTGACAGCCGTGCCTACCGGCAGAGCTCAGGGCGCAAGGTGGTTGGATGTGTGTGTGTATGTGTGTGGGGCCGCCAAACGCATTCCCCCATGGAAGCAGCTGTCAGCCCGGGCTACAGTGGAGCGAGTCCAACCCTTGCATCACTCGCCAATACAGGACATGTTACCCCTTCAATGACCTCTCCCCCTCTCTTTCTTTATCTTTTCTCCTCTCGCTCTCTCTCTTTCTCTCCGAGTTGGGAGGGAAGGGGTACTCCTGTCTGTGCTTATGCCATCAGTTTGAGGGCAAACTACTGCTGAGAGACCTAATGTGACAGCGACAATTATCAATGGACAAACATTTGAAGAGGAGAATCTGTGATGGCGTTTCATCTCAAGGTGTACATGCTGCCGAAGAAAAGGCAACAAAAAAGGGAGAAGTCCGTCCAGAGTTGCACTATGCTGAACAGTAAACAAAAGAGCAAAGCACACACTAGCAGGTTAAATGTAGAGGTCAGCTCACACCCTGTACATACAGACTGTGACTGAAATGAGTGCACACACACACACACACACACACACACACACACACACACACTGTGCTTGACATTCCCCTGAGGTCCAATGTCATTTCAGACAGAGGTCTGTCTGCATGTGTATGTATCCGTGCGTGCGAGCATGTGTGCGCACGTGTGTGTATGTTGGTCGCTCAGCACCACGGATACGGCTTTTGCCCTCGGCATAGCGTGGGCGAAGACTGATCACTCAGCATCACCACCGGTCACTTTCACACACACAAGCCCGCACGCACACACACACCCGCACGCACACACACACACACACACACACACACACACACACACACACACACGAGTGTGGGCCTTGACCGCAAGCTACTGCCACTGCGCTCTTATCTCCAACTGGCCGACTGGCGAGCCCACAGTAATGGCTACCCGCCCGTCCGCCCACCCCAAGGACGACCATTACCACGGTGACAAGGTGCTGGCCGCTGCTCAAGGCATCTGCCCAAGGAGCAGTCCTTGCGCCTGGAAACGCCATAAATCCCCACAAAACAACTTAAAAGGGGGTGAAAAAAATAAAAAGAACAGGGAAATTGTGTCCAAAATCCAATTTTGTGGCTTTCTGTCTGTCACAAGAGAAGGCTTGGAGTGAGTGCCAGGAACTGCTTTGGTGAAATGGGGAAATCAAATCAACATATTCATCACTTCCATTTAAGATAACAATACTAATGCACTCAGCTATTCAGGTGCACCTGTCTGTAAGTGTCTGTGCAAAGTAGTTTTGGACAGAGTAAAATCACTCCACTTTTTTCAGACGCAGTAGGGCAGCAAGTCTTCAAATCAGTCCTCATTCAAGCCACCTCAGTTTTACTCAGCGTGAGGTCAAAAGGAGGTTGGTCCTCAGTCCTCCTGACCAGCCCCAGGTCAGAGAGGGGGAACACACAGGGCACTAGTCAAGCAGGCGTACAGTATGTGAAGGCATAGCCACCAGCCAGGGGTGCGTTTCCTTAGTTGCTAACTAAATTTGTTAGTTGCAATGCAATTTCCCATTGCCAACCGATTACAACATGTTAGCAACTATGGTTTTTGGAAATGCACCCCAGGTCAGTCAGAGACACTCAAAACTCATGTAAATCAAGTTTCTCATCAAAGTATACTTGCGTATACAAGGAATTTGGTCTCTGCATTTATCCCATCCGTGAATTAGTGAACACACAGTGAGGTGAAGCACACCCCCCCTCACGGACATCTCATCAGAGAAGTCACACCAAAACAACCTCACTCATGCTCCATACACACAGTGTACCAAGGTGTCCCATCAATACTGGTGCTTCACTGTCCATGCATTTATGAACACCTAAAGCAGATGTTTCACAGTGCTGTGTCCCGTCTTTCTTTTCGAAAAGAACCAAACCAAAGCATTTTCTGGTCTGAGTGCTCCAAACGACGGTGTCTTGAGGTTACTTGTATATTAACGTCCATTCTGCTTGCAGCTTCCATCTCACTGCGGCAGCTTTGCCTGCTGGTTTTACTGCAGTGGATGTGGTCAGAAACACAGCACTAATCTAAGCCTGGGAAAGCTCTGGGCTCGGTTTTTGGCTATTTTATTGTTTTCCAAGATTTTTCCTCTGCTGCTCAGATGCTGCAAAATACACACATACACAGACATCTGTGTCTACCTCTTAGAACCAAAGGGGAAAGAGCCTGTGTGAAGTCTAGACAGAGTGGATGTCTGGGTGAAGGAAATTAAGTTTGCTTTGGAGGTGTGTGTGTCTGTGTGTGTGTAAGTCTGGAGAGGTGCCCTCATTCACACAGAGAGGAGGAAAGAGTGTGGCTCTGAGAATAAGCCCAAATGCCTATCTCTCTCAACAACTCCACTCAGTCTTTATGAGTGCCTGGTAAGAGTGTGTGTGTATGTCCTCTCTCAGGCTGCTGTTGGAGCTTGGAATAGGCACGGTGGGAGAGGGACAGGACGTGCGTGCGTGCGTGTGTGTGTGTGTGTGTGAGTGAATGTGTGCGTGAGTGCATGAGTGAGTGAGTGAGTGTATGCGTGCGTATCTCACCTCGTTCTGGTTGCCATTGGTGCTGGGCACACGCGGGGCGTGGTGGCTGAGGGCGGACAGGCAGGCCAGGATGAGGTGGATGGCGCCGATCTCCAGGGCCATGCGGCGCAGCAGTAGCCCGTCGTCGGTGGTCAGCGGCGTGGAGCTGAAGAGGGCGCGCAGCACGTGGAAGGGCAGCGTGGGCAACACGTTAGCTGAGGGAGACTGCAGGATATGGCCTTGAGAGAGAGAGAGAGAGAGAGAGTTTGACTTTTAAGGTTCCTTTATTGACAGTCAAAAAAGGTAACCAGGTAACATTAAAACCAACCCATAATAAAAATTTAAGAAAGAGAGAGAATTAACAGAATGCCCAAAATTCGAATCAATTCGCAATAAATGCTTCCCAAAAATGAAAGAAAAAAATCCCTGATTTCTATGACCTACCAAACCTGAATACTATACCTATAGGGAGAAGACACAGACAGCTGTATTACTGCTGCCCAATATGTCCTTGCCTGTCACCAGCGGAGAGACACTGAGTGATTTCTGTATGCATGTACATGTGACACACACACACACACTAATTCAACACAGTCCCCTCATGTTGTACCATACTAGGAGTTTCTACACAGTCCACTTTGTATATGTGCCCTGATGTATTGTATGTCTGTTATGTCTGTAAGTTTGTTGCCTGTGTTGAGTCACTCAGAACTCGAACTCGATACTCAGACAAAAAAAAACATGTTCTTTACACTTTGTCCATGTACCCTATCCCTTGTATATACCTGTATAATTGCTTAGATTCTGATACTGTACATGTATGAGAGAGAGAGATGTTGAAATCAGGAGCAGAGCTGGGGAATAACACAGACCTAGGGCGTACTGTAACTGCACAAGAAAGAGAGCTGCATCAAAGACAAAATGAGGCATAAGGCATCCTTTCAAAATTACTTCTTTCAGAGGGAACTTTTTCTGCAACGAGAGCCCTTTGTTGGTAAAGGGAGTTCACAGAGGGTTGTTAGAATCAAACCAGCGTGTAACACTCAAAGGCAAGTTTATCAGGGTCATTCTTCTTTCAGGATAAGGCAAAGAATATTTAGATTCTTAACCAAAGGCATTTTTCAAAGTCTATGTGCAATCAGCGGCATTAAGTAACTCGCGAGAGACGATGCATTTGAAGTGTCTTTGAGTGATTGGTCTGATGTTGGATGTGTTGCTGGTTGGGTTGTCTGAGTGCATCGTAATGATGTCGGGAGGACCTTGCGTTGTGTGTCCTCATTCTTGATTTTGTAGCCAAAAGTTAAAAGACTTGTTTAACTGTGTGTGTGTGTGTGTGTGTGTGTGTGTGCGTGAGAGAAAGAGACAGAGTGTATTTACAAGAACAGTAAACGTCTAATCAACGGCTAGACGAGAGATATCCTCCATCCTCTGGAAAAAATTACAAGGGTATGGTGAAAGATGATCTCATCAACTAATCAAACGCTATGTCTTCCCTCAGAGGAGATGAAGGCAAACTAAGTCACAGCAGCCGAGGACACAAATGGACAGCCACACATACGTGCACATACGCGTACACACACACACACATCCCCACATGTTGGCCAGGGACTGAGGACAACTTAATTTGGCAGGCTGATCATGTTTAGGCTGTGTGACTGGTGTCATAACACAAGCTGGCTCTGGCAAAACACTATCCATCAATCACAGGCTCCCGCTGTTCTCTCAAGGACTGGGGACAACAAGGGGAAAAACAGCCCTGCCTGGGGGACGCGGGGACGCGCGCACACACACACACACGCACACCAGATCTAGTCAGAGTTCTGATCTATGAAAGGGCGGAACTTTGTCCACATGTTACAGGAAGTCTTCCTTGTATCCATTTCCCATGATCCCTGGATCCTTTGTGCTTCGTGAACCATAGGTCTTGCCAGTGTGCGCACCTAGGCTCCTAATTGACTGTGCCCAACTACAATTGCAGTCAATGGACAGAGAGAAGTCAGCTACATTATATCACTGGCCGGCTAAGTTTTTCATCAGTCGATGGAGCAGACGCATTGATCGGCTGCGCCAGCCAAACCCGATCAATCAGCTGTCTGTCAAGTGGAGTTTGGGCACTTGAGGAAGTGAATGACCCGGCGCTAGGATGGCCATTGATTTTCCTGCACACACGTACTCAGACAGATAACGTGGCCCTGAGATCTAAAAGGCTTTCCTCCCCCCTCCAAAATAACAAGACTCCAGAACCACTGCTTCTCTGGGCCAACATGACACTGAAGGGAAACTCCTACTTCATAGACCCTTTTAATCTGTTGCCAGAGGATCTCCAGTTGAAATGTTCAACTGTGCAGAAATAATAAATATAGACAGTGCTTTTCAAATAAAACCAAGCCTCTTTCCGTTTCAAGGCATTGCATTTGTGTACAGTCGTGGGCCTTCACATTCTGTTCAAAGTCAAAGTCAAAGTCAAAGTCAGCTTTATTGTCAATTTCTTCACATGTTCCAGACATACAAAGAGATCGAAATTACGTTTCTCACTATCCCACGGTGAAGACAAGACATATTTTGCCAATTTAGGTCCACAGACAAACATAACATTCAAGTAAACAAAAAAGTAAGTAAATAAGAGGGCACATATAATAATGAAAAAATAAGAGCAGCAAAATTTGGTTGAAATTGTGCATAGACAGTCAATAAAATACTAGTGCAAAGTCAGGCCAATTCACTGTTCATTTAGAAATTCATCGGCAGCACTGTGAGTCTAGAGGTAGAGCAG
>NC_055972.1:22238592-22388592 GCF_018492685.1 Alosa sapidissima | reverse complement strand
AACAAACGCACAACAAATAGAGGGGGGTGCACACTGCATGCAGCGAGGACGGATTTAAAAAAGAACAAAGAACTCAGCAGAAAACAAAAGTGAGAGAGAAAGAAAAAAAAAAAAAGCAGGAGGAGAGAAGAAGGGAAGAGGGAAGAAGGATAAGCAAGCATTAAAAAAAAAAAAAAAAAAGAAAAAAAGAACCATGGCGAGGCAAGGAGAGTGTGGTGAGGGGGGGGGGGGGGGTGGGGAAGGGCAAATGAGGGAGAGAGGGATAACGAGACAGATTCACACTGGGGGCAGTTGTGGGCATGACCTATACGCCGGCCCTGCGGTTTCAATGTCAGATTAAAAGGAGATTGCCGCAGCAGTCTACGGCATTTCTCAACAGGACCCCCACTTTAGCAGACAGGCACGCTCCGACATAATATGGGTCCGGGGGTGAGGCGGCACGTTCTTGAGGTTGCCTGTGCAGCACGGGCGGCTAATATACAAAAGACACGAGTGGGGAAGTCACTACAGCAAGCAGCTGCACACATGCACTCTTCCTGGATGCGTGCCCGAAGACCAGCGGAGGTGTGTGCGATCCGTATGTGAGGAAAAACAAGTGTTTTTGTGTGTGTGTGTATGTGTGTGTGTGTGTGTGTGTGAGAGAGAGTGAGAGACAGTCATCTAGACAGATCAGTATCAATCAAGCTCCATTCGTGACCACAGGCAGCAAAGGAGAGCAGAAGGGGACTTTCTAAAATTACCAACGTGACCTAATTTTCCCAAACAGCTCTGATGGTGGTGGTGGTGGTGGGGGGTTCCTGCATGTGAGGGTTCAAACACTCATGAAGAAAGATCAGCAGGCTCAGAAATGTGAACATGCCGAGCCATTGTTCTGGTGACTCGTGTCGATATGAAATATACCCTACACCCGACTTACACAAGTTTATTCATCCTATTTTCAGAAACTGATAAAAGTTCAGCTTCTGGATGCTAATTAGATAAGGCCTTTTAAGGTATTTTGGGGCTGCACATGGGACAAGCCACAGTGGTGAAAACAAGGAGATGCGTCTGGTTTATTCTTTCAGTGGATCAAAAGGACTTCACCCATCCACAGGCTACTCAATATTACAACCAAACTGTTCTGGGCTTCAGCTTCATCATTTTGATGAATAAAAAATATAGAATAACAGACTCGCTTGCTAGTGCCTCCAGATAATAAAGATCTATTTTCTTTGTAAGTTTTCTCCCCATCTTCAAAGACCACTACGAGTTGAATAATCTGCCCACAGAAAGATGAGAGATGCCTGCAGCTGGCAGGTTCTATTCAGCTACAGGAGCTTTGAGCAGACAATCCCTCCATTGCCGCATGCAACTGGGAGTTAATGGGAGGCACTGGAACAGGCTCTGCAGCCCGGAGCCTGTGAAATGCACTGAATCTGTCAGATTCCGGCTTCCCGCCGCTGCTTCTCCATTCCAAGCACAAAGGTGAGGAAAGCCGCAGCCCTGAAACCGGAATACAGCTAAACAATCAGCTTTTCCGCCTCTTATATGCACGTCACGCCATTTTCCACTCTTTTCAGTGCCACTCACACACAAAGAATCGGCATAATAAGAGTATGAGAGAGAGAGAAAGAAAGAAAGAAAGAAAGAAAGAAAGAAAGAAAGAGAGAAAGAAAGAGAAAGAATGGAAGAAAGGAAGACGGAGAAGAGGAAGAGAAAAGGGCATAGAAAAGGACTCGGAGAAACTAATAGCCAAGCGTTCCTTCACGCCTCCAATTCATTAAGAGAAGAATGATACACAGCAGAATGAGTTCAGCGACTCGCCTCTCGCTCTTTCCTCCACCCAGACATGATGTCTGGCAATGGCACCTTATGCGTGTGTGACTGTGTGAAGCCTGGCTCTGAGAGAGAGAGAGAGAGAGAGAGAGAGAGAGAGAGAGAGAGAGAGAGAGAGAGAGAGAGAGAGAGAGAGAGAGAGAGAGGGGAGAGCATGGCCATCTATCCCAGAGTGGAATGAGCTGTCAGGACTGGAGAGTGCATGAGGAGCAGAGAGGTGGTGCTTGGGGTTAGCGATGGGGAGAGGGCTCCGTTTATAGACTATTTACACAAGATGCCCTCCAAAAGCAGTGACTAATGGCACAACACGGCTGGGCCAGGTGGGACCAAAGAGATGGCACCCTGGCACACACATGCACAGGGTGGATGTGTGTGTGTGTGTGTGTGTGTGTGTATGTCAGACAAAGCCAAGGAGATAACCAGGTCATGTGTGCGAGTGAGTGAGTCAGAGCCGGTGTGTGTCGGTGTGTGTGTGTGTCTGGACAACCTGTACCTTTCTCTGTGCGTAGGCGCTTGAAGGAATCGGTCTTGGACAGGCCCGGGTCAGCGATGAGCTTGGAGCCCAGCTTGACAGTCATGTCGATGGAGCGGTAGCCCTGGGGCAGCTTGCGATCGTACAGCAGGGTCAGCAGCTGGGCCAGGGTCATCTCTCCAGGCAGAGGTTGACCTTTGAGTGGGCACAAAGAGGGTTAAAGGTTGTATCAGCGATAGTGGGGATACATCACTTCTGTTAATGTTCAAACAAAACAGAGAGCTAGTTCGCTACTTCCTCCCCCTCCCTCCCATGCAATTAAAACTCTCCTAAACTCACATCTCGTCGGTTATTGGTTGAAACACTTTATTTTTCTTTTGAGTGGGTTGCCAACCCTTGTTGGTAGCAACTGTTTTTGTGTACAGATCTCGGAGCCTAGGGTGCCTACAGAGGCGTGGGTTTTTGATGGCCTGCTTATGGGGCAGACAGCTAGCGGACCGTTGAGAAAGATTAGATGAATGTGATCATTTATGTTTGGGCAGCTTTGTTTAGGAACAAAAGGTTCACTAAAGACCATCACCACATTTATTTATCTTTTTAGGCCGGAATGGCAAGAAAAATCTCACTTTTTGTAAAGAATAATCAACAGTTGACCAAATCTGCTACAAATGTACATGCTTCTGGATAAATCATAGACAGTGGGGAGGATATATGGGATGGGCTCCTGTATCTTTAGGGGTGTAAGGCATTGCACTGCAGCAAGTTTTGCTTTAGGGGGTGGTGGACATAGGAGCGGTGATGAGGACTCTGAGATAAGGACACTGTGGTTACACCAAGGTAGAGGTCAGTGCTGTTTTTAGGAGCGCTGATCAATAGGACTCTCAGGCAGCCCCATGGCTACTACAGTATGGGGAGACTCTGAGCGAACAGGCAAGGAAGGGAGAAAGGCAGAGAGAGAGAGAGAGAGAGAGAGAGAGAGAGAGAGAGAGAGAGAGAGAGAGAGAGAGAGAGAGAGAGAGAGAGAGAGAGAGAGAGAGAGAGAGAGAGAGAGAGAGAGAGAGAATGAATGAATGAATGAATGAATGAATGAATGAATGAATGAATGAATGAATGAATGAAAGAGACAGACATGGAGAGGAAACACAAATTTGCAGAATAGGATTGTAGACATTGTGGCGGAATTGAGAGAGAGACTTCAGTGTCTCACACAGTTAGGCATCCATGTTTGATCCTAGCGTGGCTGTGGTGAATGGCCTTTACCTGGGAGCAGCTTGTGGTAGAGGTGGAAGACAGGCACACTGACGGTTTTGGCAGCAGGGTCAACGCCAGAGGAGGCAGACAGCTTGTCACTCATCACCCGACCTCGTCGAGACGGAGGCCGTGGAGGGGTGGACAGGGCCCTCTTGGACTGAGACTTCAGGCCTGTCACACAAACACACACACATACAATCACTTAATTTCACCAAGCACCTGCTGACTGTATGGACTAGTATACTCCTAGTATGTCCTAAGCATTCATAAGAATCCAATTTGTTTTACAATGCCTGAACACAATGTTCAGACCAATTTGTCTACTTAAATAATGGTTGTATGGGGCACAAGTCTGAGCTGGCTGTGGTTGGGTGTGCCAGGGCAGTTGCCAAGTTACCTGAGGCTACGACAACACTGTAGTTGTCCTGGAAACCGTTGTCGGTCTTCATCTTCTCCTTCTCCTCGTGGTTCTTCTTCTCCTTGTCCTCCTTCTGCTCACTGATCAGCTTGGCTGTGATGCTGGGAGTGTCTGCATTATCAACAGAATGAGAGACACAGAAATAGAGAAAGAGGGAGGGAGGGAAGGAGGGAGGGAAGGAGGGAGGGAGGGAGAGAGAGAGAGAGAGAGAGAAAGAAAGAAAGAGTGAGCCCTTGGGTTGTTGACCTAAGGAGAGAAAGTTGGGCGTGCACAGCCTCAATAGCCCCACCATCAGCTGCTGAGGGCCCCAGTGCAGCGCAGCGAGGCACACACAGTAAATAGAGCCGGGCTGCTGACAACGCGCATCTGGCTTTATTGCTTAAGTGTATAAATATTCTAATCTGATGCATTAACAAGGCCGATAACGAGCCCAGTGGCCAGGGAAGGCGAGGCGAGCATCCATCTGTTAGCTCCTGCAGAGAGAGATACACTCCATCACAGATGAATTAGCCATCAGCCGAGCCCTTGGGGGCCACAGGGAGGCTATCTTAAGTAACCCACCTTCCACACATACACAGACTCATATCACACACACACACACACACACACACACACACACACATATATATATATATATATATATATATATATATATATATATATATATATATATATATATAAGAAAATTCATATATAAATATAAGAGAATTCAAGCTGAAATGCAGACAATGTTGAGGGATCAGGGATGAGTGCATTTCATTGTGCAAAATGATACTGCACATCAATTTCTTCTCCACACACATACTATACGAAAGCACACACACATCTTTCAGGGTGAGGGGTCAGGAAGTCAGAGTAAAATCACACACACACACACACACACACACACACACACACACTCACACACACACACACACACACACAAACACAACCAAATACATTTACCTCAAGTGCCAGCTGCACCTCAGACCTTGACCAGGTATTATTACTATGGAAATGCAATATGTCCCAGGGTCATATGCATCTTTCTTCAGATACCCTGGCTTGTGGATCCTTATGCACACTCAGTGGGGCTGAGGCTTTGTGGCACTGTTTGATCAGTGTAATTCTCTTTAAACACTACACTAACCCAGGATGAGGAAAGTTACTCCCGTGGTGAGATTCAGAAGTCAGAAGCTGACATGACAAAAATTATGAGCAGAAGCCTCCCATTACCTGATGTATACAACAAGCACCTGAGAGGTGAAGCCTCCTCAAGATTGAGATTCTATTCATACTTATGGCTGGAAAGTGCAGAGGTGTGTAAGTTCAAAGTGCACCTAGACATCAAGTTCTTAAGTTCTTAAGGGAGAGAGGAACGTACCTGAGACTCGGTCTAGGACGTCGGCCAGGGTGGTGGAGATGGGCAAGTGAAGGGTGCGGTACTTGTGCCCTGCCCCATACATGGGGTGCTGGATCACATGACTGGTGGCATTAATGCGTCCCTTATACAGCTGGAGAGAGGGAGAGAAATTACATGTTATGGGGAGATGGGCCACTAGAAAACAGGGCTAAATGTCCTGTCATCATGTAATAGTGTAAGTTATAGGAGTCATCTTAAAGCAACAGCACAAAACTGAACAGAATCCATTCTCTTTTTTATTAGTACAATATCATCAATCTCTTCTTCCTGGTGTTATCAATCACCTACCATCCTATGCTTACGTTCCCCTGTTGGTACAACAGAAAGTGTCCATTCTGTAGTGTGCTATGTTCGCTCTACAGTACACAAAAACTGAGATGCAAAAATAGAACAGGAAGGGTTTAAGGGTGGAAATGAAGCAGTCCAATAAAACCGATGTCTATAGCACTAGTTAAATATATAAACTGAACTGAATTGTGGGTCGTTGAGTCACGTTTCTCCCGCCACTCGCGTTGAGAAGTTCAGCTGTTGCTGCACCGACAGACGGCACAGGCCAATCAAGCCAATCTACGGATGGCACCAACCAATCAAATTACGTTTATACTTCAAGTCATTTGCATAGCTACCGTCGGGAACACCCACTGGCATGCGTTGACGGAACGCAACTGTGTGTAGAAGCCGTAACTCACAATTTAGAAGTTCACTCGCTATTAATCTAATAAAGTACTGTCTGATTAGGCCTACAGGCTACATTACAGCGGCCGTTGTTCTTGTACAAACACAAAAACAAACATCAACAGAAGGTAGGCATATTGAAATAAAGTGAACGTCCGCTAATGGCTAAAACATCCACAAACAATCGCTAACCATTCTGATGACGTAGCGCCTGCATTTTTAAAGGAACCATATGTAAAATTGTGGCCAAAACTGGTACTGCAAATCACTTTCAAATTACTGTAGAGCGGTGTATCCCCTCCTCCCTGACTCAAGGTTGCCAACCCGGATGCCGAAACACTACTGACTTCGTGATTTGTAGATAGGTAGAGGGTGGCGCATCAGGCCAAAACACAGCATGACATGACAAAACACAACATCAACATCAGTTGAGGGCTGCAACTTCACTTTTTAAATGACAATATCCTGGCCGGACTACTGTTGTCAGTGATATAAGTATTTGAAATGAACATGATTTCTTAATGTCTAGTGACATATCAGGGCCATTTTATGATTAATTGAAATACATTTCTTACATATGGTTCCTTTAAAACATGGCCACGCCCTAGTGGCGAAAGTCATTATTGACATGTCATTTTCCAGTGAAACTACTTGAATTTCAGGTTTAATGAAAATCCATTTATCTCCAAAAATGAAAAAGCAACCAAAAAATGGTCACAGTTCTCATTGCTTCATTTCCACTAAGATTCCGTTCCGCAACAATTGAAGGTTCTAAAATTCTATGTTAAATTCAATGAACCCAGATATTCTTTAAAACGTTTTTTTCCCCAATATTCCCTTCACACCGGTGTGACGGTACACCTTTAAGGGTTAAACATGACTGAACGATAAAACTAAATACATTTAGGACATCAGTGCTGCGCGACTGTAAGGGTGAAGTGTGTCATTCGGACACACACTGCTTCAGAGTGTCAACCCTTCAGGAGGTAAAGATTCACATCGATTCAGCACCATGGCGCCCACCTCTGATAATGAAGCCGAGCGGCGCTCTCGCATGCCAGGCCTCCGCTGGAACGCACTGCTAAACTGCACAGACCGCTTGTAATCGATGAAATTAAGTGATCGATGATGCCCGCCGATTTGCCCGCTGGCACAGTTCCTCCTGGCATGCCTAGGCAGAGCGATCACTCTCTGGCCCTCTCGCCGACTGGTGACCCGTACCCATTCGTGCGGTCACTATGCGTCTTAGGAATGGCAAAGGGTCGGGGGGAGGGGGCACGGAGGGCATGAATGCCAGGCTAACAGACGGCTACCGTCTGGTCCAGACACATCATAGACACATTAATGGAGCAGCTCATTCATAAGACATTAGTCTGAATGGGAGAGCAGGAGTTTAACAAGGAGATGGAAACCCATCTTCTGAGCAACAACTTCAGAGTGACATTAGTCTCTGACGGCTCACAATACGTGTCTGGCCCCTTGTGGCCACCTGGGGATACTACAGGGGCCAGACCAAAGGAGATAACTAGAACTACTGTGGTCAGGTATTTGGAAATTATTAGTGTCATACATTGTATGTGTCAGGTCGAATACAGTCTAACAATGGTTTCCGCCCCAAATTTTAGACTACTTATCAGATCTGTGGACCACTGAATTGGCTGAATGTTGAAGACATGATTCTTTGGGAGATTGTTTGTAAACGACCTGAGAACTGAGTTATAATGTTGAGATTTTGGGGGGCGGGTGGGGTAAGGGTGGGTGTGTGTGTGTGTGTGTGTGTGTGTGTGTGTGTGTGTGTGTGGTGCCTCACCGGACAGGGCGACTGCAGGAAGACTGTGACCTTCTCGTCCTCCAGCATGAGCTGCAGGAAGAGCCTGCGGATGAAGCCCGAGATGTTGCCAGAGATGGGCACGTTCCCGCGCTGAGGAGCCGACTGGAAAAGCTCACACAGGACCTGCACGGGGAACAGACAGACAAAGAGATGCCATCCTAAGTCATAGGTCACACCATAATACATTCAAATAAGCCTAACATTAGACCACTGGACTCTTTGATGCATCATCTGGATATATACTAAAGAAAATGATACATGGGGCAACTTAACAATGTTGCTGGGCAACCACATAACTAGTTTCATTTATTCTGCTCGGATGACCATGACGATTTGCCTACAGATGATTAAAGTTCTCCAGAAAAGAAATTGTTGCCCAATATTAATGGGAACATGCCAGAACGAGGAACAGTGTCCAGCAACACTGCTCAAAAAGTTGCCCCATGTATCATCAGCTTGAGGCACATGGATCAGAAACCCTATGGTTAGTTGTTTGGACAAATTGCAACTTAAATATTAAGGCTAAAGACTTTCCCCTTGCCTCTCCGTCTCCCACACAACAAACACAGAAAAACGCACGTCTTCTATACAGACGCACTGCATGCAGACGCACTAGTACTTGGGCCCTACCTGTGCCATGAGGCGCTGGTTGTTGGGGTGGCAGGAAATGCACTGCAGGAAGAAGGCCACTGTGGCGTTCTCGATGCTGGTCCGCTGCTGAGTGGTGAGTCCACCTGCCCGGCCGCTCGTGCCCAGAGAGTACCGTGAGCCGGAGGCCTGCACTGGGGAGGAGGGAGGGGGGACAGAGTGTCCGGCAGAGGAAGAGGGGGACGATAATGATGAAGAGGGACCGGCTGTGGACCCCCCGGCTGCTGATGCCGACGCCCCACATGTTGCCTGGCCGTTACTGCCGCTGCTGCCGCCGTTGTTGGTGTTGTTGCTGGTGCTGCTGCTGGTTCCAGCACTGGCGCTGGAGTGGCACAGCAGGAAGAGCAGCGCTGTCCACAGCGGGTTGACCTCTGGGCCACCTAGCCAGTCCTTCATGGCGTGGCTGTTGCCCACTTCCGTCAGGAAGCGCAGCACTGGCGCTGCCAGCTCTGGGGAGAGCGTGGCACGGCTCACCGGCGGCGGCGATGAAGAGGAGGAGGAGGAGGAGGAGGAGGAGGAGGAGGAGGAGGTGGAGGGGAGGTTGTGATAGCTGTGGTGGTAGTGATGCTGATGCCGTCGCTCGGACGGTGAAGAGGAGGACGAGGCGGCTGCCGCGGCAGCGGACGAGGCGGAGCCAGGCAAGGGGAGGTCGGCGCTGGCCAGCAAGTTGCAGCAGAGGCCGGCCAGGCTGCGCACCAGGAGCGAGGGCAGACCCGAGTCCAGCAGCTGCTGGATGGCGCCCGGCGACTGGGACGCGGCAGCCAGGGTGGCCAGCTGCGACTCGGACAGGGCGGGCGGGGAGCGAGCGTGCTTGGAGTCGTCCGTCAGGCCCCCGCCGCCGGACGCCGAGCTGGTGGCGGCGGCCGCCGCGTCGTGCTGCTTCTTGCCGTCGTCGGTGAGGGAGAGGCGGTGGCGCGACTGGGACTGCGACTGGGCGGCCGGCGTGGGCACAATGCCCATCCAGGACATGAGCAGAGAGAAGTAGCTGGGGTGAATGTGGCACATGGAGCACAGCAGGCTGTCCACCGCCTTCTTCAGAACCATGTTACAGGCCAGCGACATGGACCAGTTATACAACAGCCTGCACAAAACAAGGGGATGGAGGAGGAGAAGAGGAAATAAGGAGAAGAACGAGGGATGATGTGAGTGCTACATTACAAACACTGTTTACCTCGTAGCTAGCTTGTAGTAATTCACTCTTACAGAGTTGTGGTGGTAGTATATATTTATGGTTACCGTCATCATTTTGGTCTTTTTTATTTAGTCTACTAATACGGTTTTATTTTTTTTATTTAGGCTATGGCTTTACTTTGAACTGTTAATTCTAATGTTAATGTAATGTGTATTGATGTCATTGTAAGTCACACAAACATCTGATAACAACCATAAACATAAAAAAATGAACATGAAAGTCCCATTTTGTTGTCACAGAATACAAACTCCAACGCGCAGCCCTAACATTCTGAATCTCCCTTATATGTTAAAACCTGTGTCCTGATACCCCCAATCCCAAAAGCATGACCAGGTAAGTGAACAGATTCCTGTGATTGTGTGTGTACTTGCAAGGGGACACAGAGTGCACGGGAGCAACTGCTTTTAAAGGGAAATCATTTTGGAGTGGAGTAGTTTATTCTGTTCTGGAGGAATGAAGTATTCATGTCAGACAAATAAAGCATGCATGAATAAACCACAGCAAGGGAGCAGCTTCGGAGAGGGAGAGTGGTCGCCACATGACCAAAAACACACGTGTACACACACACACACACACACACACACACACACACACAGTGCAGGTGGCATTATATACACTGAAAGGCTAGCCACAGGGGAATATGAATACACAATTTTGGCCCGCTTGTGGAAGAAAAGGAAATTGAATGAGGTTGCCCCTAAGCTTACTATTAGAGTGTTTCAAAAGCAGCGTAGGGACAACACTTTAACACTCCTTGACACTTTTAGAGGCGAAGAGTAGAAGAACAAAGAGTGTCTTAGGCGTGAATAAGGATGTGTCACTACTCAATTCAATGAATGTGCATTAGCACTTGTGTGCATGTAAGGACCTACAGTATGAATGAAAGACTACACCAATAAAAGTGACTGCCAGAGCATGATTGAGTGCCTGTGTGTTGCTGTATTCACTCAAATAGCTAATGGATTCATGAATGAGAGACTAACCAAATATCAGTCTAAATGTTATATAGAGATATATCTGTTTAATTACTCTGCCCAGACAGAGATTAAAGGCTCAGGAAACCAACAAAAAAATGCTGGTGTTTTGAGTTAATTAACAGCTGATTAGAGCTTTTCTCAGGTCGACATTTCAATTTTATAAATTCTTTAATCTAACATTTTGAGATAGTGGACTTATTTCCATGAGCTGTAAATCATCAAATAATCAAAGATTAGAACAAAACACTACTTCATATTTCATACATATTTCACTTTAAGTGCAATGAATCTAGAGTGTATATGAACTCTTCACTTTTTGAAATGATGGAAAACAGACTTTTCTATGACATTCCAATGTTTTTAATTGCACCTGTACCGGGGGGCATGAGTGACAGGAGTGACTGGCTCAATTGCATCTGTATCGGGGGCATGACTGACAGGAGTGTGTGGCTCTACTCACTCAAAGAGCTCTCGGTTGAGCAGCGCAGGCAGGTCGTAGTCCACCGGCAGCTCGTAGCTGTGCCACAAGATGGCCGCCACGCAGTGGAGGTGTGAGGGCGAGGGCATGAGCAGGCCGTACTCGCGGGGCGAGGAGGCGCTCGGGCCCATGTAGCCCAGCGGAGCGCTTCTCTTCATGGCCGCCACGCGCGCGGAGTCGTGCACCCACTGCAGCAACGCCTGAACCCTGCAGACGGAAGAAACCAAGTCCAAGTATGTCAACAATCACATTGGAAGAGGTTGTTTTGCTTGACGTTTGTGTGGCTGAAGTTGATATAGCAGTGCATGTCTTCTAGTGTTAAATCACAACTTACAATTCCATGAAATATAAAGCTTACAATTTCATTAAAATGTAAAGCTATCAGACACTCATAGAGCATGTCCCAAAGTAACTATGTTTTTGAGCCGGTCCATGTTGATTAAATGATTGATTATTCGAAAACTTTGGTTTTGGTGGTTTCAGAGGGATACGTCAGGTTACCTGATGTAACCCTTGTGTCTCAGCTGATTTCATCTGACTGAAAGCCTGTCTCATGCCATTTCATTGGACACAACTCACTGACGGGGATGCTATTCCCAGAAGTGAGCCGTGCTGGATGAGATGAGCTAAGAAATAACCATCAGCAGCGAAAACCTGCATCCCAAATACCCCATAAATTGAAGAATTCGTGGGCTATCTGAGAGCATCTCCGGCAATGGTTTTTCTCAGACACACTGAGCCAATGAATACAAATGTTTGGGTTTGTACATGATGGGCTTTTGTCCTTATTCTACCTTTCGTTCAATGCTATGGGCTTTGTCACACTTAATTGTGTTGCCCTTCTTTCTGAACTTGGTCATACATTTGATATTAAATTATGGAAACTGTTGCATGTGTATAGTTCTCAGTCAAACTACACAGTTCTAATGGCAAACCCATTAGAAAATACCTTTTTCACAAATTAGATTCTCAACACAGAAAGTGATTAATGCAAAGCATTTCTAGTGAAACGTGGAGGTCCAAACCTGTCTTTGGTGCCAGGGTCCTGAGTGGTACCCAGCTGGTAGAGGATGTCGATGGTGGAGTCGGATGAGAGGCCGTTGAGCCTCCCAAAGAGCAGGGGGCTGTTCAGATCTGTGGCAGAGACGGCACAGCACAGCACAATTACACTCCGAATAACAAAGGACTCCAGATACTCAGCAGGAACCCAGTGACCTGACACTGAGGCTCTCCGGAAAAGGAAGAAAAAAACCACCACATAGCAAGTGTACTGTGTAATGATGCTCAGAGACCCATGCCCAGTGCCACACATTTCACATTAACACGTTCACTTGAGCAGGTTATTAGGCCTCAGACAGATGCTCTGAAGAGTGGAAATTAGCCCTGGTAATTGCTTCAGAGCAACAGATTTCATGACTCATTGACTAAGAGCCAATAAAGAGTGGCGTTCGGGCGCTCACATCACGCAGGTTATGGACAGTGACTCGAGAGCGAAGGAAAACAAGAGACCTGCTAGTGTGATGCATTTATGAGTACACAGCAGTTTAGTGCTTTGCTTTTAATTCTGTTCTTCATGGTGTTATGGGTGCTTTGGTCTGTAAGGGGACTATTATTTATTTATTCATAATCATGCAGTGCCGGCTTATCACCGCAGTGACACAGCTATGGGTGTGCGCATGTTTGTGTATCATTAGCCCCTTACCCATTGTTGGGACAATTAAAGCTTCTGGAGTCTAATCGCTAATGGGGATGCAAACATTTTCTCATTCTCGGGGTTTGGCACCCCCGGCACCGCCATGTGTAAGATCGAATTAGCCTTGACAACGGGCTTGCGGCTATTATGTTCATAGACTATGGGTGCATCTTTGTTTCCATTGGTAATTGAACGTTGCATACATGTCCACCTGTGTATGTGTGCGCTCGTGTAGGCGCAGGTGTGCAGGCTCACTATTGGGGTCTGTGCCAGAGGCGGCGCAGTTGCGCAGCAGGATGTCGATGAGCTTGAGGCCGATGGTGGTGGACTGCAGGCCGATTTTGACCAGCACGGCCTCGATGTTGGGCGAGTGCATGCCACAGTAAGGTGACATGAGCAGCGCGGCGCATGTCTGCAGCAGGTTGGCCGTGGGGGCGGCTGCGCTGGCCATCAGAGCCTCCAGGTCACTCACGTGCGTCAGGCAGTGGTGCAGCAGACGCAGCCAGCCAATACTGAGGGAAAAAGAGGGCCGAGAGATTCATTAAATGACAGGTAGATTTTTATTTGATGGGTGAGAGATAGCAGTTAGAGGCAAAATACAGATAAAAGTCAAAAGTGACAAAGAGACAGACAATAAACATTTAACTCCGAATCTTGTATTAAACAAAGACAGTTTACTTTTACAAATACTTAATGCACATTGAAAACACTTTAAGTAATGAGTGAAGCAATCCGCTCCGTTTCGTTCTGTGAGGTAGTAATGGGAAATAACAATGATAGGATCATCGTCTAGTCTAGTCTCGTTTCACACAGTCTGCTTGGCGTGTCTTGAGTGAAGGGCCCAGTACCTGGTCTTGGACACCTGGTCCTCGGAGGGCAGGAAGGGATTGTTGACCGTGGCGGAGGAGGTGTTGCCGAAGGCGGTGAGGCCGAGCAGCTTGATCTGGGACAGGCCGAGGGTACTGGCGTCCCGCGGCCGGTGTAGCCGCAGGCACACGGCCGACGCCACCTCCGCCTTCACCAGCTGGATCTTGATGTAGGTCAGGCCGCTGGTGATGACCGGTGTGGACAGCGGGAGCATGTTGACACCGTCCGCGCTGATCTCCACAGACACCGACGACGGGCAGGCTAGAGGAAAGGTGGACGGAGGAGCAGAGAAAGAGAGAGGGGACAGACAAGCATGTTTAAATGGACATACTGACAGGAGGGATGATTCTAGAACTTATTTTATATCCAAATACTCTAGAATATCTACGCATAGGCTGTGTTTCGCAACTTTCGTAAAGCAGCACACTCTGCATTTGCGTGTCTGAATTTGCCCTTTGAATAGGTTCAGTGTCACGGCAATTAGCTGGTGAAACATTAGTGTGTGTGTTCTGTTAATGGTTTGCCTCAGGCGTTCAAGCGATGCACTTAAGTGCACACTTAATACTAATCGCACCATTAGTCAAGTCGTGCGTTGCACATACAGGACTGTACTTACTGTTGAACAGCGGAGTCTGTGACACTAATTGTCTATGCACTTCAGAATGTCTTTATAGATCCATGCCACATAATAGACTGTAGCCAAAATACTAAACATGCACATCTGCATACATGTGCGTGCGTCTTGAGACATTAAGCCACTATAGACTAATGTACTGCGAGTGATTTGTGTGAGGGCGAGAGTGCAGAGGAAGTGGAACAGGGAGGCTACACCGAGTGCGCATCTGAAGCGCTCCATTCGCGTAGCGTAAAAATAGTTTTAGAAGACTGGTCTAATTTTTTCCGAACGTACGTGCCGCCATCACGTCTTCACTTGATTATAGTGGAGGCTAATTGTTGCGGCAGACGCAGCGTGAACGGAACACTTACAGATACGTGCCCAGTGTAGCCTCCCTGCGAGTAAGAATGGATATGGATATTCTGAAGAGCACAAGCACAATAGGTGTGTGTGTGTGTGTGTGTGTGTGTGTGTGTGTGTGTGTGTGTGTGTGTGTGTGTGTGTGAGTGTGAGTGTGAAAGACTCACTGGCTAGCGAGGCTAGGTGCGGCTGGATGTGGACCTCTTTGAGCAGCACAGCGGCCGGTAGGTGGATGGTGAGGTCACACCAGGCCTCCTCCGGCAGGAAAATGTAGGACCAGGCCGCTGAGCGCGCCCGGCGGTGAGGGGGTGTGGCCTGAAGTAGCACCTCAGCCGGCTGGGCAGTGGGGCTGCTGGAGGTTATGGTGCCTGAGGAGGGACAACCAGAATTTTAGATCTGAATTCATGCAGTTGCTACTGCAACTACCCATATAAAGATTTTAATTGTGTGTATATTGTAAAAATGTGTGTACATGCAAAAAGTAAGCGTGTATGTGAGTCATTGTGTACATGTGTGCTCTAACTGAATTAAAATGTGTGGCTGTGCAAACAGTAAATATGTGCATAAACTCTTTTTTGTAAGGGTGGACGCAAACATATAAATGCAAAATCTTTGAGTGTGTATGTACCAAGTGGAGCGAAGTTGTGCAGGCCCTCTGCATTGTCCGGCTCTGAGGCCAGGACACGGGCCTTGAGGCTGCCGTCGGCTGTCTTGCCAGGGCCGGAGTCCAGGAACTTCATGATGGTGGAGACCATGCTGCGCGCCGTGTTCACGATGGCCCGCGTACTCGTCACCATGTTGTTGCAGATGAGCTGCACTCCACCTGCAAGAGACAGGGCAGAAGTTTTAGGGCGGCAAACACACAGGTAAACACCGACACGGTCGGGGAGAATACATTTGCGCATACACACCCATGTCATGGAAGGCCTTGAGTGCTTCACTGGTGTCCAACACTCTCAGGATGAACCAAAGTAGAGGCTCAGACAGCTGACAAGTGGACAGAGAACCCTGCAGAGGACATGAGAAAACAGAATAGAATAGAATATTGTGAATAGAGTCACAGTAAGGGCTATTCTAATTTTGGTGTGCCATTCTACAGACTACATGACATAAAATGCTTTGCTAGCATGTGAGAACATCCGACTAGATTAGTGTTTCTCAAAGTGTGGTCCGCAAGCTATCCCCAGTGGTCCGTTGCAATATTGAACCACCTTGTATGTACATCAAAACAGTTCTGCAACACTGCCTATGTAAGCTACGCCACTTTAAATCATATGAATCCTCTGACACAATAAGCAAGGTGCAAAGACAATAAATACTGTGGTTCAGTGAGTAGGTCTATTGTGTGATATACTGTTGAAGTAGGTCTACTGTTTGTTTTTTTTAGCTAGGTGGTCTGTGATTTTTTTTTTTATTATTGGTTAAGTGGTTCTGGGTCTGAAAAAGTTCGAGAAACACTGGACTAGATCAACAGTGCGCTGCTGTAATATACACTCCGTCTGTTCAGCGTTATCCATTTTTTAATCAAGAGCTTTGAGATCTCACTCAGACCACACGTAGTGAAAACGAGGAGCTGTTGATGTGAACGAGGGGGTTGGAAACTCACCTGTCGGCCCATGTAGCCGCAGGCCATGTAGGTGAGGATGGGCTGCAGCATGACCTGCACGGAGGTGGCCCGCTTGCTCAGGGTGGTGAGGATGGTGAAGAGGCCATCGCCCACAGAGATGGCGTCCAGACCGCCGTGGAAGTTCTCGTGCTTGGTCAGGTGGAGGCCACTCGCTCCTGTTGACGGAGGAAGCGAGAGAAGACGAGAGAGAGAGAGAGAGAGAGAGAGAGATAAAGAGAGAGAGAGAGAGAGAGAGAGAGAGAGACGGTGAGATTTATTCAACAACAGAGGTAGAGAACATAGACTAAAAAATCTTTAGGAATCTTGACAATTGAAGTTGCAGATCAATAACGAACTGTTTACACAGAGTGTGGCGGCAAAACAAACGAGAAAATGTCTTCAGCAGTCACGGTGGAGTGATTCATTACAGAACTGTTGTTTTTTCCCCTCGGATTTGTTTTTGTATCCACAAAATTAAACCCATTTATTCCCCGATAGAAGCTGTAATTAATGACTAATCTGCACCTTAATTAATCACTTGCTCTCTGAAAATACAGAGACAAAAAACTAAACTCCCACGAAGCCAAAAACAAATACCACCTGAAACACACACACTTTATCAGACCTCCATACCTATAATCATGGCCATAGCACTGCTGTTGCATTGGCCCAGAGCCGAGAGGATCTGGCTCATGACCTGCTGGTTGCCCAGTACCAGGTCTGCCACCCCGACGGCAGGGCCCTGGTGTGGGGCTGCTCCGCCCGGTCCGGCCCCCTCCTTGCTCCCGCACACCTTCTCCTCGTCCGAGACGCTGTCGCTGGAGCTGTTCCCCACGGGCTGCACGCGGCCGCTGAACTTGCCGTCGGCGGTGAGCGGCAGCTTGACCAGCGTGTTGACCAGCTTGAGCAGGTTGAACATGAGCTGGTCGCGCGTGGTCTCACCACACACGGCCTTGGCGTCGCCGGGCCGGATGATGTTGGCGAAGAGGCCGCCGAAGCAGGCGCGCGCGCCCACCGAGCTGTCCGAGCCGCTGCGCGACACCACCTTGTCGGAGCAGGTGATGTAGTGGTGCACCAGGAAGGTGATAGACTCGATGACGGCCATGATGGTGCCCACGGACACCGACTCGAAGCTCTGCTCCAGGGTGAACTCCAGCAGCTTGACCTGGGCGTCCAGTGGACCCTGGCCTGACAGGAAGGGTCCCCTGCAGGCAGAGAGGGAATCAAACAGAACAACAAAGTGCTCAATGGGACATTTTTATTTATTTGATTATACTCACTAGAACTATAACCACTGCTTTATTCATATTTCATGTACTCCTTGTTTTTCCCCCTGGGCTTTTTGCATGTTGTATTGTGTTTGTTATTTTGTTATTATCTTGTATAATAATTTGTAAAGCACTTTGGGTCAACCCTGTTGCATTAAATGCGCTATATAAGTAGACTTGACTTGGCTTGATATGGGAAGAACTGGTACGAAGGAACTACAGCACTGTTCTGAAAGTGGATCACAATTGACCTGTCGCTAAGCGCCACCCTTAGAACGCTGATGAGCCAATGACAGTCCAGCCTCAACGGGACTCGGACATCAGCTCGGACAACTCCATAGGAAACAACAGGGAGGAGGCATAAAATGACAAATTAATGGTTATTTATGAAGTTTATCAACTCAAAAAACCCCGACGGATAACCATGGTCAAACGTTTTGCAGGGGGACGTGTAATACTGATAGCCGGTACCCGGAGAGGCTAGAAAACGGTATATTTTCATCAACAGTAGCCTACAGGACGTCTCTCGCGTTTGCAACAGCTCGACGTAATGTAGGCTACTAAGCCAACAACGTGGGCACAGGTTCCCTGTTAAATCCCAAGATGAAAATGCTCATTAACCAACTACTATATTCTTACTACATCAAATATTAACGTAACCTAACATATCTTAGTATCAATCTTCCACTAGCTAGCTAGCTAGCTAGCATTAACGTCAGTGGTTTTTGCACAGTAATTTGCACGGCTACTCGCCACAACTGCTTGTCACCTTGTATGTATTCTAAAGTTTTGAATACACCCCTCTATAGCATAATTAAGTCCCTTTTGATAGCTTCTGGAGGAAAGTAAATCCTTTTTCGACCAAAACGTCCTCAAAGCCTGCTTTCATATACTGTCAGCTGCCATTGTCCACAATGTATTTCTAATCAAGTCTGGTTTGTTTGTCCGAGTTTTCACGCGGTAACAATGGGGGGCGGGGCTTAGCGACAGGTCAATAGGGGTCTGGTGTCATGTCACATTAATCCATGCCTACAGAAACGTAGACATGTGTCAATACCATTAGCAGGCCCTGCATGCATACGCACCTCTCCATTGATAGAATATGCATCAGCTCAAGCAGGAACTCGCTGAACATTTGGGGACAGGTGGAGGAAAGGTGCACTTGGAGCCTGGTCAGGAACTCTTGCATAGCTTGGGTAGCAGTGGGCCCCACCTGTCGATGAGTGCAGGAACAATGATATTCATAATTAAACTCATGCCCAGCAGGCATCTTCCACAGAACTGCTGATGGACTCTGGCATGTAATTGTACTTCTCACAGAATGTTCTAGTAAATAATTCAGATGATCATGCTGAGAGAACAACAGGCTGAGGCTGTGGTACCTGGGAGCTGTGCTGGCTGGTGCCGTGAGGGTTGCTCCCCGACAGGAAGCGCACAAGGACGGGGACAAGCGTGAGCTCTGACACCATCTGCTGGGCCGTGCTCTCGTGGCCGCCCATCCCACTGCTGGAGGCTGTCGGGGGACCGAGCACAAATCACACAGCGTTTTAACTCCTTCACTTGCTCTTCCATTCATTCATGCATCCATTTCTACACTCGTTCATAAATGTATCATGTCTTTTATCTAGAGTTCGCACTCTTCACATTTACACTTAAAAAACATCAATTCCATCATCAAAAGAGTTGAAGAAAAAAATTATTTATTTGAATCTCATTTCCCCTTCCATACAGCAAAGACCTCTGAAGTTTGCCTACAAAAAGGATCCAAAGCTGCCATCTTCAGATCTCCTTATATGGGCAAAGATGGTTCCTAGATGTCTTTATATGGCCAAAGATGACAGCGTTTGGGTCCTTTTTGTAGGTGAACTTCTATTTCTGAACACAATAAATCCTAACCAGCCATACTCCCCTCCCCACAAGTACAGTAATTTCCTGTGTATTAGCCACATTGTGTATAAGCCGCAGGACAGTGTTTTATGCAAGTTAAAAGAAACAAAACCATATTATTACCATATTAACTACCCCCGTGTATTAACCTCATAGATGAAGAAATTTTGCAAAATCAATGTATAAGCTGCGGCTAATAGTTGGGAAATAACGGTATGGTGTGGCTGCTGGGACTCACCACTGGAGGGCATGTTGGTCATGAGCGTGAGGCTGTGCAGCACCAGACACCAGGTCCTCAGGGAGGTGTTGGGATACCACGCCAGTACTGTGAGGAAACTACTAATGGAGGCTGTGGGGGGGTCCAAACACATACACACAGTCAATACATCATACGTAGCACGTTTCGCAGTGGCGTTTGTGTATTACGCACTGCAAGTACACACAAGCAGGACACATTCATGGTGAAACAGCTGACAACCAAACACATTGCATACTTGGAGCATACTCAATAGGATGCATACTTGGAGCATACTCAATAGGATGCCAATGTGTTATCACCACACAGTGAGTATACACAAACCACACTCAGAGTGATAAAACAGTGTATGTAAAAGTCAAAGATATATCGACACTCTAAAGTGAAACATACCGCGCGCCAACACTGCAAGAGAGCAGAAGATTAAGCTCAGAAATCAGTGGCTAATGGAGGTGGGACAACACAGAACGGAGGAGGGTAATTAGTGGCTGTTTAAGAGTGGAGGGACGGGTCAGCTTGTGTCGTGTCCAGCCGCGGCAGCAGATGGCCGGGCCATGCTGGGCACGGAGCGCGACTCTGACCTTGGTTGAGGGGAATGGTGGGCACCCGGCTGGCGTTGAACAGGAAGATGTCTGAGCCGTTGTCGTCTGCGGCACCTGGACATGAGTTTAGGCTGAGGGTCAGCCAGAGCTGCAGCAGAGATTCCAGCTGAGGGGAGACAAGAAAGAGTGAAGGGAGAGGGAGAGAGAGAGAGAGAGAGAGAGAGAGAGAGAGGAAGGAGGGAGAGAGACAGAGAGAGAAGAGAGAGAGAGAGAGAGAGAGAGAGAGAGAGAGAGAGAGAGAGAGAGAGTAAGAGAGAGAGAGACAGAGAGAGAGAGTAAGAGAGAGTGACAGAGAGAGAGAGAGAGGAAGGAGGGAGAGGGGGGAAAGGGGGAGGGAGGGAGGCAGAGGGAGAGAGAGAGACAGCAAGACAGACAGACAGTCATTATTTTTGTTAGATGAAGACTGTGTGGCTTTCAATCTTCACCAGCAGGCCAGCCTAACTACGGTCCTTTCTGGTTCTTTATGACTCGGCCTACCTGGACATGGTGCACCTGCAGCATGGAGAAGAGCTTGTTGAAGCAGGCACTCAGCATGGGGATGGAGGAAGGCTGCACCATAAGACTGCTGCCAGGTGGGGAGCTGTGCAGCCCCCGCAGCAAGGAGTCGTCCGTCCCATTTGAGGACTGGACTACTGCAGGAAAGATGGACACACCAAAGAGAGGTAACGATTTATGGAGCCTGAAAGACGTTAAATGTGTACCAGACAGAATAAAAGTGTACAGAAGGAAGGCTAAATAGGAGGGATGGATATGCTAATAAGTTGTTGTGTTTGTTTGTGTGACAGGGTGGCTACAACACACGTCACTAAAACGTTCCGTTCGCGTTGTGTCTGCCACAACAATTAGCTTCCTCTATGATCTATGGAACTGGCTACACCACACATGATAGCGGCACGTATGTTTGAGAAAAAAAAAAAAAAAAAAAAGTACACCATTTTTCTAAAACAATTTTTACACGTCGCAAACGGAGCGCTTCAGTTCCAGGCCTGGTGTAGCCTCCCTGTGAGTGTGTGTGTGTTTTTTGTGAGTGTGTGTGTGTGTGTACGGGCGAGTGAGGAGGGTACCGGTGGGGGAGGTGGAGGTGAGAGCCTGCAGGATGGAGTCGGCCTCCAGAGTGGCCATCATCTTCAGCATGAGCTCCGCCTGCTGCTCCAGACCCACCTCTAGACGCGCATCTAGAGCTGCAGGGGGGTGGGGAGGGGGTACATGAGATCACAACAACAAGATCGTCTTAGAAATGCTTAAAATAGTCCCATTCATGTGCTACAGCTGATATGGTGATCACATCTGGAACACAGAATTCAGTTAACTACCTGAGCATCTACTGCAGTGTTTTAAATGCAACTTTAGATGCCCTTCTTGGTTAGACAGTCACCATCAGGATCACCGAGACTCAAGTCTACTGAAATGGATCTACGTGGCATCCAAAAAGAAAGAGGGCTATGGGCTTTGTGATGCCTTACCTTGTGAGACAGACACTGACAGGCTTTGGGCCCCGGGCTTCTCAGCAGGAGCCGGAGGCTTGGACACAGGTATGCCTGCGCCCCCTACATAGGCGTTATAGTTATAGGTGCCATAGTCAGCGCCCCAGTAGTCATACCAGGTGCTGCCAATTGGCTGTGAAAGAGAGGATGAAACAAAAAAACAAGACAACAAAACAATGGTAAGGCCCTCTATTACCGGGAGGAGCGGAGTAGAACAATGATGAAGGGAGTGCATAGGGGAGATTATTCATCATTTTTAATGTGAAAATCAAAATGTTTCTATGAAATTTGGATTGATAGATACACTACGAATCTAACCAACAATAAGTATGTTAGTGTTTGTGTGTCCTGAAGAATTGCGACAGTGAAGTCTTACCTTAAAAACTTTGGCGGCGAGGGGGTCTTTTTCCAAATCAATATCTAAAGGATCAATATCAACATCCATGAGGTCTTGTAGCAAGTCAAAGTCTATGTCTTTATCTTTTTCCAAAGATGACAGAGGTGGAGCACCTTTGGATAATGAAAACAGCTTTAATATTGCCAAGCAAGCACACTAAAAGCAGCAAGCTCACAGGGGCACTCTTTAGGAAGTCACTAGGCAATTTTAAGGCCGAAATATCAAACAAGTCCACAACCACAGGAAGAGGATCTCTAACAATGACTCTTTTCCTTCGCACACATGTTCACAAATTCATTCATCAAATGAATTGGTGAATGAAATGAACAAATAAAACTGCTGTGCTGTTGGATACCATGATTAACCTAAAATTGAGCTTAGGCTAAAAGCTGTTTTATGCTGTTGCGTCGACTTCACACAACAACTGGCCAACAATTGGCAAACTGACGTTGCCTTGACGCTCACCACCAAAATGGTAGTCAGAATGGTTTGTTTGCCAAGTTTATGTCAGTGAACTAGCATGTTGCTACTCCCCACAATAGGCTGCTTGAAGCAGCCGGCCATCAACACTCAAGGGGAGTGGACCATTCAAGGTCCTTGCAGTCTGCATCTCCTCGACACAAGGTTACAATCTTTTGGAGGTGCGTGGCGGCAAAGCTTGGAGGAGGTACATGGCGAAGCACAGAGCTCTGCAGGGTGACTCCTTCGATTCGACGCAAAAGCATAAAACAGCCTTAAGATGTAATAGCATTCGTATTACATCACAAGAAATGGTTCCAACAACCCCTGCAAATAGAGGGCATATTTAAAAATATAATTTCTGGACATCACTGCTGTCAATATCCTGTTAGAGTTCCTCTTCCATATAATGTAGACAAACAGTTTTCTATTAGGACTTTGAGTAACTGAATGTCCGCATAATGTGGCATCACAAAATGTTGCCAGAACACAAAACCACTCATACTGCACACAATTCACTTTAGTAGCTGTATGACATTACTAAAAAGAAAAGAGGAATTAAATACATGCAGCTCTATAAGAGAAAGAAACAATAAATTAATATCAGTGGAAAAAAAACATGAAACAAAAGCACCGTTATTATCGAACAGCATGTGTATAAACGGGAAGGGCAAAGGGAGGGAGGGAGGGGGCAGGGGGGGTGAGAGGAAAGGTGGTTACGGACGGGCCTACCAACGCACTTTGGAAAACCGAGGACGAGCTCCCGGGAGTACCTGCGATGATATCGGGTGCCAGGGCCTCGTCGATGCTCTCCACCAGGGGGAGGGGCGAGGGCTGGGCCAGGGCCTCCTCGGGCTCGGCCGAGGCTCCCGCGCATGCCGCAGCGGCTCCGCCACACGCTGCCGCCGCGCCCGCCTCCTCCCCCATGGCCGCCCCGTCGTCCATGCCCTCCAGGGACGCGGGGGACAGCAGCTCTCCTGCACGGGGACAACAGCGCCGCTTTAAAACACACACAAACACTAAGGCACAGTCCGTTCAACCGAGACGGTGGCTGGATAAAGACGAGACAGAAGAAAGAAAGAACCTGTTTCCGCTTCTGTTGCTTCTGCTGCACAGATAGGTTTGGTACCAGCATGTTGATTTAATCTTTTAAGGCTACTGGTAAGTTGACCATGAGTTTTTCCCTCATACTACGCTTTGAAAAAGTTCTACAATAAAGCTCCATGCTTATTCTTCCTACACATTTCTAATACATTCTTATACATTTTCAGCCACTTTCCCGTACATGGATTAAACCTTGTCCTAGACTAAAGCGCTCCTTAGAACTGCGACAGAAATATAGATTTATTTCCATCCAGTACCTGCTAGGATGTCCTGCAGCATGCAAGTGAGGGAGTACTGGGCCCAGGCGCCGCCCCAGGAGATGTCCCCACGGTTGAAGTCCGTGCCCACCAGCAGCAGCAGCAGCCTCTCCAGTTGCTGCTCCGACACCACCTCACACAGGTGGATGGTGGGCCGCGTGGCGTTCGCTATCCTCGCCAACACCTGGAGAAAAAAGGAAGAAAAAGGAGGATTAGAAGAATGCTGGTGAATTTTTTGCAGTCTGCTGTGCACCTGTCTAAGGAGCCTGAAATGCTTCAGGAGTAAATGACTGAGAGGATGTGTAGAGAGTATGTGTGGTTTATTGTGCGAGTGAGAGAGTGAGAGTGAGAGTGAGAGTGTGAGTATATGTGTGCGAGAGCGAGTGAGAGTGTGAGTATATGTGTGCGAGAGCGAGTGAGAGTGTGAGTATATGTGTGCGAGAGCGAGTGAGAGTGTGAGTATATGTGTGCGAGAGCGAGTGAGAGTGTGAGTATATGTGTGCGAGAGCGAGTGAGAGTGTGAGTATATGTGTGCGAGAGCGAGTGAGAGTGTGAGTATGTGTGCGAGAGCGAGTGAGAGTGTGAGTATATGTGAGCGAGCGAGTGAGCGAGCGAGCGAGTGAGCGAGCGAGCGAGTGAGCGAGTGAGTGAGAGTGAGTGAGAGTGAGTGAGAGTGTGAGTGAGTGAGTGAGAGTGTGAGTGAGTGAGTGAGAGTGCGAATGTATGTCTGTGAGTGAGAGTGCGAGAGCAAGTGTGAGTGTGAGTGTGAGTATATGTGTGTGAGTGCGAGTGTGAGTGTGAGTGCGGCCCCGTGCCTTGCAGACGAACAGCAGCAGGTCGGCGTGGCATGTGAAGTCCATGGAGAGCAGGAAGAGGGCCAGCTTCTGCACCACGGAGATGCAGCGCTCGTGCGCCAGCGTGAAGGGCAGCAGCTCCACCTCGGGAGCCTCCTTGGACGCCGCAGCCGCCGCCGCCTCCGTGTCCAGAGAAGAGCGCGGCCACTCGGCCGTCCGGCGCAACCGGATCAGATCCTTAAAGTGCTGCAGGGGGAACAGAACAGAGGGCAGTTTAGGGAGGAGAGGAGATTTAAAAAAAAAATAGTGAAATGAGTATGACAATTGAGGAGCAGAGGGTAAGAAAATTGGATGATAGGAGCAATTAGGATCAGGATATAGACCATAAGATAGCAATGGCATTAATGGGATAGAAAACAGGAAGATTGGGCACAGGGGAAAACAATAAAAGGAGGTTAAGAAGAAAGACCATAAACAAAACAAACAAAACAAAATAACAATAAAAAAAAAAACAAACAGAATAGTTGTATGGGAGCCAGCCAAAAGCTTCCCTTTCGTATGGAGCTCCTCTCTCACCTTAGACGTGGCTTGCTTGAGCTTGGCGTGCTCGACCAGGAGCTTGTACGAGGAGCTCTTGTTGCTCTGGATCTTCTCCTTCTCGATTTGCTCCATCAAAGCTTTCTGTTTGGCTTTCAACAAATTTAACTGCTGCAATGAAAAGGGCATGATTAATGTGCCGCAACGGCGGGAACCCCGACTGGCAAGGGCCGTCCACCACGCCCCCCCCCCCCCTATCAGTCTTAGTGACCCCAACGCCAGGAGATGCCCTCATTCATTTCTCCGTCGTAGTTAAGATTCTCACACACACCCCCACACAAACCAATCTCTGGATTATCCATTCTCATTCTAAGGGACGAGCAATAAGAGATCACTGGGGATACTTTTAGAGCACAAAGATACATTTAGAAATACATTTAGTGCCAAAGGTCAAAGTGGGGAGGATCCTGGAGATGAGACACATTTACCTGTTTGGTGTGGACCAGCTGTTTGCGGACCTTGCGGGAGTACAGGCGGTCTAAGCTGCTGTTGCCTTTGGTTGATCGGCTCATGTTCTGGGACTGTAGGCTGTTGTTGATGAAGCTCCATTGGTTTCCTATGAGAAATAACAGATGATACAGAGAGGGGGGGGGGGGGGGGGGGGGGGGTCATTATAAAGTGCTATTGCAGTGGGTAAAAGTGTCTTTCTGTATCTGTCATAACATCAACAAGTGAATTTGTCAGACTATCTATTGTTTCTGTAATAAGCAACAAATATGGGCCTAATAAATCCTATCCTTCACATTCAGAGGTTTACAAAGAGACTGGCATCTACCTATAAAAGGCAAAGAAAGCAGCCTGGAACCATCCCAGTAATGTGCTTATTTGTCAAAAGACACAGAATGGATAAATGTGCAGAAAAAAAGAAGCTCCGCAGCCCTGAGCAGGCCCGTCCTGACCTGTGAAGGACCTCTCCCGGTCCTTCCCTCCCAGCTGCTTCTTGGAGGCGCTGGCCTCATCCTCAACGCTGGCCACGTAGTCCAGCAGCCTGGACACCAGCATCACCACCCAGCTGATCATGGGGATATCCAGCACACCTGTTTCAGAAACACACACACACACACACACACACACACACACGCAACACAGTCAGACAAACAGCTTGTGCTGAGTGCAAAGACACTCTGTGGACGTTTTTAATCAAGTCCTCCCTATGTTTCTTCACAAATGTCTCATCATGTGAATGTATTTTTTTTATTCATCTGAACCCAATGTGTAGGGTGTGTGTGTGTGTGTGTGTGTGTGTGTGTGTGTGTGTGTGTGTGTGTGTGTGTGTCGCACGTGGTCCCACCTTCTGTGCGTCGGGGCTGGTGGCCTGAGGACTGCTGCAGGGGGGAGAGCAGCGAGTCCAGCAGGTTGAGGAGCCCCTCCAGGACGCCGCTGTTGCTCAGAGATCTTTGGCCGATACAGGACAGGAGCATGAACACCCTGCCAGGAGAGAAGGAGCCAGAGAGCTGCAGTCAATGGGGGGCTTATGGTGCTGAGCTAGGGGGCAGGTATGGAGGGACTTGTGTGTGAGTATGTGAACTTCTCTGAGGGCAAGGGACCATTTCTGTACGAGTGAGTTGAGCACACTGTGCGTGAGTGGGTGTGTGTGTTTATTTGTATGTGTGTGTTGATATGTGTATGTGTGTGTGAGTTACCTGTCCTGGGGGAAGATGAGCAGCTGCTCGGAGTTGTAGAGCTCCTGGAGCACGTTGGAGAGGAACTGGCCCCACCAGCGCTCCCCCCCACACAGCTGCACCAGCAGCAGCCCCGTGTGCAGACGGATCTTGGGCGTGCCGCTGATGCACAGGTGCTTGAACAGCTCCTCGCACGCCTGCGCGTGGAACGTGCTCTGCAGAACCGAGGGAACCGAGTGTCCTGCGAGAGGCGAAGAGGAAAGAGGTGGAGGGAGGGAGAGGGGGGGAGGGAGAGAGAGAGCAGATTAAGCCATCATACATCACATCTCACATCAAAGCCAACCAATGGCTGCAATGACCAACAAGTTCTGTAACAGCCATTTATCAGTCTGAATTAACCGTCTATTCTAACATGTCATCATACTGTGTAACGAGAGAAAATGTTAGGAGGAAGGGAGAGAGGTATTATATGCAATAGAAGATCAAATAAGAGGGGGAGGGGGGGGCAGGAACAGCAGTGAAAGATGAGAGTAAGGGAGGGGAGCAAACTAAACAAGCACTGGGTGGTGAAGAGGAGGACAAGAAAGTGAGCGGATGAGAGAGGAAGACACCGCGGGACACAGAGAGGTAGAGAGAGGACAAGAGGAAGACAAGTGCGAGTTCTCTCCGGTTAACAGAATCAAGTCATTACACGCTCCACCTCGCTTTGTAGGGGCAGCGCTAATTAATCCCACAATATCTGGGCAATCAATAAGGTCACGAGTGACAATGACGGGGGCACTGGAGAGGGGCCAGGAGCCAAAAGGAGGGCCGGGGGGCACATAATAGACGAAATGAACACACACACACACACACACACACACACACACACACACTTACACAGCCACAGCCACACACAGCGACACACAGTGACACCTTCATAATTCACTGTGCCACTACAAAAGCGGCTCTGGGATAAAGGGCCTGTCAGCTGTGGCTGCTGGAGGATAATGCATTATTCTCGTTCAGGAGAAAGAGGACTCATCATCACTGTATGCACCAACACTTCTGGAGCAATCACTCTCTGTGTGTGTGTGTGTGTGTTTGTGCGTGCGTGAACTGTTGTGTAAATCACTAAAGAATATAGTGCAAACCTATACTTGCAGTTCACCCTCAGTGACCTACACAAGTGAAGTAATAAAATCTGGGAGCAAAGTAGGAGGAACGGGACACTAGAAGGCTAGAGATTAGATTAGAGAGGGGGAAATAGAAAATGGAAAGCAGCCATTTCCAAGGGATGAATGTGTCCTATGCATGGGGCTTTCAAATGATCACATCCAAATCCGCAAGGTTGTCTGTTCCAAAGAAAGAAATGACTGCCCTATAGAATAGAGCATCTCAGGGGGGTGGGGTGCCGACCAGGATTTCTTGAGACTTAAGACTTGCTGCATGAACCCACTGAACTCACTCACTGTGTTCTCTGCCCTCTCATGGTGAGGAGTGGGAATCTTCATCAAAATGTGTTTTAATTAGCAGATGAATGGCCTTTAACGTGAACGTCTTTAAAAACGTGAAATATATGTGCATCTCAGCAACTGAGGTGTGCAATATAAGATGGTCTGCTTTCCACCATGTGGCCATATCTCATACAAATCCTCTAAATTCAGCTATGACCTCTATAATTTAACCTCTAGACAAACACGGGCGTATTCCAATCGAAGGGACGAGATGGTGACCAGCTCACCGTTGGAGGTGTGCAGCAGGCTGAGGAGTGTGTCCAGCAGGTAGCGGATGACCGTGCGCAGCTGCTCGGTGGACGAGCCGTGGACGAGCTCGCGGGTGTCGCAGGCGTCGGGCAGCACCTTGCGGCCGGCGCCGAGCGAGACGCGCAGCCGCTGCACGGCGTGGTGCGCCAGGTTGAGCTGCAGCTGGAGCTGCACGCAGTCCTGGTAGGCGGAGAAGACGCGCTGGTCCTCCTCCACCGCCTTGTCGGGCTTGCGCAGGAAGTACTGGGCGTTGTTGGCGCTGTTGAGCGGCGGCAGGTCGATGCTCTGCAGCAGGGTCTCCAGGCGGTGGCAGGCCAGGTTGTACCTGTAGAGGGGTGAGGTGCAAGGAGAGCTCAGACTTGAGACTTCACAAGTCCTGAGGGTGATGATGCATGGTGCAACTTTTGGAGTTATGTCGCTGGGCAACCACAAAACCAGATCCATGATTGGATGATCATAAGTTACCAGCTGACAAGTAAAATGATGTCCAATTCGCCTTATTCACCCGCAGCCAGAACGAGGCTAAAGGGTACACTTGCAATTACACCTCAGTCCAGCAGATGGTGGTGGTAATGCACTCCGTTTGCAAACTGACAAAAAAAACTCACTAAAGAAGAAGAACAGGCCAGTGAACCTTCTTTTTTTCTCTTCTTTTTCGGTGAGCTTTTGTTTTTGGCAGTTTGCAAACGGAGTGTATTACCACCACCATCTGCTGGACTGAGGTGTATCCTTGCTGGTGGTGATTTGCTTTGGGCCACAGTGTTGATGTCTCCGATGGAGTCTGACTGACCTGCACTGGATATCCTCCTGCAGGGCCACCATCATGGCCAGGTGCTGGTCCACGTCGGGCTGGCTGGCCGCCTCACTCTCGCCCCGCAGGGGGTCGTGCATCAGTTTCAGCTCGCTCTCCCACGGCAGGATGTAGGTGTGGCCGTAATAAAAGCCCAGTGGGATCTTGGCCCTTGCATTGGTGCTGCCATAGCGGCCAATCACAGTGATCTACAGGAAGAAAACAAAGATAAGTGTAAATTATGGGAAATGACGCATGCTGATCCATGTTTGACTTTGGATTTTCAGCGCTCACTCAAACACTTCATAAAGTATTTTGGGTGGGGGTTTAAAAATGTCAGTCTTGAGGTGGAGGAAAGCGCAGTCTCTTGTGTATTATACTTTTAAAAGGATTTATTGCACTATGCCCTTGACTACAAACGCGTTTCGGCGTCAAGCTGTCTTCAGTGTAACCACTCAAACAGAATGGGTTTTCAAAGGAACAGACACAGACCTCTGCCACTACTTTATACTAATGACATTATGTGATTTCACTTAAATTGTGAATACGGAACTAAATAGAGTCTAAACGGCAAAAAGTATAAACAAGAAAGAAATTACATAAACATAATCACATAAACTATATCGAGATTAAGAACAATATTGTTGGGGTCACTTTCAGTTATCGTTATAGTTATTGCCCTTGTTGTGAATGACCCTTAACACTAAAATAAGGAACCAGAAAATAAGTATGAAAATATCCAGAGTAAAGATATATAGCCAACAAAGTCCCATCATCATAATCATCATCATCATCATCATCATCATCTCCTCCTCCTCCTCCTCCTCCTCCTCACCTTCATGAAGCGGCAGACAGGCGGGGGCAGCAGGTCGTGCAGGATGAGGGAGTGTGTGCTGATGTCGGTAGCCACAACCAGCCGCCGGCCATCCACCTCCTCGCCCAGTGTCCAGATGTCGATGGACAGCGAAGCCAGGTCGCCGCAGGTGGGGATCAGTGCGTCTGTCAGGAGCACCGGCCGCCCGAAGTCTAACGTCACAAACCTCCGCGCACCTGAACAAAGCATGAGATAGTGAGAACCATGCTTCGTATTGCTGACCGTCCATCATAACCACTGAACAGCTTAAAAAAATAAAAATTGGGCTTCACTGCAATACGATTTTATTGAATGCAGGGCGTCTAGCTCCAACAGCTACAAATCCTAGCATGTACACTATTACAGTATTTAAGAAATGTTCAACGCTGAATCTTGTGTAGTCAGCTACTTTTTAACTAACATCCTCTGAATCATATTGATTTCCATGCAGTCATAAACACTGCTTTACTAGAACAACAAAAAAATGTTAACACAGGCAAAACAAACAAGCTGTGCCAGTGTCGGTGTGTCGGTGTCTGTGAGCCTGTGTGTCTGTGAGCCGGTGTGTCTGTGAGCCGGTGCGTGCCTCACCTGAGTGCATGCGCTCTATGATGATGGACTGGTGAGGGGGAGGCTGCAGAAAGTGGGAGGCCTGAGAGATGGCTAACGCCAGCCCACTGCCCATAGGATGCTGCAGACAAGCAAAGACCAACATCGTGAACTCACACTCACATTCGCTGTGATCATCAGCATGATCATGCACAGACATTTTAGCAGGATTCTCATTGTACCGCATAGATTTGCAAAACAACCTGTGAACTATAGAGTACCGAAGCCATGACGTAGCGTTGCCAAGGCAGCAATTTCACTGGATCTAGACAAATCAATCTAACCACTGAAATCACCATTAGCGGTGGCTTTCTTAATCTATTTCAATAATTTTACAACGCTTCTAAGATGTTAGTATACGTTTTTACACTGTAGGAATCACATACTACAACATATATTCATACCAACAGGATCAAATTTGTGACTAGAGTTTTATTTTAGCATGGGTTTCCTCCGTAAGAGAGATCTGCACGTAACTTCACAGCATGCGGTTAAAATCCTTAAATTCACGGACGTATTTTGACTTTATTTTTTTAAGCAAAAAACGTCACTCTAAACAGCTGCCAGTCATTGAGAAGATGTGAAATATCCACTGAAATTTATATTACACCTGCCAGGGAATCCTGTTATGTGGGTAAGCTGCTGCCTAGCAGGTAAACCATGTTTAAATGGCTATAGCCTACATTTAAAACAATTTATTAACTAGAAATGATGCCACATGTCTACATTCAATGCTATTTAAGCCACTTCGAAAGTTTGTTTAGATCCAGTGATTCGGCAGTCATGGAAACGCTACGTCAGACTTCGGTACTCTATTGAAAGAGATTAAAAAGTAAGGTAAAAGAAAGACAAGTACCAACTTGACAATTATGTTCTGACAACAAACTGTCCATAACTGTCAGTAAAGGGCCGTTCACACCAAAAACAATAATGATAACTATAAAAAAATATTGTTCTTGTTAATATGAACGACGACGTTCACACATAAACTATAACGATAACGACATGAAGATCGATTTTGTTGGGGGTCACTTTCAGAGCGATTTTGAGAACGATAAAAAGCTAACAGCTATTCAGAACCAATCACATTTTAGCCATCGCGTTCATTAACACAAGGAGAGACTTTGCTTATTGTTGGCCAGAGTGGACGCTTTTATCGTTATGGTTAAGGCTATCGTTATTTTCTTGGTGTGAACGGCCCTTGTTTGCAACAGTTTTCCACAGCATGCAGCAAAAACAGAAGCTCAGAAGTGTTCTCTCTGTGCCTCTACATGAGGAGCCAGCGCGTGGAACTGACCGGCTTGGCCTTCTGGGAGTTCTTGTTGTGCGCGGCGAGGTTGACGGCGGGCGGGTCCATGATGGAGCCGGGGAAGAGCTGGGCCAGCTCCACGCTGATGGCCGCCGACACGGCCTCGTTGGGCGGCGTCAGGGGGGGCGTCATAAAGAGCGGCGTGGTCTTTGGCGTGGGCGGGATGACATCGGAGGGGTGGATGAAGAAGCCCGGCGCGCTGGAGGCCGAGGCCGAGCCGGAGGGGTTGGAAGGCACGGAGTTGTGGATGGGCCCCACGCCGGACGCGGCCGCCGCTGCCGAGGTGGTCTGGTGCAGCTTGGCCTCCAGCTTGGCTTTCTGCTGAGCACAGGAGAGGGGATCAAACTTCACAACGTTAGAACGGTGTGCAAATTAATATGCATTATTACACTCATTCACTCTTCAGAACATGTATTGTTAACAGCAAATGAACAAAAAAATACAAAAGTACTGACCCTTTTTAAAGTTATCTCTATGAAACCAACAATGTGAACCAATAATGATTTAATCAGATTATGTATTCAATTCTATTTTATTTGAAAGGGACAGTGTGCAATTAAAACATAAATGTTTAATGATGCATGCATACATGCATACATACATACATACATACATACACACACACACACACACACACACACACACACACTACATCAAATCGCCTGCTATATATGCAGTTGGTTCCCTTCAAACATGTGCATGCTGATTAGTGTGTGTGTAGTGTGTGTGTGCCTATAGTCATACAAGGCCGTGTTTGTGTTTGTAATTTGTTCATGCGTGCTGCTCTGACCTGTTGCTGTAGCTTGAGAAGTTGCTGCTGTTTCTCCTGCAGCACCTGGAGCTGCTGCTCGGCCGACACCATGGCGTGGGACAGCGACTGCAGCGCCACTTGGGCCGCTGAGCTCAGCGCCGTCGACGCCTCGCCTACCGACCCCGCCGACAGGCCGCCCACTGTGGGGGTCACCCCAAACGTGCTCACTGCAGGGTGGGACACCAAAAATGACCCGACCCGTCAACATGAAATCAACACTTCAAGACAGAATGTGTAGGGATGACTGTATGGACAGGCCCCCAGTTTGCTTCAAGGCAATCTGTTCATTTTGACATTTTCTATTTAACTGATCCATGTTAAGTTTTTAAATCTAGCAAGACTGTCATTTGAGGTACCATGGCCTAGAGTGCTGTACTGCACTTTTTACTTGAGCAATAACACTTCAGATTGGGTTATGATCATAAAGCCATGTAGAACAGCAATGCTTTAGCCAAATACTCTAATGATAAAGTGAAACCACATATTTAATTGAATGTAGTGGCTCAGTATTAAGAGTAGGTATGTGAGAGAGTGGTAGTAATGAATAAAGAGGGCTATGTACCGGTGAACATACTCGCGTCGTCCCTCTCCACCCTGGTACCGTCACTCGTGGAGACGCAAGTGAAGTGCAGAGGCTCCACCTCCAGGAGCCCGGTCAGGGCCGTGAAGCTGCCCTCTGCGGCCGCACAGTTGCTCACCTTACCGTTCCCTACACACACACGCACGCACGCACGCGCACACACAAGCACGCACGCACGCACACACAATGTGGGGGGGCAGGGAGCAATAGATATACACAGATAGAGCAAGAGACAAAGACGGAGCGGGAGCGACAGAGAGAGTTGAACCAAACAGGGAGGGGAGAGAGATAAAGGGAGAGAGTTAACAACACTGCTTTAGTTACACAAGCTCAATCCAAACAAGCACAAGAGATCCTGATCTGTTTTCTCTCTCTGGGAGACATCTGACAATGCTATCCAGGTGTACAGCTAATCTACTGATCTAATCCAGTTAATCATGGACTTCTATTGTCCAGGCTGCAATGGGAATGAGAGAGGACAGAGCTGCATCCGGATAAAGGAGCAAATGAAGGCTCTACTGTATTCTGTATTATGTTCCATCTACCCAGGGGCTACACATGGGAATTAGCCAACAGCTGGTAGAAGGCATCTCCTCTCATCTGAGAATAATGTGGTTTGGTCTCTTACAAACTGAAGTTGATAAATAAGATTAAATAGACGCAGGGTCACTGCAGTGATGCCTGTGGAGGGCATCTCACCTGAGAGAATGTCGGAGAGGTCGATCTCATCAGACTGGACTCCAATGCTGCTGTTGAAGGCATTCTTACAGGAGGAGCCGCTCACCTCCAGGTCAAAGAGCACAGGGTCGAAGGGGGAGCTGTACAGCCCATACCTGCAATAAAACAATAAGTAAACAAACAAACAAATTCCAATAGTCTCAGGCCTTCACTAATTCCTCATTAACAGAAGTGCAGTAGTGGATTAATATTACTATCTAACTAACACGGAAGAAAACAATGTTATTCTAGAACACAAAACAAAAGTTATCGTGTCTCAATATCTGTTTGCCTGGAGGCATCTGGAGGCTGTGCTCCTGGTTTTTGTGTAGTGTAACACTTCAGTCTCCTCATGGTGGTGCCGACTCTGCTCCCAGACTCACCGGGTCTGCAGCAGAGCCTCCAGGGGGGTGAGGCGGTCCTGCAGCTGCCGAGAGACGGCCGTGAGCAGGGAAGCGCACGACGTGCTGCAGCCCGCCAGGTCCTCGTCCTTTACATAGTTCAGCAGCACAAAATACCAGAACACTGCACCTGAGAGAGCCAGGGGGAATGGAACAGAGAGGAGCAACACACTAGCGTAAGGACCACGATCAAAATGCTAAATGTTGCCTTTTTGTCAGCGGTCATAAGTAACACACTGACTGCAAATCAAAGTCAACATTATCATCAATTCTTCAATTCTGCTGTGTGTGTGTGTGTGTGTGTGTGTGTGTGTGTATATATATATATATATACTGCTGTGTGTGTGTGTATATATATATATATATATATATATATATATATATATATATATATATATATATATATATATATATATATATATATATATATACACACACACATACACACACAGCAGAATTGAAGAATTGATGATAATGTTGACTTTGATTTGCAGTCAGTGTGTTACTTATACACACACACAAGACATATATAGAGGATTGAAATTGTGTTTCTTTCAAGTCCACGGTAGGGTAAAACAACAAGGCCAACACAGTGAACAATAATACAGTGATATGGTACAGATGACATACCACCAGTAGCTGCTGCGGGTAAGTAAGGCATATTCTCCAGCAGCGCCTTCAACAGAGCCATACCAAATCCCTGCTGTCCAGGGTCTCCTTTACCATTACTGCAAAAACAGAAGAGAGAACAGTTATTCCTCACGTCTCAAAAACAAATCAACAAGATTTACTCATATGCTTACAAATTATGGACTTAATTTGGTATATTGGGAGATTTTGTGTATTGTAATCTCTTACCTAATACAAAGTGCAAGAAAACGTGCGCATTTGTGGGCTATGCTTCGGCCCGCCTGGAAGAAGCAGACTCTGACCATATCTATGAGCCGCTTCCTGGTCTTGATGAGGAGGCCCTCCTTCCCCTCTCTGGGACTGGACACACAGAGGTCAGGGCTTAGTGGACAGAAAAATAGGTCAGTCACAGAGCATGTACACGCACAAATGAACATAAACATCAACATGTGGACACTTCTATATATATATAGCTTCTATAATTTCTATTAAATCGTCGACTCCTGTGATTGGATGCTCTGAATGACACAAGCAAGCACTCACTGATACAAACACAGACTTACTTCGACACACACACACACAGAGATCCGTACCTGCAGGGTCCGTTAGAGTAGACCCCAGCCAGCCAGCAGAGGATATCCAGAATGAGACTCTGAGCGTGCTCAGTACTGGCCGTCTCCTCCGAGCGCTTACACAGGCTGTTGAGCAGCTTCTCATGGAATTCTGGGAACTGCAGCATAGCACAGCGCTGGATTCTATGGCAACAGAGACAAACAACAGATTCATACGTGTCCATGAAGCACTGCAAATACATTTCGGCTCAGTCCATACACCTGTCTGTTTAGAACTTGCACCCCAACCTTTTTTATATTTAGCATAAAAAAACTGCCCTGCGGTTTATACACAACACGGTTAATGGTTAAACAGGAAATTAATGTAGTCCCATCAAAGGTATGAAAAGGACAGCACTGATTGATAGAACACCCTGAAAATACCCTGTGTTTGTGGTGTCAACATGAAGAGAGTACTGGGTGCACTTAAGTAGAGGGCTGTGTGGGTACCTTTCTTTGGGTATGGAGGTCTTTTTGAACCTCCGGATTGTGATTGACACTTCCTGTAGGAGGTCACAGCCACGCAGGTTATCCGGTTTCTTTGATGCTGGTGGAGGCTCCACTTTAGATGTGGAGGCTTTTTCCTGATGAGAGAACCAGGGGAAAAAAAGAGAGAGAGAGAGAGAGAGAGAAAAAAAAAAAGACAGGGAGATCAGGAGGGCTACACAGTAGCAAGGGAGTACTCACAGCTAATGTTGTTTTGATTGGATGACGGTGCAGTTCCCCTCTGCAACCACTAGGTGGTGCTAGCAAAACAAAAAGCCTTCACCAGGAATAAAACTCAACCAGTACCGACTCATTACTTCCATCTGGCGAGTACAGAGGACTACAAAAATCCTCACACCAAGCCTACATAATGATGGTAAACTACTGCACAGTCCAACAGCATAACAGCTTATGGAGGGCTAAGAGCTGCCCAGCAGTCCTGATGGGAGTTAACAACAGAGCATGCTCAGACAGTGAGTTCCACGGCCGTACCTTGGAGGCCTGGGCCCGCTGCAGCAGGGAGGACAGGGACTGGGCTTTACTGCTCTGGGGCTTGGAGGGCATCCGGACCACTGGCCGCGGGTTCTCCTCCATGCCTTTGTCGCTCACCGCCTTGATGTGGACCAAGAACGAGCGGTACTTTCCCCCTGCCATACCTGAAAGGAGACACGAGAGAAACAGACAAGCGGTTTGGTTCTATTCCACTCTTTATGTATTGCCATACCACCTGAGAATTGTCTCAAGGTGCTTAGGTTAAGGTTACATATAACACACAGCCTGAAGTGGTCAAAGCAAAACTCTGTGGGCAAGCTTGTGGTATTACATACAGTTGCATGCACTGCAGACAAAGCAATGCTTCTTTTACTCCTACTACACCAAGGCTCACCTTTGACCAACTTGGGACTTGTTAAGCTCAACATCCCAGCATGGCCTGAGAGGTCGAGGCCACTGGCCAACCACACAGGGCCGCAGAGGATGTCCTCCTTATGGTCCTCGAGAAAGGGACAAAGCCTGGAACCTACGGGGAGAAACGTCAGACCGAGATGCCATTAGGACATGGAATAGATAAGATTACCTTCAGATGATGTCTGGACACAAGGACTCCACAAGGACTTAATTAATGTTGACAACTGGAAACCAGGTCACATTGATTGAATCGTTGTAGAGCAGGCACCTCACAGGGACTACTTAAATGTCTATAGGGACAATGTCTTCGCCTTTCACAATGCCCATATGAAGGGTGTTGTCCCTGCATTAGCTGGGAAGTGCATTTAAATGGTGGATGGTGGGAATTTGCAGTAGCTAAGCTTATGATGCCAAAACACTGATCCTAATATCTTTTACAGCATCTTTAGTTTTAATGGGTTGATAAAGGAAACCCATCACCTTGCTGGGACTTCATGAACCCCACAGGGAGAAGGATTTCACTTTACAGAAACAACCTTGAAGGCAACCTTTGGCAACCTTACAAGGACTCAATCCCCAGTGTAAACGCAAGCGAGTTTGACAGTGAAGTTACCTGGTGATTCCTCGATATCCATGAACTGGATGTCCTCTGCAAAGTCATGTAGGAGAGGCTGGCCATTCCTCTCGCCATTGGTGTGCAGGGCCTGAGACAGGGGGAAGGTGATCTGCCTGTCCACTGCTGTCTCTGGAGATGGGGGGGGGGAGTAGAGGCGTTTGTCAAAGGGGAGAACCAGTCAGCTGTCAGTTTGCCTCAAACATCATGGGGTAGTTGGGTTTACTGGTCCATGGAGCATACTCAAGAAAGCTATTAGAATGTGCCTTCAGTGTGCGTGGGTGTGTGTGTGTGTATATGTGTGTGTTAGTGCTAGAGAGAGAGCGAGAGAGACAGAGACAAAGAGAAAGAAAGAGGGTGAGAGCGAGAAAGAGAAAGAAAGACAGAGGGAGAAAGAAATAAAGAGACAGAGAAGAGAGAGAGAGAGAGAGAGAGAGAGAGAGAGAGAGAGAGAGAGAGAGAGAGAGAGAGAGAGAGAGAGAGAGAGAGAGAGATAGATAGATAGATAGATAGATAGATAGATAGATAGATAGATAGATAGATAGATAGATAGATAGAGAGAGAGAGAGAGAGAGAGAGAGAGAGAGAGAGAGAGAGAGAGAGAGAGAGAGAGAGAGAGAGAGAGAGAGAGAGAGAGAGAGAGAGAGAGAGAGAGAGAGAGAGAGAGAGGAATCAACTGTATCCTTACCGTTGACCTTGCCTAATCCTGGGGCCTTGTTCTTCAGTAGGGTGACCTGGATCTGTGGAATGTTGGTAATGTTGGCGTTCATCACAAACTTGAAGTCCACGTGGCCCACCATGCACGCTTTGGGCAGCACCAGCTCAAACACGTGCTCGTCCCAGCTGGAGCTGCACACAAACGAAACCACAGCACAGTCCAGGGAAAACAAAGTATTAGTTTACAATGAACCTCCAACCTCCAGCCAAAGCCCTCATCTGCTTCCCACTGTTTCCCCTCAAACAAGACTACTGTTATTTTAGCTTACGGGTATGTTTTTTGTCAGAACAAAAAAGATGTGTGGTGTGTGTGTGTGTGTGAGAGAGAGAGAGAGAGAGAGAGAGAGAGAGAATCTGCAGTAGGCCAAAAGAGACTGGCTATAATGCTTCAAGACTGAAATTGTATCAGGTTCCTTCACATACTAAACCATGCCTATTGCATTACATGGCCTCAACATGTATTCTATAGAAAGTATATGTAGAGAAATCACTGGACTCAAACTGCACACTTATGCATACATGTCAACACATGGAATTTGTTGCTCTGCACACAGCAACACTACACATGCGTACCTGTCGCTCTGCAGCTTCCATGTGCGTGTGTGTTGCGCGGCGTCTCCGTGGTGCTGCTGGTGCAGGTGCTGAGGGTGGCGTCGCTGCTGCTGCTCCTGCTGCACCTCCACCCAGCAGGGCGGCACCGTGGCCGAGAAGCGCGGCGTCAGCGTCTCGAAGCGCGTCAGCTCCACCAGCGACGACAGCATCTCCACGCCCAGCACTTGGTCCACCAGGAGGTCAACTCCCGCTGCGGGCACACACACACACACAGACACACACACAGACACAGACACACACACAGACACAGTTAGCATGTGAAGTAGAAGTGTGTCACACTATTACCCCATGTACAAAGAGAAACAATATTCTGAGAATCATTGTCGGTTCCTCCTACATTCAGCAAGGTCATGCACATGGTCCAAGATACAGAAGTGTGACAGCGCCTTGACCTTAGACGTCAACACTATGATGAAACGGCATTGAAGTCAGTATTGTGCAAGGAAAGCAACATGGCCTCAGGGAACTGAATTTCCAATGAGCAACAATAAAAACATTCATGACTATTGGCGGTCACGCATGACGACTGGAAAATGGATGGATTTCACACTTAAAACACAACAACAGTTCGTCCATTCAAAGACTGACGCACAGCTTGTAACGGTTACCCAGATGTGGTCACACTGAGGCGTGATGAGTGAGGGTCTGACAGTGATGATAGGAGACTGACCTGTGACCCCTGGGCTTGAGGGGTTCGAGGACGGCTTCGTCCCTTCGAACAGCTGGTCAACCCCTTTAGAAAGGGGGCCGTCAACAAAAATGTCGGCGTCATCTATATCGTCAAACACACCTCCAATTTGAAGGAAATGAAGTTCTCCACCTAGAGGGGAAATAAGACAGACTCTAAATAGGAGTACTTGTTACAGACTACAACAGCACAACTCCCGAAACACTAGGCATATCATTTCAAACGGGCCAGAGGCTGCATAAGGGGTTGGAAGCAGCTGTTACGGCCCACTGCTCTTGCACATCACCAGTTGCTCATAAAGTCATCCACCTTCACCCTCCCATTACCTACCACCCCACACATCTTCATTATTTTGTCCTGAAGGCAACCCCCCCCCCCCCCTCGCACACACACTAATAGGACCATATCATATGGCAAATGCGTTGAACGCAGGATAGCAAAACAGCCTATTCATCACACTATTTGCAAGTGGGGGTGGGGAAGGGGGTGTGCGTTTGTGTGTGTGTGTGCTGGCAGAGGCACAGTTCTGATTTACGTGTTCAGCTAAGGAATTTATGGGCTATGTGATACATTTACAAATGCCAGTTGAGGAACAGGGGGCACCCCCCCCCCCTCCCTCAGTGATCTGTGCCACGGATTACTGAAGCCATGTAATGCAGTAGAGGGAGCCTCTGCTGAACTAGACATGCAGAGCACAGGACTGCAGGCTACGGGAGGTCACTGCAATGTGCCTAACTACAACTTTACACTTTAAAACACAAAGCATTAGGCGGGGATCACATTAGCCAGCGCCAAGTGGCAGGTTTCCTATTGTTCTCTATGGTTCGGCAGCGGAACAGTGGCAACGCTGGCGTAACGCTAGTGTTGAACAAGCTGAGCGTTGAACAAGCTGAGCGTTGAACAAGCTGAGCGTTGAACAAGCTGAGCGTTGAACAAGCTGAGCGTTGAACAAGCTGAGCGTTGAACAAGCTGAGCATTGAACAAGCTGAGCATTGAACAAGCTGAGCATTGAACTTGGTTCAACTTTCAAAGCGCCACGCAAGCGTATTCAATTGATGAACCGTTTGTGTTGCTTAGGAACAAGATAAAACTTATTATGGTCTGAGCGTTGTGTTACTTTTGCCGCTACCGCTTGCCGATGTGATCCCCGCCTTATGCTCAAGGAGTCAGAGACTGAGAGTGAATAACTAAGGTGAATGAAAGGTCATGCACAGACAAGAGGGCAACCCAACAGTCAAGGCAGGACTCAAGCGATTAAACAAGGATCAAGATTAATCATCAGACAAGGAGATATTATAGCCAAGTGTTAATGTTAAGTTGTGTTGACGCATTGTGCCCTCCCTGGAGGTCAAAAGCCTGACAATCAGAATTTCACATGTCCAGAGCACCGTGACGTGAAATAATCATATCTTTGCGGGGAAGCGCTGGCAGCCAGCGAAAGGGGTCCTCACCTTTCGTGCAGGCGCACAGACGGTCAGTCCCCGAGCAGTAAGTGACGGAGACGAAGGGGTCCACCTCATCGCCGCCCTCTTTCATGGGCGGCTCGACCTTGGCCAGCACCTCAAGCGTGGCTAGGTCTAGCACCATGATGTAGCCGGCTTGCGTGGTCACCACCAGCTTCTCCTTGGCCGTGGACGGCGCAGGCGTGGAGGCGTTGGTGCCGTGAGCGGCGCCGCCGGCGCTGGTAGGTCCGGCGGCGTTCGGGCCGGCCACGGGGCCGTTCTTGAGGCCGGGCGGCGGAGTGTCCTCCGAGGCGTCCTCGCCGTCTTCCTCGCGGCCGTCCAGCACGTCGGCGGGCAGCAAGATGAGCGAGGTGACGGCGTCGCGCGGGTCGCGGATGTGCTGCACCTTCACCGGCTCCTCCTCCAGCGTCACGATGCGCGTGGAGTAGTTCAGCTTGTACAGCACCAGGTAGCCGCCACCACCGCCACCGCTGCCCGTACTGCCCCCGAACGCCCGGGACGAGGGCTGCTGCTGCTGCTGGTCGGGGGGCAGAATGAGGGGCGTCTGCTGGGGCGAGGTGCCTGGCGCGTGGCCGCCCTCATGGCCGTTGGCCAGCGTGGGCAGCGCCTGGAGCTCGTCCTTGCGGCCGCGACTGCAGAGGGCCGAGTGCAGGCGGTTGAGGTTGTTGAGCGCCTCCACCTGGTTGATGGCGCTGAGCGACTCCACCGAGCAGGGCTGCAGGCCCACCAGCAGGTGCAGGCCGTCGCTGCACGGCGTGATGGAGTCCACGTACAGGTTCTCGTCCTCCAGCTCTTTGGGAAGCCGCAGGCACTGGACCAGGGCGCCGGGCCTCGGGGGCGCCAGCGGACCCCACTTTTCAGGCGCGTCGGGCGGGCCGATGCCGCTGTTGCCGCCGACGCTGCCGGTGGGCGGCCACGGGGCAGTGGCGTCGGCGAACTGCTGGATGTAGGTGATGGGCGGGTCTTGCAGGAGCAGCTGCTCGTGCGAGTCGAACTCCATCTCGATGATCTGCGGCACGCTGAAGCCTTCCTCGTGCAGGCTCTTGCCCATCAGGTTGTTCATCTGCGCAAACACCTTGCCGTTCACCTTCTCGTCCGCCTCCTTGATGCTGTACAGGAGCAGCACAGGGATAGTCCGGCGGATGGGCGAGACAGGGAGGCTGGGGGAGCCCAGCTCGGGGGCCGGGTGGCAGGTCTCGATCTCCATGGGACCCTGGTCGGGGGCCACGACCACCAGGGGGGTGGCCTCAGGGACCTGAGTCCTTAAGGGTCCGTCGGCGGTGGAGGAAGGGGGAGGGGGTCGTCGCGCGGGGGCCGAGGACGGGCCCCCGGTGAGCGGCGAGCTGGCGGCCGAGCGGTAGCTGAGCAGACCGCCCGTCAGCAGGCAGGGGAAGGGAATGTTGTGCTGCTCGGCCGGCTTCTCCTTGGCCTTGTCGGCCTTGGCCTGCGGCAGCGCCGGGTTGGCCCCCAGCTCCTCCAGGTCCTTGACGGTGTCCTCCAGCACGCTGGCCACCACCTCCCACTGCAGCTTCTCAGGCTGCTGCAGCACGCTCAGCGCAGTCACCCCCAGGCTCACCTCCAGGCTCTCCTTCTGAGACGGGTGACCTGACGAGACACACACACACACACACACACACAGAGGCCATAGTTTACCGAACCTGGACATTACTTTTGAAGAGTTTGGTTCCAAAATGCTATATCTTCCATTTTCATGAAAATTTTTGTTTTCCATGTAATTTCAGTGGAACTGTAGTTGGGTTATTGCTATTGCTGTACTCGATCAAAACAACACAACTGCAAAATGATATATATTACCTGAGAGACACAATTAAATAACATGACTAATGTTTCTAAAAATGGATATATAGCGCTTTGGAACCAAACACTTCAGATGATCACAGAGACTTTTCATTTAGAAAAGACAAACACTATGGACCAAGAGAAGCAGTCCAAACGTGCAGTTTGTCTACCAATTATGTGAAATGATATTAATCTTCATGAATCTTCAGTACATATCAGTACGCAGTTTATTATTCTGCATATAGAAGTCACACATTTAAGCGTGTTATGGGTGGGGAACTTCACATCCAGTGTAAGGAGATAATTTCTCAGTCAGTCAGTAGTGTTTACACACAAAACATTCCCCCCATGTTATACAAGTTGGCATGCCCAACACACACACAGGGCGAATCCTGTTAACCGAGCAGCATGCTGATAGACCCCGCTGGGACTATGATATATTTAACAAGAGCCGCCGCTGGCAGACTCAGCAGGTGGGTGTTGAGGACAACACACACACACTCGAGTGAGATGTGACAGCATGGTGCAGATGGAGTGAGAAGAGGTGGGATCCACCGCCAGCTAAGTTGCGTTACCACGTAGAGCTCCGTACCTGTGACTGACTCCGATCTGGAATGCTCTTCACTGTCCGAGTCCTCCAACTGATCATCACTGTAAAAACACACACACACGGAACATAACAGGTTACAGTGAGTACTCAACGGCCGTCATGGGGTTGTTGTTTTTCAGAAGACGTGATTCATCTTTTACAGATGGGATTGTGGGTTGGTGAGAGTTGATGATCTATTTCGATCTTTCAAAACTCTTGCTTCATTATGGTTACAAAATGGGCCCTGAAGGCTGCCAAGCACCCTGATTTTATGCCAGATCTCTAAAAATGGGCATATAACTGTTCTCAATCAATCACCCTGAAGCTTTGTGTACCACCTCTAGAAAGCAAACACTGAATTCAATACTTTTTGATATTCACACTGCCAAATTAAACGCCTCCATTATGGCCTATCAGAACTATAGTATTCAGCCCTTTTATTACGCCAAGACTCATCGTAATTACAGCAATTTACAAAACCTTCTAATTACGCTTTGACAGCTTATATCCTAGTTTTACCCAGCCCATTAGCTACATTCGGTCATATGATTGACATCCTAAAGACCCAGTGCTTGACTGATCATCTTTTCAGACCTTCCCGATAAACTTTGTCTAAGCCAGTTTTTCTCAAACTTTACATGGCAAGCCCCTTTGACAATCATAATAATGGAAAAAAACTAGATGTACCGCAGAGCGGTACAAAATATGACCGCCACCCAGTCCAGCACATTTTTTTCACAAAAATAAATCACGCTGAAAGGCCTATATGATTCTAACTGTCTCACTAAATTGCATTATCCACACTCAATTCTCACTGGTATCTGCTAGACAACAAGTACCAAAACATGATTAGTTCATAGATTTCACATGTAAAATTCATTTTATACAAGCCCACCTCCATCTTGCCTGTTCATAATTCTGAGAAATTCTTGAATTGTGTGCATGTGTGGATGTACATGTTTATGTTATGTGTGTATATGTGTGTGTGTGTGTGCTTGTGTGTGTGTCTGCGTATGTGCCTGTGCATGCATGCGTACATATGTCTACTATGTGAGTATGTGTCATACGTATGATTACTGTGAATGTATGTGTGTGCGTGTATATCTGTTTGTGCACATGTGTGCACATGAAATGGGTTAACATGACCCCTGGAGGCAAACATACGGAAAAAATTGGTCATCCTAGGCCCTACAGTTCTCAAGATATTCACAGAGAACTGTGTCTGTCCTACCCTCCTTTCGGGGGGTCCAGTCCAGGGGGGCTACAGATCAAAACAAAAAACGACGGTTCCATGCTATCCATGTGGGGTTACATGCCCACCAAGTTTTGTGTACCCCGGTCTTTCAGTGTCCCGGGAATCCTTGTTGGTGTACGTCACTAAATGTACACATACATTATTTTATTGTAAGGCCCCCCACGAACGAAAGTACACAAAACTTCGCATTCGGAGGGTGTCATAATGATCTTACACTTTTAATTTCGTGCAGTTTTGACCATGTCAGCCAGAGATATTGTGATGAAAACACCTAATTTTTTGCTTTTTGGGGGGTTGACATGCCCCCTTAAGACCAATATACATAAAAAAAGGTGGACCTCCTAGGCCCTACGGTTCTCGAGATTTTCACAGAAAACTGTCTCCGGCCACCTACAGGCCAGTTGGTGTATAGTAACATAAATGAATTTATTGTGTGGCCCCCCATGAACGGAATTCCACGAAACTTGGTGTGCATACAAAGGATGTCATAATGATCCTACACTTCCAATTTCGTGCAGTTTTGACTATGTTAGGTCACAGATACCTGCGATTAAAACACTTCATTTTTACTTTTTTGTGTTTAACTAGGTGGCGCTATACATGAAATGAGTAGTTATGGAATGGGTTGACATGGCCCCTTGAGATCAACATACAAAAAAATGGTCCTCTTAAACCCTACGGTTCTCGAGATATTCACAGAAAACTGTGTCTGCCCTACCCTCCTTTCGGGGGGTCCAGTCCAGCGGGGGGGCTACAGATCAAAACGAAAAACGACGGTTCCATGCCATCCATGTGGGGTTACGTGCCCACCAAGTTTCGTGCACCGGGAATCCTTGACGGAAATTTGGGCATGCGAAAAAAAAAAAAAAAAAAAAAAAATCTGACTAAACCTATATGACCGCTTCGCTGCGGTCATAATAAAATGTGTCTAGTGATGCCGTACCTGTCCCCCTCAAGTTTTGGCAGGTCCGAGCAGCTGGATGAGTCCTCCAGCCAGGCCAGAGTGGGCCTCCGGGACTCTGTGCCCAGGCCCTGCTCGCTGCTGGACAGGAAGAGCTGGCGCAGAATAACCGGGTCGTACGGGTTGATCTCAAACTTCAAGTGCACCTGCAGCAGCCACAGCAGCAGAGAAACAAAAAAACATCACATACAAGGTCAGTGACAGGGACACGAGAAGGATTTGCAGCCTGATGAAGAGAAGTCAAGGTGGCAGAAATCAATGGCTGTAGACACTTGAAGAGTCAAGTTCAGGCTGAAGATCCGGGGCTCTACTTAATAGCTTTCATTTCAGTCCTTTCATCTAGCCGTTATTTCAAATGTATAATCTCACCAGTGTTTTCTCCAGATTTGTTTTTAGCAATGGGGGCAGGCCAGTCCGCAAACTCCCAGCCTCCACCAAATCAACACAACAATATGGGGAGTGAAACTGGACGGGCCCTAATAACCTCTGACTAGTTCTACTTGTTGTTAAATTGCAGTGTGAACGGCAACCATGGGGGAGGACACATCGGCAGGATCATTTAAAAAGCAACTGGGACTACATTGTGCATTTGCCCTAATTCCGATAGAGTGGGGGCAATAATTTTACCATCATGGGGGGCCGCCATGGCCATGAACACTGCTCACTCCAAAACAGAATAGGCAAATACCAAATAGCCACTCCTATATGCTCATATTTAAATAACCATTAGAGTCGATGCAAACCTTCATCAGCTTGGACACGTCCCATATGCAGATCTTGCCCCTCTTGGTGGCGGCAGCCAGGAAGTGCGGGCAGCTGCCGAAGCCATAGCAGGCAATCTTGTCCGAGCCGTCCGGACTGGGGAACTGTGCCGGGCTGGTCGCCAGGGTTACTGACAGCGGAACGTTCTGCGTGTGCTCACCCTTGACAAATGGACAGTTGGGGGAATGTCGCTCGTGCTCCGACCTGCAAAGAAAATAACAAAAACATCAACCGAGGACTCGCGCTTCGTCCAGTTCGTTGCTGGCGTCCCTTCACAATTCAGCATTTCCCAGACTCAACCCTCACGATCCTACACATCACATTCTTATGGTGTATATACGTCATCCAATAAAAAATACCTCTCCAACACTTAAATGAGCGATTTGTAGGATTGTTACCGAACGTTCTGTAGGCCAAAATCAAAACACTGGTGAACGTTCTCAAGACTACCTAGACACGAGCCTCTTCTGGGTTGCCAGATGTAGGATAATGCAGACTTAGTTAACGTTAGTTGACCTGCAGCTGCTTAAACGTTTCTCCAACCATGACCCAGCGACACATTACGGAAACAGTGAAAACTAAAAATACCTCTCTAACCAACGTAACATATTTAGCTGAAGATAGCGATGCAGATGAAGTTTAGCCTAGGCTACCTGTCGTGGAGAAATATGGCCAGCTCTGCGTCAGACTTTATATTCTTCGTTTAACGAAGACGTCGCCATCTCAGGAAGCTCCTCTGATGTCCACTTAATTGGTTTCTTGTTTTAATTTTGGAAATTTGCCTGCCTCTCGTAGGCTAGGCCTACTCGTTCATGACTACAACTGACAGCTGTTGACAATTGGCCTTTGCTAATTTGGCAACCCAAATGGGGGGACGGGCCTGCCCATTATTAATACACTATTCTAGAATTAATCCTTCAAAACATAAATGAAAATTCCAAGAGATTCCGCCCCGTAACTCATTTTTTTTTCACTGGTTTTACGGGTTATAGTAATGTTGTCAAATAAGCCATTACTTCAATTCATCGTGTTTCCTTACTCTCTGATGACATATGGTGATATTTTTGGAATGATTACAATTTATTTTCCATTATTTCCTACACGCAAAGCAGTGCCAACTACTGTACATAGGTGAGAATCAATGCATGTGGGTGAGTGCAGTGGGCTCACTCACCATGGCTCATCAGTGGGCTCCCAACACACCAGGCACACACTACAGGTGAAACACATGGCGCGGTCGTCACCCGTGGAGGCAGGCTGCAGAGACGGGCACAGAAACGGACACACAGGCGCGGAGCGAGTGAGACTCTGGGCTTGGTACTGTACGTTAGATCTGAATCAATAAAGGATCAGGGATGATTAAAGAAGCTGGAACTCCTCATTTGAACAGGACTCAAGGGGAGCGATGACCATCATGTGTCTCAATGACCTATCATCATCCTGATTTGAAACAATAAACATATCTATTGAATATGGCCAATATATATAGCATTTATTATACGGTTCTTCACAATGCAAGTAGAACGCTCCATTTATTTGAATGGGATTTCCCAAGTTCGGTCATTATTTTCATCTAAGGACCTCTAAATAATGACCGCTGTCAATGGCAACGGATTTTCATTCAAAAGTGAAGGCAGACGGTTGATCTGTTCTAAAGAACGTTTGATTCAAGTTCAGCGTGTGTTGCGAACTATAATATGTTCTTTTGGCAAGTAGCCGTATAATAAGCGGGATAATGTATAGATTGCCGGTCATTATGTCCGGTTCGGCCTATCGGGACTTATTTTCCCAATAATGACTGGCGTTCTATACATTATCCCTTACATAATAAATTGAGCACTAGTGTTTATATGGCAGGATCTAAATATGAAAGAGGGTGAGTAGGTTTGATGGTTTTGAATAGCTTCTGGTCTCCCACTTGTTCTGTTGGTATAGCAACTCGATAGCAAGGGGATAAGATGTACTGCCATTTCCACAGAAAGAAATACTAATCCGTTTCCTTGGTTTTCATGGTAAAGCCGAGGGGAGTTACCTTTCTAGTGCCTGCAAGAGCCAGGGGAATCTCGGGGATTCCCAAGGACAAGGACAAAAGCAAAACCAGAAGTGGGATTTTTAAAAAGTAGGCTACCTCAATGTGGAACACAGGCACAATGACTATGTAACAGAACAATGAGACTCAGACAGAAAGCACAACGGAGAAAACATGAAACAAAGAGGGAGACAGTGAGGGGGGGAAAAAAAGAGAAAGAAAAACCAAAAAATACGAGGGTTGAACAGACGGAAAGAGAATAGAAAGAATAATGAAAGAAAAGAAAGTGAAGGAAAGAAAAGAAAGTGAAGGAAAGAAGAGAGAGGAGAAAGAGTAGTTCAGGAGACACAACCCACCTGGTGGTAGAAGCCCGCCTGGGCCATGGGGTCCGGCTGAGCCCAGCGGTAGCCAGCATGCGGCCAGGACGTGAACGTTTCTCTCCTGTTTGCCTCACTGTACATCAAGGATCTGGACAACAACGCAGTTAGTTAGCCAACTTAGTTTAACCTGCAATGTGTACACCTGCCCGGGCTCGTACAAGCAACTTGCAGGTCCTTGGAAACCTCTTTAGGAAGGTTAATTTAACGTACATACTGCTACCCATCATTGCAGCTGGCTACCGTTACATTAGGTTACGCCCGACACGTAAGATTAACACTTAGTAAGTCAAAGATACAAATGGGCTACATATTTACTACTGCGGGACTGTTTGTCTAAGCTTTTTACATGTAAAAGCTTTAGTAGAAGTGCAGCCTTCTTTAAAGACTCCCCATCGATATCTACAGCATGTTAGATACTAGAGCCAACTTCAATATGAGCAACAATTTGTTTGTAAGCAGGTGTAGCATCTTGGGTTCTCTCACCTATCTACAGAGCGTCCAGGTCCCACCCCCAACTCAGGCCGGGCACTCGGTAAGAGGTAGGAGAGCCTGTCCATGATGGACGAGGCCACAGACAAGGCAGCAACGTTCTGGTTTATCTTCTTCAGCTCGTTCACGATGGCACTGGCCACCACCTTGATCACGTGGTGCGGGAGATGGAAAGTCACCGTCGCCCACTGATGGAGGAAGAGTGAGAGAGAGAAAGAGAGAGAGAGAGAGAGAGAGAAAGAAAGAAAGAAAGAAAGAAAGAAAGAAAGAAAGAGAGAGAGAGAACGGGATAGAGAGGATATCATCAGAATCATTCAGAGCCAAGTGTCACTATGGTCAATGGCAGGCCAATGAAGTAGTGGCCATACAGATTCTAATGAGGAGAGAATCAAATGTCCCTGCGCCCTGCAGCAGAGAAACCCAGGCTTGAGGACGGAGAATGTACCAGAAAAATGCGGAACTCTATGAGGGGTCAGGAATAGAGCAGAGAGGGAGATCCATCACCAGCACACAGTATAATTGCTAAAGTGGCGTGATGCAGGAGCGGGCCAAAAACAGAGCATGGCAGGGAGGAGGAAACGGTGTAGCGCGTGCTCGACTGCTACTCAGTCCCCCCCGGAGCCTTTCTTGTGGCTCGCAGAAAATGCAGAACGCTCAAAGTTAAAAAATTATTGTGTTTCACTGCAGTGCACCAATTCAGAAGAGTTAGGAACACAAGGGGAACACAATGAAGGATGACATCTTGCTCTAAAAAGCAAACGCATGAACTGTGCAGTCATTTAAAAGAATCCGATGTGATCCAAAATGTCTGACATCATGGCGTGTCTTTCCGAGGGCTTTTTTAGTGATGAAACCGGTCATATACAAACACTGTATTTGTGCACGGTAGGTGTTGTAAAAGCATGTGTTTTTGTTTTGTTTTTTGGCTGTTGTCATGACACAACACAGGTGATTGTGTCAGAGTGCCCAGACAGTGAAGCCTCCACTCGCTTCCAGGAGAGATTGCGATGGGCGAGTCCAGACGCCTCCAGAAAGAAACACAAACACACACACAGACACAGACAGACACACACAAGGAGATAACCTCAGACAATCACACAACTTCACATACCCAACCAGCACACCCACACACACCTTAGGACTTGACCCACACAGTGGAAGACACACTTAAGATGCGACACATAAGCCAAAACTCCCTGAGGTGGCATGTGGGAAATGCCTGGAGGTCAGCCAACAATGCGCTTCAGTATTAAAAGCATAACAGGCAGCTTGCGAAAATGGGGAGTGCCTTTTTGGAGGGGAGGGAAAAAAAACAGACAGACACACAATCAGCCACATGGTTATTAAAAACAGGTTCTTTTTTTAATATCACCTTTGTTCTTTCTTTTCTCTTTTAAGATGAAATGGTGTGTGTGTGCGTGTGTGTGTGTGTAAAAGAGAGGGGGGAGGGGGAGGGGGGGGGGGGGGGGGGGGTCCCCAGCCCAAGTCTTTCTAATTGGTGTTAGACTAACCCACAGGAGCCCTTGTTATTTATTCATCTCTCTTGGTCTCTTCCCATTGGGAGTGGGGTGGGGGGGCACAGGGGTGGCTAATGAATCATTTGGCCTCGTCTCAGCTGAGGCCAGGCTGGGCAGTGGCATAACTGATTTGGGTGAGGCTATGGATTTCTTTGGCCACAGCCCCACTGGCTTGAGCTTTTGGGAAGGACAGAGAGGAACGCACCCAAGCGCGCTGCCCTGCTCACCCAAGACAAAAGAGATAAGGCTGTGGTTCCGGGTGGAGGCGGCGGCGGAGAGGTGAGAGGAGGGGGTGGGGTGGGGTGGGGTGCGGAGCTGGCACTGCGGTGGACAGGGAGGAAGCTCCGCGGTGTGACTGAAGCCCTGGCATGGGGGATCTGTTATTTGGCTGCTGCTCTGCTGCGGTGGTGGTGGAGGAGGAGGAGGAGGAGGAGGGGGCAGGGGGCAGCCGCCTGTCTCCCTCTGATGTGCTTTACTGTCAGGGGAGGAAACTGGGCACGGAGAGAGGGGGGGGCAGGAAGAGGAGGAGGATGCGGAGGAGGTGGTGGGTATCTGTGCCTGCTCCCCACTCTGGCTATTGATATGCTTATATGGTCTGCAGACACAGAGCACGCTCTCTCTCTCTCTCTCTCTCTCTCTCTCTCTCTCTCTCACACACACACACACACACACACACACCACCTACCTCCCTCTGTGTGTGATGCTTACTGCAGTCAAATATCTTGTTACTGGGCTCGAGCCGGTGCCGCTTACCATGTGCATGCAAAATGTGCGTAAGATAAGTATAAACAGTCTGAACTGTAATTACACACACACATAGAAGGACCATATTCCTGCTCTAGGGATTTAAAAGCCTGCTTTCATCATTTTCTTTTTGGTCGCTGTAGTTTCACCTTCTCATAAATACACACACATTTATGGTCAAAGCAGTACATTTAATAAAGTACCTCTATAAAACATTCCCGGTGAAAATCCTTGCACTGGCAGGTAAATAATTGATAAGAGTGGCTTTCATCAGTACAGCACCACTTTGGGTTCCCGTGCCATCTCAGGCTGAGCCTGCAGTGCACCCCACCCCCCTCAATCACACAAACACCCCAACACACACACACACACACCAACACTCACCTTACCTCTCTCTACCTCCCCCTCCACAGCAGGTCGTACAAGGTGGAGAGCTAGCATGTGTAGGCTCACTGCGGTCGTTTTGTCTAATGCATATTTTAATTGCTGCTGTCACTTTTCTAATTGCTACGTTTGGGGAGGGAGGCATTACTTGGAAACGGCTCGTTGAGCCGTGGGTCACAAACTGGGACTCTGGGGGTCTAACAAGAGCAGTCCAACAGATAAATTAAATAGAAAACAGCAATGGATTTAATTTCTCCAGGAATACTGATGTCAGGCAATGACGTATAGGACTACTGATTACTACAGATGGGCAATGAAATTTATGCAGATTTACTTCATTAATAAACTATGCCCTGTAATGCTCTCGCTGCCCTCTCATGGCCCAGCTGTCTAGACAAAATATTGTCCATAGCTCAGTAGTATAGCACTGAAACCATTTTGAAACGTTGAACAAAAGTACAAGGGTAATAAAATACCTAAAAACAAAATAATTACAACCAAGATGTTTTTCCAAAAATCCCTGAGAAACTACCCTCCACAGTATTTGACCGAACCATCAGTATATTTACTTAAAGCAACACCAAAGAGTTTTTTATACATTAAAATAATGTTTCCAAAATCGTTTCAGTGGTTCATCAACTCGTAACAGGGTGTCTTGGTGCCGCCACCAAGACAATGGCAAAGATTCAAGGGCTTTAAGAAGCTGTAGCAGCAGCAGCAGCAGCAGCAGCAGCAGCAGCAGCGGCGGTCCTCACCTTGGCCACTTTGTGGTTGGCGGCCGTCTCATGTGAGGTATTCTTCAGGCCCTCTTTGAGCTGGGTGAGGAACAGGTCGTATCCCTCGGTGTTGGACACATCCACTTTCTCCAGGCATGCTGAGAGAATCTGCTGAGCCTGTGAAACAAACACATCAGAGGTAAACATCACAAAAACAACAGACATGGGCATTGCAGCTGCAGGTAGAGCAAACATGGACATACAATACATGTTCCAAGTGCAGGTATATCAAGAGGTACAGCAGAGCCTCGTCTCATTGTGAGCTCCGCTAGTGCAGCATGGTCACGTAGGTTGTCAGTGTTTTTTTTTTGTTTTTGTTTTTTGATTACAACATTTTGTTGTTGGTGTAGCGCCACCTAGTGAAAAACTGAAATGCAAAAACGTAGGGCTTCAAATCACCAATACGTTATGGTAACATGTTTTGAACTGCATTAAAATAAACTGAATCAATAAACTAAGATCGCCATGACAACCTCTGGATTCACACCAATCTGTCCATTTACGAATTTCTAAATTTCTCTTCACTCATTGTAAAGAACCTCCTGGCTAGACACCGGCATCTACAGGTGACGGATGAAAAAACAAAGCACAAGCAGGGCCATTACCCTTAAATATTACCCAACATATTCTATTGCTAGGTCTGCCTCAGACAAAGGAAACTATTGGTGCAGTCACCAGGCTTCTTTAATGATTGCACCGCCGCACAGTCTAGCAGGCAATAGCTCACAGCGGCCTCATGGGGAATCCACCAATCCTGACCAATCTCTAAAAGGGGATAGGAATGATTCAATATGGTGCAACTCTTCATGTGAGGTAAATTGAAGTAGAAAATGGAAGACAAAGATGAGTGTCCAGGAATTAATAAAAAAAACAGATGGATTATGGTGTACCCAAACATTATGATAAGATGTCCGTTCAAATTCGCCAAACATTGGCAAATGTTTGTGGCTAACATGTTTTCTCTGAACCGTTACATTTGAACGATTTGGTGTCAACATTCCATTGTAACGGTAACTGTATTGTTATCTTCGTCAAGCTCGCGTCCAGCTCCACTGTATGTTCGAAGAACTACCTCTTCAGACTGTTTGCGAGTGTTTGCAAACGTTCATCAAAAACTCAAGGCGTTCGCCCATGTTTGCAAATTTTAACGCACCTAAGGTTAGAAATGGTTTACTAGCTTGCCTAAACAAACAATTAAACAGCCCACAGCCTTACAAGGTGATCTTTCACAAACCTCCCTCTCTCATTGTTTAGGGTCATTCACAAGGAACCTGTGAGGATTGGACATGTGCATGCTATGACCTACAGAAACACTCCTCTTCAATACATACTGTAGTGTGGTCAAAATAAACAAGTAACACTACTCCGACATAGAGGGTGGGTCCATCCAAATCTACACAGTCTTTGAACCGCTAGAAACTCGCATCCAGAAGGGAAGCATGCCATTTGTTATGCAGAGCTGATGAATAATGATTGGGATTATGTTTGTTTCCACCCCGAGCACATGAGAGGAGAGGGCTTCCCTAAGGGCTTAGATGGGAATGGTGTTTGGACAACATTATGCCCACATCTTCCCACAAACACACCCATAAGAATACAGTCAAGGGTGAGAAAGCAGATCAACTCCACAATGTCTATTTATTTTGTCACTGGTTCAAATGGCTACAAATGACAACAGCACATAATCACCACCACACCTTTTTTCTTTCACTGAAATTTAAAGCTGCCATTTACAGCTGTAAACACAGCCTGAACAACTCCTATTTTTACTACAGATTAGTACATCAAACAAAGAGCACCTATTCAGCAACAAGCTGCACAGATAACAGCCTTCTGACCTGGGGGGAGGAGGGGTAAGGTTGATGAAGACACATTAACCAGCCCACATGACAAAAGCTTGACTATGTATTATGCACATATACAGAGCGAGCACAGCACCTTCTGACTGCAGGCTCATGACATCAAAAGGCTTCGGCTGGCTAAGGCGGGTAGTGTGAGCAGGTAGTGTCTCAGGGCACAAGTGTGTTTAAAGGTTGAGACAGTGACTAACTGGGATAACCCCCGCTACACGTCAGAACGTAACTAACGCATAGCAAAGGGTGGGGGTGGGGGTGAGGGGGGGGGGGGGGTCACGTGAGAGCCTCAGCAACCTTAACGCACGCGCACACACACGCACACACACACGTCAGACCTCTTTCTGTTCAATCTGTTAATTCTACAATCAATAAAGATTATATGGGAGGGTCATAATCATTTACAATAGAACAGTGTTTGCCAGGAAGTACTGCCATGCACATCATTTGCTTGCATATGAACACTTGAAGTAATGCAGAATGACATGTAGCCTACAGGTGGATCTCAAAAAATTCATTTTATTCCCCCTAATTTCTTTCAAAAAGTGAGTCCTTCATATAGTCTAGATTCATTAGATATAAAGTGAAATATTTCAAGCCATTTTTTGTTTTAATATTGATGATTACAGCTTACAGCTCATGATAACCCTAAAATCAGTTTCTCAAAATTATTGAGACAAAAAATGGCTTGAAATATTTAATCAAAATAGCTTAGAATGAGCTCTTTACTTTCCGATCCACCATGTTGCGTCATCATTTCACTACAGTAGCCCAGAAATGACAAGCAGAACACTGGGCCTAGAAAGGGCCTTCTGTGTTTTTATTCAACTTGACGGCCACCATATTTTTTCACACTGGAGTGGTATTCAATGAGATGTACGTCAGCCATTTCACCACTAGATGCTACAAACTTAAGCTTTACATTCTGGAGTAAACTTTTTTCTTATTTTCTTTTTTTAATGAGAAAGGTTTTTTTTTTTTTTTTTTATAGGAAAATACTTTTCTTTAACATTGTGAGATAGGAAAAGCTCCGTGCTCTCCAAGTGCCCATCTAGATGTAAGCTGGGACTAAAAAAGGTTTACCAAAGACTAATATTAGACTACATAAGGAACATGCCGCATGCCATTTTTCAAGAGCTATTTTAAGTCTGGAAGTCCTACCAGATCTTTTACCATACATGTACCATCATCAAATCTAGCAACAAAGGATATTGCTGCATTCAAACCAATGCACTGTAAGGCAGCCTTTCCTTTTCAAAGCAGGAAAAAGCGACAGGTCATGGAGTTCAAACATTACTCAAGGCAACACTGACTAATAAGGCAGGGAAACCATGTTGGATACCCAGCATAACTGTTGTCACGACCCATAATAAAATATGGGGAAAAAAAGATGGAAGACAGTGGGAGAAAGCTAAACGAAGAGGGTAAAAAAGATATGCATCATGAATTATTTCAGGGCTGATGCTGACTAGAAGCAGAGCGCAGCGCCTCTTCGAGATATGTTCCTGTGCTTGTGCGTCCCCAAACGCTGGCTTAAGTACCCGCCTTACATGGCAGGGAGCGGCACGCTTCTCTGTCATTTCCCTGTTCCAAACGAGCCTGAGGTGGACCAGTTTGTCTACATTACAGTGGCGTCTCCTTTGTCTTTACCGGTTATGTGATCCCTATGTTAAGGCTGAAGTAAACCCTGTGCGATGAGATCATTAAACAGCAACAAGCTTAGCTGCCACTTGGCTAAAGCCCAGTGGCGTATAGAGACGGCTTTATGGTCCAGCCATTTACCAAGCTCATGTGAATACGCTATCAATCTGTGATCAAGGACTTGAGAGCCCTGAGAGCAGACAAGGGCACAAGCAATACTCAGCAGCCTCACACATGGTAAAGGTGAGGGCAAGGTTGTGGTTGTCCTAACAACCACAATTTTCTGGGTCATGCAAAAAGGGAGTGCTTCTAATGACGGCACCATGGAGTGATAATGCTAGCCCGGTCTCTCGACATTTACAATGGAATTTGGGGGCTGGTGTAGAATGGAAGGTGAATGGTAAGAAGATTGAGGGAGGGATGAGAACCAGATTAGCCTGATATTAAAGGGGTATTGGGTTGGAGGGGGGGGGGGGGGGGGGGTGATTTCAGATAGACAGGCTAGGTGATGAGGTGTGGGGGATCTTGAGGAGAGCCTTACCTCGGTAACCGGCAGCTCCAGCTGGACCATGTCCTCCGGTTTGGAGACCGGGGCCTGGAGCGCCGTGTCCAGAAGCAGGATGCCATTCAGGTCCTTCCGACATCCCACCGCGTAGTCATCCACAAACAGGACCTTGTCCACCGCCGGGAAGTACTGACACCTCACACGTCCCCCGGGTTTAGCTGTGAGCAAGAGCAATGAAGGAGCAGGGAGGGAGTTAGCAAATGCTACAACAACAATATACAAAAACAAATATGTGCTACTCATTTTTGGTAGTCATCGTATTTGAAAGAAATAGTCTCCAACACCAATACAGATAAATCATATACATTAAATACTCTTTATCCCTCCCACTTCTGGCCCCCTCCCATTCCTACCCACATCGGACAATATAATATTTTATACTTTGATTATACTATTGACACCCGTGTGCAGTGCACCACATATCACTCAAGAGAAAAGGGAATCAAGGAAGCATAATTGGTTTACCCACCACATTGTCAATTTAAACAAGATGTCATCAAGACACTGATCTATTCAGACATTGCGTTTAGTGTAAGGTGACAGTCTGGACTGTTTTAAGACAGTCTTTTCCTGACGTTACGACATTGTGTCTTTCCCTCTTGGCTCATGTAAATAGTCTCATAGACAATATCAAAAACAATAAGTAAGCTCACTCCAAAGCCAAACAGGAAGGGGCAAATTGGGTACAGCCATGCAGCTATATTATATTATTAGCATTTCACCTGACAGAACAGCTGTATAGCCAAATGACCTGCCAAAAATATTTCACACAAATCTGTGAGATGTGAGGGGCGTCAGATTTCAGTCTTTTAAAGGTCTTTTCCAAATCTTTTCAAAGTGGTCTGGTGTATGGGCAGCATTAGAAGACCAATAAATCCTCTTGTAAAGATTCTTGACACTTTCTGTCAGCAGATATTTACATCTAAATGTCTTTCCTCGTGATAGGACATGATATCACTCACACGTCGATTACACAGAGAATACTAAGGAAGGTTATCTAAAATAGTCACCTCTCCACATAACTACAGATGATCTGATCCTCATCAAGTAAAATATCCCCTTCCACAATCCTCCCCCTGCCTTTCTACAGTACCTTTCCTGAGAGAATGATCTCACAGGATAAAGCCTAACCACAGAGCCAAGACGTGCATTCAATGAATCAGGGCACCACAGAGGACGATTACAGTTATTACACTAGCCTTGAGCACAGGTCCGGCATAGCAACCTTCAGAATACAGGTCACAGTCACTTTACAATTCTACAGTTTGGGATATTTACATGAAACCTAAAAACTAAGCAAATGATATGCGCAGATCATTGATATAAAATCGTACAGTTCCAGAAACCTTAAAACATACCACATCATTAAGGTTATTTACATACCCCGCCTACCGGAGTCCATTCAGGAAGTATGATAGATCTTTTCCTGTCCTAATGCATTTGCCAGCAAAACTCATACTCTCCATTTTCTGCACGTAATCCAGAAGATACAGTAATTTCCTGAGTATTAGCCGCATTGTGTATAAACCACAGGACAATGTTTTATGCAAGTTAAATATATATATATATATATATATATATATATATATATATATATATATATATATATATATATATATATACATACATACATACCATATTAACTGCCCCCGTGTATTAACCTCATAGCTGAAGAAATTTCGCAAAATCAATGTATGCTCTGGGGGGTGGGGGGGGGGGGGGGTGGTCTGTGTGTCTGTGTACACAAAACAAACATCAACAACAGTTGTTTTGTTTTGGGACAATCCTGGTTGCTCCCAGTCTGGCTCCCAGGATTACGTAATGTTATTTCACTGTGAACTGGCCACAGCCCTTTGACTCAGCAGGACTACGCACTATGCAGAATGTAATCTCTGTGCCAGGCAAATAGACCGCAAATATGACCATCTCTTTTTCTGCCTAATTGCTAGCATTGAACAGAGACGATGCTTTTCAGGTGGAGAGACAGTATCATGCGCTATATATGGATATAGGGTACTGACCCTTACACAAGCTAGAAAGATTTCCCTGATATTGTTTTAAAACTGTTTGTGATTAGTGGTCCACGATTCACGTCTCCTATTGATAATGCATTTGTCTTACTTAATGCCACATAACAATGGCAGCCTTGTCTGGATCTCACTTGCAAACAGGCTTTACACAGAGATGAGTGCAAGCACAAATAAATAAAATTAGATGTACCGTATAGCGGTACAAAATATGACCACCGCTCAGTCCTCTTCATCCTTTTCGCAAAAATGAATCACGCTTGTCAATTTGTCTCCATCTCCCAGTCCATCACCTACTCTTGCAACTTTAATGTGTGCTTGTATGTGCATGCCTGTGTGTGTGTGTGTGCCTGTGAGCATGCGTGTGTGTGTGCTTGTGTGTGTGTGTGTGTATGTATGTATGTGTGTGTGGTGTGTGTGGTGTGTGTGTGCCTGTGTGTGTGCCTATGTGTGTGTGAGTGCGTGCCTGTGTGTGTATGTATGTGTGTGTGGTGTGTGTGTGCCTATGTGTGTGTGAGTGTGTGCCTGTGTGGATGTTAGCATGCGTGTGGATGCGTGTGTCAATTTGTCTCCATCTCCTATAGAGCCTGACCGATATGGGATTTTGAAGGCCGCTACAGAGTTTTTCAAAAACTGATAATTGATATATTTGTCGAAGTGGGACATTGAATAGACCTAACTATCTAGGTCCCTAATGAAAGGCTCTTCATATACAGTAATTTATCTTTTTGAGAAATAAAGGGGTGTATAGTACATTGTGAGTAGTTTATACTTAATGCCTCTCCCTTTATGCAAGCAAAACATTTTGATCAGTTACTTTACTTTTAGCCCTTGTAGCCTAAACCATGCCAGTTTCCCCTAGAATTTTTTTTTTTTCGTATTTTTTTGCGTATTTAATTTGGTTCCTTGGTTAACAGAATGTAGGCTACGTTTTTTTGCACAAAATTGCGTCTGCTAATAAACTTACACATAAACACAAACAAACGTGATTTCCTGTGGAATCCCTGACTGACGTAGCCTACTATTATTTGTTGACATCAAACCTGAACGAACTGCAGCTGTTCTTTAAGTTCAATTCAATTCAGTTTTTTTTTCTTTTTTTTTTTTATTAGGCAACTTTTTTGCAGCGGCGCTTGAAATCCAGGAGCGGCTGCGCCGCTGCTGAATACATTGTAGGGGAAACACTGCATGCTCTTTTTTCAAAGGTGTTTCAAGTAAGGATACTTGAAACACCTTTGTTAAAATGCAAAAAATTGAAGACTGAAACTAGGGAGCAGTCTAGTGGGTGTTTGGGGAATTAATGTTAGCATAGATGCTTACATTTATTTTGTGTAGACTTTTTGTGGTCTTCATGCAACCTTTTACAAAGCACTGACAGGGCCACCAAGGACTGTGAGCAAGTCAACAGCAAAAAAGCCTATTTAGCAAGCAGAAATGTCCTAGCCCGGTGTTTAGAATGCATCGTAGGCAGGTTATTGTTGTGGCTAACTAATTTAGCTCTTGTCAGTATAGTCACGATCAATGAACAATGGGATGACAGTCGAAAGTGACAATTACAGTGCTGCTATCAGTTTGCTCTGTATAACCGAGTTTGTGTCACAAATAATGTTACATCAACTAGCCTCCATCACTCACCCAATGCTAACGTTAATGTTATTTTACCTATGGATATAACATTAAGCTGGTGTAAGATTAACGTACCTGCAGTAAAAACCAAAGTAAGTATAAGTATATATACTCTTTTGATCCCTTGAGGGAAATTTGGTCTCTGCATTTATCCCAATCCGTGAATTAGTGAAACACACTCAGCACACAGTGAACACACAGTGAGGTGAAGCACACACTAATCCCGGCGCAGTGAGCTGCCTGCAATAACAGTGGCGCTTGGGGAGCAGTGAGGGTTAGGTTAGGTGCCTTGCTCAAGGGCACTTCAGCCGTGCCTACTGGTCGGGGTTCGAACCGGCAACCCTCCAGTTATAAGTCCGAAGCTAACCAGTAGGCCACGGCTGCCCCTACCAGCATGTCCGATAAACATTCTCAGGTTTATTTCGGCTTATTTCAGCAGGAAGCAATGGGAATTACATTTCACATGAAAATCATCCTACCATGAATACACAAGCCACAAAGCTGTGAAACCGTTAGCTACCGTTCCGTTGTCGTTTTCGGATTCGGAAATGAAGTGGAACCAAGTCAAGTAATGCATGCGTGTCTTGCAGCAACACGCTGCGCCATCTGGTGGACAAACTACATAACGCCAATACTGAAAATGCAGCCTAAATGAAGGATCAATATTCGGTTTTCCTTTATCGAAATAATTTAAAATAATTTATCAGCCGTTATACTTGCCAATATCGATGTGCGTGCCTGTGTGTGTGTGTGCGTGCATGTGTGTATGTATGCGACGTGTGTGCATGTGTGCGTGTGTGTGCGTGCCTGTGTGTGTATTTATGTGTGTACGTGTATGTCCATGTGGATGTATGTGTGTGTGTGTGCGTGTATGTATGTGTGCACATGTGTTTGTGTGTGTGTGTGTGTGTGTGTTTGTAAGAGTGTGTGTGAGTCCTGCCTTGCAGCTCCTCTCCTCAACATCCTCTACCAGCAACCCTTTGCTCGACACTACCACCTACAGGCCAATGGGTGTAGTCACTAAAAGTACACATAAATTCATTTATGTTATTTTATACCCCCCCCCCCCCCCCCCCCCCCATGGATGAAATTACACTTCAGCCATGAAATTTCATTTTCATTTTTTACTTGTAGTTTAAATAGAATAGAATAGAATAGAGATAGATAGATAGATACTTTATTGATCCCCAAGGGGAAATTCAAGCTTAAGTTGAATGTGATCCTCAGGGAAACAAAGAAATTGCCATGGAACATTACAATTGGACAACTTTGTCATGGTTGTTACATGCTTACATAGCAAGTCAATTATTTAGAAACAGAAAATGCTAACCCTTGATTCAGGTAATGTTGAAAAGCTAATACAGACCAATAGGCTAAGGACTACTTCAATTTAAAGGGCTTAAATATTGTTGTGACCCACAGAACGTTTTTTATTATTATTTCTGGTCAAAAATGGCTCTTTTGATAGTAATGGTTGCCGACCCCTGGGCTACAGTCTCAATCACTGCGTATAATTATTGACTTTGTAAGTTACATTATGGCACCATACACTGGGCATTGAATCTAAATAAGGCCTAACGGCCAAAACATTATCCAATAAAATATACATTTGGAGCCAGAGTTTGTGACATCATCTTCTTATTGCCACCACCTCGTAGACAAAGTTTTGGTGTGTCTATCTCTATCTATACACCATACAACCAAAATTATGCATTTATTTTTTCTATTTCGAATTAGATCTTCAAACTTCAGTAGCCCCTGCCTACAAAATGATGCATCACAGATGTATCCTGAAACTGGTGCAAATATATTGAGTGTGTGAGTAGCACATTCTGTTCATTTGTAGCCCATCATATTCATTTATTTATCAATTGTTCTTTGTTTTAGGCTACTCACCTGCATAAACTAAACAGTCATCTAACCAATCATCTAAGTCATTAGCTGCGTTTTTCCCCCCAATCAGTTAAATTTGCAAATAGATTTTGTACAGCTATTAAGTAAGCTTTAGCTAGATTTCAGACTTTACGTTTTGCCCAACATTTCAGTTAGGGCCCAGTGTCTTCTATTTTCTATAGAATATTGCCTTTCAAACTATTGCAGAAAGATTATTTGGTATGTTACATAAGATCTGTACATAATATATTGTTCATACTACTCTATTTTCTGAAAAAATATTTACTTTCTTTCCCAATTTGGTTATATTTTGATGCTGCAGTACACCCATATATTTTGAAGGATGGCGTAATTGAGAAACAGCACTAAGTGCTATCCATTCAAAATCAAATATTTTCAGAGGTCTTAAATGGTTATTTGCTACAACTTGTCACCTGGGAAACACAGATGTTGACAAAATGATAAAGAGAGCAAGCAGACTACAACTAAATAAGAGCTTGATGCAACTGGGACATGTGTACTTCTACCCATCTGCCCTAGCTCATCAGGCAAACCATTGACAGATCAAGTAAGCTTATTTTAATGTGTTATAATCTATTATCACACTATAGCACAGTGATCTCACAATTGAAACACACTTAAGTAGCTACATACATCATTTTGATGTGTCATTTGAGCCACTGGGCGGCAACTGGATTGAACATAAAATGCAAAGCTTGAGAGCACGTCTTCTCAGTCACTCGTTCATTTAATCACAAAGTTGAGGAGCTTAATGTGACGTACATTAACAACAGGGCATCACATTACAACAAGTGGTCATAGTTTTCTCTGAGAGTTGTCAATTAAGCTCTGATGCTTTTCTTCCAGTGTTAGCAACACAATTTGGCTTACAGCCAGACAAACACTATTATTGTGGTGACCATAATTTTATTTTGAGGTTATCAATCACTAGCATAGATGGAACTTAATGGCCATGTTGAGCTCATTTATGCAATGAAAAATTGTCACCAAAAACATGTAAAAATAGCGGACAGATTAGACCCAAAGTACCTTAATGGAGGAAAGTGAGCACAGAGCCACAAAAGCAGAATAGTTAAAAATCAATGTATTGGTCTGGCACAAGAAAAAATAGAAAAGGACAGGAGCCATTTGAGAGCTGTGGAATGGAGCACAAGATATTCTAACAATAACTACAACACAACTAACAGCCTAGAAGCTAAACACAGGCAACTACAATTTATTGCAGGTGTGACTGGTATAAAGCAACTACACAGCTACTTGCATGCACACAAAAACATATTTTGCCATTTGTAGGTGATCTGCTCAGTGATTGGTTTGGGTCACGACACATTGTTTTGGTTTGGTGGTCTTTGAAGAAAGTGAAGACCTTTATGTTTTGATGAGCATGAATGTGGATGACTAACTGTTATCCATATTAACTATGTGGCATTCCAGTAAATTATAGGCTAAACAGCCTGTATTACATGAAATCACAATGGCATTGGACTCATGTTCTATAGCAGCATTAATGAATACAAGTAGGCAGACATAAGGTGACTCAACACCCATTAGAAGACCTTGATTGATAACGCCCATTTTATTTTTTGGACTGTGCTGTCCAAAGGCTTGGCCTGAACCGCGCGCGTGCGTGCGTGTGTGTGTGTGTGTGTTTAAGTAAAACTGACCGACTACTTCAGATAATACAAAATGCTAGAGAAAGCATGCATGAATGGCCCAAGGCATTTTCCTAAGAACGGAACAGCACTTTCACAGCACCTATTACAGGCATGTGACCATGATGGTGCACATATAAAACGGGTAAGTTGATGAGGGGTGTTCAATAGACGTGAGAAAGTGGAGCGCTGGCAGTTAGCTTTCTCTGCGTAAATCAATGAAATAATCTTACTCAACCGTGCATTTAAAAATGCAGTAACATTGATATTTATATAACATGCGATATGGTTACAGTTGTGATCACATGCTACTCTATCCAGACAGGCAAAACACCATATTACATTTTCAATCCAACATAATTTTGTATTCATCTGAACAGACATTCCCAGCAGCACCGCAGCCTTGTATGAATAAGAACTGTCAGGTAGCTGATAAAGGCCGCCCACAACGACAATCTGCCTTAATGTTAAATGTGGGGTTAATGTCAGCCCTAACATCTGACTAGGGTACCTACTGATACATTGCTAGCTAGCACACACATGCACTTTAATAACGTTACAATGCGTTTACAGAGGCTAGAACTAGTTGGATTAACACTACAACCTAGCCTGTGAGTGTAACAGTTCAGGTTCACGTTACCCAACAACATAACAGACTCCTTGTCAAGAGGTGTTGTGCTAACGTTAGACCAATCATAACAGCCTTGCTAAATGACGGTAGCCGTCACCAGAGTGCAATCCCTAACCTAGTTATCGCTAGCAAGTACATATCACATATGTTAGTTATGTTGACACAGGACGCACACACGACGAATAACATTCGTTAGCTAATGTTGCCGTTATCCCCAACGTTAACGTCAGTTCAGGATCAAGGCAGCTAACTTAGCTAGCCAGTCATCATTGCCTTGTGTAAGAAAACACGAAACCTTTAACAATGTTTGAAGTCCACATTAGTTGAGTCTTACCTAGCTAATATGTTAACATCTGAGGTGCAAAATAAATTCATCTAATGTTAGCTGGTGAAATATTGGACTCTGGACTCTGTAGGATTATGGCGTTTGGCAGTAATGTGAAGTGCGGGCTGACTCGTTCCTGGTTAGCCCGCATACAGGTGACTAGCTGGCTAGCCAGGTTAGCTTTTCACCATTTAAGCTAACGTTAGCGAACGGTGGTCTACTTGATAGCAGTTAACGTTAGCAGGAGGCTTCCTCGACCCGAACTCTGAGTAAGTGAAGTCGGATTCCTTACATGACATACAGAAAAAAACGTGCAAACGAAGTTAATATTTCGTTTTAAACATCGATCTTTTGTCAGAAATAAGCTAAGTAGCTAAATTTAATGCTATTTTCGACAACACTTGACAATCAGACAAATCAACCGTAGCTAGCAGGCCCAAAAATATCATTTGACTTGTCGAGAAACTTGAACGTGTTATGACACCATTACAAACAGCTCCTTTCTACCAGCAATACATCTGAAACTTACCGTGCAAAGCCGAGGCCTGCAGTATGGCACCAGAAGTGCCGTCGATTACTTTAATACTCCCCCGGCTTGTGACGGCCAGGATAGCGTTGAGGGCCGGATGGTAGGAGAGGCTTCGCAGGCCCTCCTCGTCGCAACGCAGGCAACCGTCTCTCAGCACAACCCAGTCTGAGGAGGTGGACGAGCAGGAGCCCGGCGAGGCCGCGGCCGCCATTTTCACTTTATTTTCCCAACCCCGCTCTGTTTCAGGGAGCTCTGTGTGTGCAAGTCAGAGTAAAAAGGTAAAAACCGAATCCCAAACCTCCGCTGTACTAGCTACCACTGCTAGCTCTCTTCTTCCGCGGCTTCTGCTCCTCCTCCCGTTGCCGCAGCAGCAACTATTCACCATCGATACTAGGAAAACTGCGGGCGCACCTCAATGGATTTTGTATTAGGTGGACGGGATTAGCGTAACAGCGTAAAGGCTACGGAACTTCACGCCATACCGCTAGGGGCACTCCGTTACATACGCAGACAGGAGGATGTGACACTGTAGATGGTTTGTGGTGTGTGTAGGCCAGGTGTAGGCAGATATTTTACTACTACTAGCACCCATCTGCAGAGGTGGAATCAGGGCTATTGTTTGTTTTTTTCCCCCTCCATCTGGAATAGGCCTAAACAACAGTCTACACAGAAATGACAGAAGTAGCCAACATTCTATATAAATAAAAACATTCCAAAATATATTCCAAAGAATGATTTTGCACATGTGTATAAAATGAATCAGGGTGACAAGGATTATCTCCCACATTTAGGACATATAAATCAAAGCCTTCTTTCCTGCTTAATCAAACGGGATTGTGGCCGGTTGTGACAGTGACACATTATATATCCACCTACAAAGGCAATACAATACCAAAACCATCCCATAAACAGACCTACAGTACAGCAGGTGAACATTGTCACACATGTAGTTTAGTGATTCCTCAGTGGTATTTGTCATTTTGGTTACATTTAGAATAAATTTAAAACTTGCCATTTGCAAGGGACTTGAGCGACATGACCACAACCACAGCTCAATGTAGGATTAGAATAAAATTGTGGAAAGAAAACACCTCAATAATCTGAAATCTAGTTGTAAGTATTAGTACCCTATTTTATTGTTGTTTAATTAAACCACAGCTTTAATATTGATCCACTAAAAGAAAACAGGATGAGGGAAAGACATTCCAGAAGCATATTTGCACAAAGATCCTTTAATCTCAGTAACCTTTTCTCTCTAGTATATTTATATATATATATATATATATATATATACATATTACATCACTTTCTAGTATGTTTTTCCCAAGAGACTTGTAACATTGTTTTGACATAAACTGCTATGTATAAAGTATCTAGGATTGTATGTTATACAACAAAGATTACATTTTGGCTGTCGTCTCTCAAAATGTATACCCGTGTAGTAAAACCATTGAACAACCATACAAAACTAGTAGGGCACTCGGCGAACGCAGACCTCCATCAAGACAAATGCTCTCTGCCACAATGTTAACAAACATAAAAAATAATTTCTGGATCCACCCCATGATTCTAATCATCTGCAAAACGTTATGGGTTCTTTCTTGGCCCACGTTACACACCTCCATCAAGTTTCATGAAAATTGGCCTGGTAATTTTTGCATAATCCTGCTGACAGACAAACGGCACCAAAAACATAACCTCCTTAGTGGATGTATGACTAATAAAAGGCACCATTCATTAGCAGACATTGTTTATTACACATCTACTGTCTTCCAGTTATCTCATTTAGACCGGAATTTAATTTTGGAATTTAAGTCACATAAATACGATCCTCTCCCCAAAAAGCAAAGTAAGAAAAATGTATTTCCTTGTCATGTCTGCTTGACTGAATCAGCTGAACAGATTTTTTTTTAAAAGTAAAAATAAAAGGGTAGATTAATCATCTTCACTGTGTTCCCCAATCAATTTTTGCACATTTTCTGAAACCAGATGTGCCAAAGTTCTTAAAAAAAAAAAAAAAAATAAAAATAAAAAAAATAAAGGGCTTACAAATAAAATGCAATGGCGCTTTATTGAGTGGAAAAAAAAACATATGAGTTTAAACACCATAGCAACAACAACAACAACAAAAAAAAAATTCGGCCCCTATTTCCAAGTCTGTCCACAGGGTAATAAAAACCATGATCTTGTTATTTTTTAAAAGTAATGTAGAAGAAAAAAATGTCCTTTTGCCTGGAGGACTCAATCTTCTGGCCATCTCCACCACTTCCTATGGTGCTACATGTGAATGTCCATTTAAAGTGCCTCATCAGACACCAGTATACAGGGAGAGGAAGTAAATATACAGGAGGAATATAGGGTAGATGAGAAGAGGCTTCTTCGTTTTAAATTCATCTCCAACGAGAAGTGAAGCAGCACTGTAAGCAGCCCAGAATACTCCAAAAAGCTGGGGGGGGTAAAGACATGATGTTAATAGCAATATTTACTGTAACGTTAATAACTTTAATAACTCAAGTGTAAATAACTCTCGAGTTCCAAAGGTGAATCGAGTAGGTATGGATCAATAGTACTCACCTTTACTAGTGTTGAGACAATATCAAATCCCCCAATGACTAAGAGCAAAGGGGCTATGACGATAAGTGGCAACAATGAGTATCCTATCACTCCAAGGACCTGTCCATATGAAACCTACCAAAACACAATCAGCATTGTGCAGTATGTCTGAATTAAATCACTGGAATGTAACAATTTGGATTAGATACCATGTGTTAATTTGATACTGTATGGGTCATATTTTCACTGAGATTGGTGTTAATGTTTACCTCTCCACCAAGCACTCTTGCAAGTAGAAAAACGGTCAATGATCCAAATATCCAAATTGTAATGATCCAAGAGACAACCTATATAAAATGTACCATTAAAATACATAATCTTTTCAATTAATTTAATATTTAATACAACCTAGGCTACTACTGCCATTTGTGTACTTAATAATAGTATTTAAATTACTCTGTACATTGAATTACTGGTCAATGATGTTGCATCTTTATCAAGTACATAATAATAAACCTGAAACTCATCTCATCTACATTAAGTGTAAAACTTGTGTACTTTGCATTGGTATGTTTCCTTTTGTTTGAAACTACTAAAATTCTGATTTATAAACAGTTTGACATTTTCAGCCAACTCTTTTTGGACAGCTAAGGGTAATAATATACAAAAATGTACTCAGTACTCAGAAACTCACTGAAATCATGTCAATACTAATTCCATAAGAAAATTAGGTTAATGATGAGTATAGCAAGTCAATTCTAAGATGCAACAAAAACAAAGTTCTGATCCTTGTGTATATAAGCATATGTAAACATATTCTCCTTACCCTGAACTGGCCATAAATGGATATCATGGAGAACAGTAACACAACAGCAAGAGGTCCCCAAAAGTCTGGATTATCTCGCACCACTTGTCGGTTGAAGCCCAGAGAGGGCATTGGCATCAGCACACAACGTATCTTGTAATATATGTCCTTCAGGTCAATATCGAGCTCCTCACTACAGTAGAAAAACAGCAGGTCAAAACATTTTGTGTGACTCAGTAGTCAAAGTCGCTTCAATCAATGTAAAGTCAAAACTTAAACTGAGAGACTTTGTAACATTTCCCCATCTTTGTGAACAGTCAGTATAACATAGACTGAAAGGCTTCACACTCACAGGAGGGGTTTAGTGTCTTCAGAGTCTTCCTCCTCGACTTCCAGGAGCCAGCCATACCCTCGCTGTCTCAAAAAGGTCGTGGCATAAGCGTCTTTTCCATGATCATTGCCCATATTTAGCTTAATATCTGGAGCATCAATAGTGCCGCTGAGCTCTACGAACAATGGAGGAAATATTCATGGTCAACCACATAGTATGTCTTTTAGAATCATAATTTCACAGCACAACACAAAGCAAATGATACAAGGTTGCTTTCAAATCAAGTAAGTTTAGCTTTATTAGATATGCACACAGCAAAAGTACTTAGCTAGATTCTGCCTTACTGACGACGTTGGCTACCTCACCTACCGATGCATGTTAATATAGCCCTAAGAAACTGATATTCAACTACTATAAAACTACTGATATAAAACTACTATAGTAAGACATTTTTTTTTCTGTATCCCAGTTAAACAACCTAGTAAGTTAGCCATTTAGCTACAAAGCTAACTTGCGTCAGTAAAAGCTACCTGACGCTAGCCAGCCAGCTAGCTAGACCAGAGGGCTAGACGTTAGCTATTAGCTATGAATGTGAAATCGGCTGTCAAGGTAGCAAAAGCTAAAGTCAGAAAGCAAAAAACGAAAACTATTTTAAATAGACAAGACATAATCCACAAACTGGATAAACCATGGAGACAATACTGAAATGGCAGTCTAGTGTTAGGGCCTTACAGAAACATTACCTTCAGCGTCAGCCGATGAGACGAAGGTAAAATCTCCGTTGGTGGGAGAGAACTGCATCGTTGATGTCTTGCCAGCTGTTTACCCAACGACTTACATTTACACAAATTATGTCAATGAGTTGTTTGGCATACGTGTTCGAACCGTTGGCATGAACCCGTATTTAACTTCGTCATTTGTAGCCCATATTGTCTGTTAGCGAAATGCAACCTATTTCGGCAGCCACAATCCTCAAAACAGGCTGTCCGATGAATAGGAAGCAGGAAGTGAAAGGGACACGTCAAATCCTCACACGGGTGCGGAAAAAGCTCGCCACCTAGCGTCAGTGTCATAGACAGTGTTCACTGTATGGAAAAAAACAAGACACCAACACAGCTCAAATGAAAAGGTGAAAACGAGCAAAGAAAGGCAGAGAATGCTGTAGTGTAGATGTAGGCCTACCATAGACTGTACACAATCTATGAGACAGTATTTGTACTGCACATAGCTGTACATACTGTACTGTAGCCTATATCTGTATATGGTTCTATACTAAATATCCATTTATTCTGTTTTTCTTATAATAGGATATTCTGTTAATACACTGCACTACACTATATTATTCTTACCACTCTTATATTGTTACTGCTACTACACTGTACATATCTGTACATGTTGTTCATGCATACATTGTACTTCTCTGCTTTTTTGCACTTCTGGTTAGATGCAAACTGAATTTCGTTGTCTTTGTACTTGCACAATGACTGCACTAATCTAATCTAATCTAATATTTGATCATGCTGATATGATTAAACTTGTTAAAGTGTAAATATGGCTCCTGAACAGACTGCAAGCCATGAGCCAAAAGTTCAAGCTTAATTATGACCGCCGCGCAGCGATTTTTTTTTTTTTTTTTCTTTTTCGCATACCCAAATTTCCATCAAGGATTCCCGGGACACTGAAAGACCGGGTAGACGAGACTTGGTGGGGGATGTACCCCACCCCAAAGTACCCCACCCCACCCCATTCCATAACCACTCATTTCATGTATAGCGCCACCTAGTTAAACACAAAAAAGTAAAAATGAGGTGTTGTAATCGCAGGTATCTGTGACCCAACATAGTCAAAACTGCACGAAATTGGAAGTGTAGGATCATTATGACACCCTCTGAATGCACGCCAAGTTTCGTCGAATTCCGTTCATGGGGGGGCCACACAATAAATTCATTTATGTTACTATACACCAACTGGCCTGTAGGTGGCCGGAGATAGTTTTCTGTGAATATCTCGAGAACCGTAGGGCCTAGGAGGTCCACCTTTTTTTGTATGTTGGTCTTAAGGGGGCATGTCAACCCATCCCATTACCACTTATTTCATGTATAGCGCCACCTAGTTAAAAATTAAAAAGCAAAAAATTAGGTGTTTTCATCACAATATCTCTGGATGACAAGGTCAAAACTGCACGAAATTGAAAGTGTAGGATCATTATGACACCCTCCGAATGCATGCCAAGTTTTGTGAACTTTCGTTCATGGGGGGCCTTACAATAAAATAATTTACTTGTACATTTAGTGACCGTACACCAACAAGGATTCCCGGGACACTGAAAGACCGGGGTACACGAAACTTAGTGGGCATGTAACCCCACATGGATAGCATGGAACCATCGTTGTTTTGATCTGACCAATGATGACCAATTTTTTCCGTATGTTTGCCTCCAGGGGTCATGTTAACCCATTCCATGTGCACACATGTGCATAAACAGATACACACGCACACACATACATTCACAGTAATGACACAATGACACATACTCACACAGTAGACATATGTACGCATGCATGCACATGCACAAACACACATACGCAGGCAAACACACAAGCACGCACACACACACACACACACACACACACACACACACACACACACACACACACACCCCACACACATAAACATAAACGTGTACATGCACACATGCACACAATTCAAGAATTTCTCAGAATTATGAACAGGCAAGATGGGGGTGGGGTTGTATAAAATGAATTTTACATGTGAAATCTATGAACTAATCATGTTTTGGTACTTGTTGTCTAGCAGATACCAGTGAGAATTGAGTGTGGATAATGCAATTTAGTGAGACAGTTAGAATCATCTGCAAATGTCCAGAGTTTATCAGCTAGGTCCTTGGAAATGCAGTGTGTGAGAAGAACAGTGGGGAGATGACACATCCCTGTGGAGCACCAGCGTTGATTGTTCGTATGCCAGAAGTGACTTTACCGAAACTCTTCCTCTAAGGAAGCTTACATTTGACCTTCAGGTGTTTGCTGTTTGCAGCAAGGACCACCAGCATACAGTCAATAGTCATACTCATGCACTCATTTATTCAGGTTTCTTTATTGGTGAATAATACCGAAGATATCAAAAGTATAACAGTTCATCTTTTGTACTCTTCTCTATTTACCTGACAGCTTTGCCACTGGAATTATGGAAACCAACTTCAAGCTGTTTGATTAGAATGAGTGAAAGAAAAGTAGCTAACTCAACATATAGGAACTCCTTCAAGTTGGAAACCCATTTCAGGTGGCTACCTGAATTTGGTTGAGAAACTTGGAAAAAGTGTCTATTTGAAGTATTAAAATCAGCAATTTAGCATTTAGCCTTATTTACACTTTTCTTTTACATAATTTCTATTTCTTAGTTTTGACTTAAAAGGAGAAATCCAGTGATCTTTCTTATAGATCTCGAGGTCATGATTACTGTCAGTACGAATAAAAACCTGAAAACAATCGGTTTTCCTAAGTTGCTGCAGCCAACAGTTAGAGCTTCCAGGCAGCTTCAGTGCACTCTGGTAGCATGTTCAAGAGCCCCCATGTTCATGCCCCCAGAGTGTAGCACTGTAGTTGCCTGGTTGCTAATAATTGTTTTTTTTTTCTTTCCTTTTTTTTTGTAGAGACAGTACTCGGTGACATCAAGAAATGGATCTGAAAAATTGCCGGATTTCTCCTTTAAGTGTTGTTCTGCAATGTAAAAAAATGGTCAAAATAACGCAAAAAACTGAAATGAGTCTGTGTGTCAAAATGTTTGACTGGTCCTGCATCTTTTACTGTAAACATTTGCTGCACTATTATGAAAACGTTTTACTCCTGTTTCATTGACTCTGTCCTCACATTCTCATTTGACAGCTGATAAAACCTTAAAAACACATAGGCATAGTGAAACTGTATAGCAAAAGCTCAGGCACAGGCCTGGGTTGTGTTCAAAAGTAGCAAGGGAAAGCGTTTTACTTTTGGACAGCCTTGTCTGACATCACATAACATCTGGCAAATGCACTCTAGAGCGCATTCTAGGCTTTTGGACGTACCCCTGGAGGACCTCACCCAGCTGTGCAAGGACAGGACTCTAAAAAGGGACTGCACAATTCTAGTTGACTATCCATCACTTGTCCTGTTCAAGTTGTTCCCAACAGGCTAAAGACACCTATCCATGTGAGACTAATCGCTACAAGAATTTATTTGTCCCAGCAGCTATTGGCCTTTTTTCTGTGATTTTAACAGATTTGGTATTTTTATGTATTTCATGTTTTATGCTTTTATGTTTTTTAGGTTTTTACCATGTACTAATTTGCCCAGTTCACAAGATGCCGCCAGTGTACCAATTTCCTGTGGAACAGCACAGTCCACAGGAAAGACAGAAACAGGAAGATGTTTTACCCAATGAGGCCGGACACCTGGACACTGTGAAATGGGCTTATTGTCCATCTTTGGTGCAGTTGTGATTGGTGTGGCTGAGGTTTGTGTGGATATTTCTGCAAATGTCCCCTTATAGGGATAAAAATAAGATCCTTGATCCTTTTTGGGCTGGTTTTCACCTTTGCTGCTGGGTTGATAACCAAAGTCTCAAATTCCTTCCTATGTATTGTCTAATTTCTTGAGACTGTTTTATTGGCAAAAGGAAGTATCAAATAATACAGGGGTGACAAATTGCACTACCCTATCCCACCCACAGTGTATATTTATTTATAAATGTACATACCATTAGCCTGACGAGCCAGACCCACATTAAAATGTAGGCAAATGTAGCAAATGTAATTTGCAAATGTAGCAATGTAATTTGCTGTCGCTAGGGTGCGTCAAGATTTCTAGGCTAACATACCATACTAATTACACTTACACATAGCCATATTCTACTGCTCTTCATACTATTCATCCTGCACTTATTCTTACTACTCTTAAGATGTTACTGTTTCTGCACTGCAATGGTACTGTTACCACACTGTATAGCTGTACTGTACATATATATCTGTCTATGGTTCATACTGAATATCCATATTTATTCTGTTTTTGTTATAATATATTCTGTTAATACACTGCATATATCTGTATTATTCTTACTAGGCCTACTCTTATAATGTTACTGCTACTACACTGCACATGTCTGTAGGGGAGAGTGGGGTGAGTTGTGCCAGTTTTTACTTAAAGTGACTTTAAAGGGAGGCCATGATAGTAATGCTTCCAACTACAATATGAACATATATTTCAGGATGTGGAGCATCTCTGGGAACAATCACTTTCAATCTGAAATATAGTATTTAAGAGATATTGCTTTCTGAAAAAAAGTGGTCTTGTGGCAAAACTTGCCCCCGGTGCGGGGTAAGTTGTGCCTTTGAAGAGAATGCATTGGGGTAAATTGTGCCATTGATTATTGAAGTAAAACAGTATATTTTGATCTCAGACACTGTAATGCTTTATAAAAGCTAGACAAATTCAATACAAAATTACTAATTTTAGGTTTATTTAAAGTTATTTTACAACATCAAAGGCCAATTTTCTACAAGCCTATTGCGCCACATGAGCACATCAAAGGTCATTTTCGGTTGTCACACCAGTTTCATCCATGTTGTAGATCTTGTGTGAGGAAGTTCTACCTGAAATGAGATTAAAGTTTTGTTGATCAGAGAAGTTTACAGCAGATTTAGGTGGTTGGATGTGGTTGTGTAGATGTCAGCTCTGCCACTGCTACTACCTAGAGATTATGTTCCCCCTCTCCTTCCCAGGCTTCCTGGTCAGTGTGTGTGTGTGTGTGAGAGAGAGAGGGAGAGAGAGTATGAGAGAGAGAGAGACAGAGAGAGAGAGAGAGAGAGAGTCCTGTATACAGGAGTGTCTTTCTGAGGCTGACATGTCAAAGCCATATGATTACCTGTCCATCACTTTAGGTTATCAAATAACTCCCCCATGTTGTGCCTATTAATGGCAGTAGCTCTACCAACAGAGGTTGCTTCAGGAGTGTGGCATGACAAATGACGGCATGCTTTAAAGGCTCCAAACCAATCGCATCCTAGAAAATATTAAACGTTTATTAGTATTATTAGCATATCTCTTAAATTGTCCCTTATTGAGCCCTTGTGTCCCTTGTCTTTAGATAAGTTGATGCTATACGCTCTAAATAAGTACCCAATTTTGCTTCTCTTATCTGCATGAGCATTGAGCATTCCTGTTAGTGCCTTTATATGTTCTGCCAGCTCCTTCTTCATTCAGTACTGTATGCCCTGCCTGTCTTCCTCTTAACTCTGTGCCATGATGGTATATTTATTTTTGGTCTAAAATTAAGAATGTCACATAGTTTTAGTGATAAAATGTAAGAGTAAAATGCACAATTACAATGAAATAATATGTTTAAAACATTATTTATAAATGGGGGTGAGTCAGTGGCACAACTTAACCCAGGCCCTTTGGCACAAATCACCCCAACCCCACCATTTTGGAAAAAATGCATCATCCATCAGATTTGAGCTAACATCATGCTAGCTGTATAGACTCATAATGTAGCTTACCAAAGCACTAAAACATGTGTGAAATGTTTTCAAACTTGTCTATAACTGTTTTGACACAACAATCAAAAAAACATGATCATAGAAATTTTACTTTGAATGGCAAAAAACAGTTTTTTTTTTACTTAAATGTACTTACCTCTCATGCAATGAGGCTCTCTTCTCTGCAGGATGATTGAAATGGCTGAGTCTTCAAAAATGTGTGGTCACATGACCAATTTTTTCTATGGTTCCCTAGAAATAGGGGGTGGCACAACTTCCCCGCTGGCACCAATCACCCCACTCTCCCCTACATGTTGTGTGTTCATACTAGCCATATTTATTCTGCTTTTATAAGGTTAGTGCTAATACACTGCACTGCACATATTTATATTTAATTTATATTACTGTAAACCAGCTTCTGTAAACCATCTATACGCTACACTATATAGGCTATATTACTGTCTATGCACCATTTGTCTATAATTTATTTGTATATCACGTTGCACTTTTCTGCTTTTTCGTCTGGTTAGACGCAAACTGCATTTGTCTTTGTACTTGTACTCTGCACAATCACAATTGTCAAAAAGTATATATTTCTTGGGGTTTTTTTCTCTCACAGAATATATTTGCTTGCATTTTCCCAATTTCTTTAAAAAAAATATCTCTTCATTCAACTTTAGCTGCCATGTGTGTGAAGCGCCATGGTTGGAGTGTGGTTTGGTGAGTGTATTGCATTTGAACGCAGAGGCTGAAATAATAAAATAAGATAGCCTGTTGAACACTTTAAAAGGTTTCGTTTTCTTTGTAGTCTAGATCAGTTTGTTTGCACTACAGGCTGATGGTTAATCATAAATCATGGCAGAAAATAATTGCTTTCATTTTCCACCACACATATTCTATCAGGCAGTGCATTGGACAGTCCTCTTCAGGGTCCATCATTCACGTGGTACAGATCTGTAGGGATGTCAACGTGAGTGTAGTTGTGTGAAATTCATTTTAGAAGAATATTTATTTCTAGGCTATTATGAATAAATTACCTTATTTAACCACTCCATAATATTAAGGTATTTCTCATAACAAACGATTTACTTTTCTCTCAATATACCTTAACGCAAGTGTAGCATATTGAAAATGAAGCCAACATTTAGGCTACGTGAACTGTTTAGCCAGCTAGCGAGTGATACACTTTGGTAATATTGTTTCAGTGATGATCCATGGATGATCAACTGGGGTTCAGATATAACTTATGTGTTATTCGTTCTGGAGTATAAACGGCATGAGACATTAGAGGGCTAAAAAAAAACATCACCATGGGCATTGACTATAAGCTGAAACAGAGAATTGAGCAGGTAAGTTATTCCACTATTGTTAATGTATTGAAAAGCTAACAGTCATTTAGACCCACAACGTTAGACACTCATCCTATCCAAAACTGTGTGAAAGCTGTTTGCCGATTGTTTGTAAACATAAGTTGACTACTGTTTGAGGCTTCTTTCTTTTCTCTTTAGTACCTTAAATCTAAGAACAGTGAATACGTGGACCTTTCCACATTATCGACTGATCTTCAGAAACAGTATAGGTGAGTGAATATTATTTATTAAAAGTTGTTTTTCAAATTATGGATTCCAATGATATGTTACTAACATTTTGTTCGTCTTTGTTTTTCAAAAGATTCGACTATGGGAGGAGAAACAGAACAGCCTTTAGAATACAAGTGGAGAAAAGTGAGCTTACTAACATAAAAAATAAGCAAGGTTTGCTGTTGATATGGTTCAAACGTATGCTTGGCTAACTAATTCATTGTGTTAATGATTTCTATTACAGCATATGATGTGATAAACAAAGATGCTGACATCACAACATTGGAAGACAAACATTTGGCAAAACGAGCCAGACGTCAGGAAGAGGATGGGTAAAGACACCTCCAAGATCTTTATTTAGCGCAGATTCTGTACTGCACTGGTATAATACTGTATTAGTTTCTACTACCTTTCCTTAGCCCAGATACTGCATGTCATCTCATGTTACTTTCCCCACAATGCTTTGTCCATTATTACATTTTGGCTTTTCCTCAGAGATGACAGCAGTGCAACAGATGACACTACTGACAGTGAAGATGACATTCAGGAGCATCAGGTACATTCGTGTACTGTTTTTTAAGACCTGAACCTAAGCCACGGGATATTAACTAGTTATTGAAAGCATAGATTAAAATTTTGAAAACTTAAAACCTGAATGATTTTTAATACGCCATCATATCCCGAATTTCACAGCACACAAATACCATGAACAACTCCTTGATGTCGCTGTACCGAAAAGGGAACCCTGATGAGAATGGAACACCCACCAAAGGACAGGCACTCAGCCCAGCTCCAGCTTCAGGAAAAGACCAGCCTACAGGGGGCGCCAGTGGCAAGTCTACCCCTCTAACTCCGGGAACAGTGGTGTCGGGTGGAGGCTGGTTCATTGACAGAAGGCGGCGTGTGGAACCAGAAAATATCTTGATTGACTTGTGTGATGATGGACCTAGTAGCCCATCCACGAATGTAAGTATGTTTATGATTATCCATCCTAATTTTGTTTTATTAGATTAGATCTAAAATGGCATTAACACAAAATATAATTGTGTAATTTATATGTGCATATCACTGTAGTCACATTAGCATTGGCATCTTCCCCTTCTGTTGTTTGATGCCCACAGAAACAAACAGATGTTTCTATGCTGGAGACGGAGAAGAAGAAAAAGGGCAGAGTAAAGAAGTCAAAAAGAAGAAAGCAAGAAGAATTTCAAGAAAATGATGCAGATATAGAGGCCCAAATTCTGGCAAAAAAAGGTAGTTCCCCCTGCAAATGTGTCTCTACAGGCCAACAACAACTGTTTGTTTCATGTTAAAGTGAATATTCATTTTCCAACATGTCTACATTTCCAGCGAAGACCAAAGCGCCGGAGCTGCAGCACTCAACAGTGAAATTTGAGGATGTTGGTGGAAATGAGGAAACACTGGCGGTAGTCATCTCTGATAATCTTCTGCTTTTGTTCTTCTCAGTCCATTTTCTTTCATTTGAACATCCTTGTTTAACTGTATTATGTGTGTATGGGCTTAAGACTAGTTATCATGATTTTTTTTCTCTCTCATAGACCTTTCCTTGCATTCTTTCCATTTTTGTCTGGCCTTCTGTAATGTAATCAGATGTGTGAAAACACTTTAAACAATGATCAAAGATTGGTTTAAGTAAAGAATATTTGGAATAAAAAATATTTTATATTTTTGTTCTATTGTTGTATCAAAAACTGCATTGTTATTGTAGATGTAACCTTTTACTATTCGGTGCACTTTAAACCACTGCATTGTATAGGCCTTCAGGTTGTATAGTAGAGTTGCCCAATAATATGAAGCTAGTGCCATGTAATCTGTATACTTTTTGTGTGATATTTTGGTACTATGTTTTATGAGTAGTTACTAAAAGGCTGTTTATCAGTGATATAGTATACAGAAGTGCACATTTCAGAATGTGATAATAGTTGTTTTTTCTAATCAGAAAGATGGACACTTTACTGATGTTTTTTGGCTTGTGCTCATTCCCCGCCTTAGGAAGTCTGTAAGCTACTAATCCACATGCGACATCCGGAGGTGTACCAGCAGCTGGGTGTGGTTCCTCCACGAGGCTTCCTTCTCCATGGTCCTCCAGGCTGTGGGAAAACCCTGCTGGCGCAAGCTGTAGCAGGGGTAAGGAAGTGGTGATCTCCAAGATATGGTTCCACACACAGCCTAACAAAATGAACAACCTGTCTAGTAATCATGCATTTACTGATTTAATCAGGTTTGGGGCTGTTATCAGCATAAGAGATGAAGCAAATGACTAAGAGCAGTAGTATGCGACATGATATATATGAGGAAATTGAATTAGGCAGGAATGTTTAAATATAAGGCTTTGTAGGCTTACTTTTAGTCTAATTGTAAATGCACACTCAATTATGTTTTTTTTTTCATTCTTCATTCAGGAGATGGAGCTTCCGATGCTGAAGGTGTCTGCCCCTGAGCTGGTGTCTGGTGTTTCAGGGGAGTCGGAACAGAAGTTGAGGGAGCTGTTTGAGCTGGCTGTGGTAAGAGACATAACAGTCCCTTTTGTACAAATAGCCCAAAACAACTTCTACCACTTTGGACTAAAATTGTGTTTTGGGTTTTGTAGAAGAGTGCCCCTTGCATCTTATTCATTGATGAAATCGATGCCATCACACCCAAGAGAGAGATGGCCTCCAAAGACATGGAGAGGAGGATTGTTGCGCAGCTGTTGACCTGCATGGATGGTGAGTGAAGTGGGTATGTGAAAGATAACCTGTGTAAAGACCAAGGTGAGATTTGAGAGTACTTGAAAGTGTTACCCAACAGACTTGTGTGTGTGTTCCCTCTCTCTCCTCCAGACTTGAACTCTCTGACCATTCCCGCCCAGGTTCTGGTGATCGGGGCAACAAATCGTCCGGACTCTCTGGACCCAGCCCTGCGCCGGGCGGGCCGTTTTGACCGAGAGATCTGCCTGGGCATCCCAGACGAAAGTGCTCGCCTCAGGTATCTACTAGAGATGAAGAATTATTATTATTTTTTTTAAGTATACATATTTTTGGGCTTTTATGCCTTTAATGTGACAGGATAGTGGAGAGTGAGCAGGGGTGGGATCCGGAAAGGACCACGGGGCGGGAATCGAACCCGGGTCGCCGGCGTACGGTGCAGGTGCCCCAGCCAGTTGCGCCACGGCTGGGGCCAAGATGAAGAATTATTTTAACAAATGCAGTCATTTCTACTTGATCTTGGCTGCTGCACCATATAGTATATGAGCATAGTTGTACCTGACTTCTTCAGATATTTCAACCTTTACCTGGTAGTCATACACCAGTGGTCGCCAACCCGTCGATCGCGATCGACCAGTAGATCCCGAGAATAACAGGACAATTAAAAACAGTCACCAAATTCCCACATGTTCGCCAACGTTTACAGGGCGTAGCCTACATTTCAGCATGGGATAGGATAGCGCATGATTTATTCAAGACCTAGCCATCATAATGCGAGAAATTCCTACATACATTTACAGTGCTGTCTGATAACGTTATTCTAATAATGGATCAGCGTGAATGCGGGACCAGACGAACCAACTTCTGACTTGAACCGAACGTAACCCTATGCAGACACACACACGCGCACAGCACCACTTTGCAGGTGCGCTTTCTCTCTCTCGCGCGCGCAACAGGACTTGTCACCGCTGAAGTCAAATTATGTTAGGTGCTTCTATATCAACTGCTAACTGACAGAAAATAAAAAACAAAAGTTTAGCGATCAGGAATTTGTTCTCCATTTGAAGAATGTAATCGATTGCGGACGTGCACAGACACGGAGTGTATTGTAGGCCTAGGCTTAGGTTACTTTCACTTTCTAGAGTACGCATTAATTACGTGAAAGATGCTTCATACCAAAACAGCGATCAAACATCAAATTTATCATGACGTATTGTCACAAACACTTACTCCAATTAGAAAATCAAAACCAAAATCATGTAAGTAAAGACTATGTTAAAGTGTTGTTATCTCATTGACGCCTGTATAAGGGGGTGGAGGATGTGATATTTTTGACCTGATACATTGCCTAAATAAAAGGCCTTAAATTGGAAGTATTTTAGCTTTGATTTTCTTTTGACGCTTCAAGGTAGATCTTGCCTTTCTTCAGGGCGAGGTTAGGGATCTTGGGCTCAAAAAGGTTGGTGACCACTGTCATACACACATCAGTGGCTCTATTCTTGCTTGTTCTTTGGACAAAAACTTAACCAAGATCAAATATGGATGGATATTTAGGGATCAAATTATCCAGATCTTGCCTGAAAAAGAGTCCAGATCTTGCCTTAAGACTTCTGTTATTTTTTAAGGTTTTTTCTCTTTACAACTGACAGAAAGCTCAAATCTCCCTTTCTTAAGGATTCTGAAGACCTTGTGCCGCAAGTTGAAGCTGCCAGAGGACTTCGACTACCAGAAGCTGGCGCGTCTCACGCCCGGGTACGTGGGTGCTGACCTGATGGCACTGTGTCGGGAGGCGGCCATGAGCGCCGTCAACCGCGTCCTTCTGGAGCTCCACGAGAGTGACTTTGCCCTGGCAGATGAGGGAAGCAGTGCCATTCCTGCCGACATGCCCGCCTCACAACCACCCGATGCCCAGGAGCAGACTGGGGACCCAGAGCCCCAGGTACAGAATGATCCAACCGCCAGCACTGCTGAGGAACCCGATCAGACAGGCCAGTGCCAACCCATGGAGACTCAGCAGCCAGTGACCACTGCTATACACGAACAGGTTGGGGAGTAAACACAGTTTTTATTTGCCTGCATACAGTTCATATCAATGCATTTCATGTGAATATATGCAAAACTGTTTGTTTGTAATTGACTGGTGCACGTTGAAGCAACAGATAATAGGCATTTTCTGTGCTGCTGCTGTTCCACTCTTGGCCACTAGGGGGAGCTGCAACAGCTTCTTTGGCTGCTGAAGAGGAGTGAGTCCCTGTCAGAGGAGCAGCTGGAGAGCCTCTGCATTCTGATGTCGGACTTCCAGGCATCCCTAGCCAGCGTCCAGCCCTCTGCCAAGCGCGAGGGCTTCGCCACTGTGCCTGATGTTACGTGGGAAGATGTGGGTGCCCTGCAGGACATCCGCGAGGAGCTGACCATGGCCATACTGGTGTGTAACTCTTAAGAGCCCATGTCATGCACTTGCTTGCCAGTTTGTGTGTAATGATATAATAAGCTTTATTTGTATAGCACTTGTGCATAGCATTTGTGTATGGAAACAAATAGGAAAAACAAATAGGAAAAACCACAAGCGAGAAACCAAAACCAAACAATAGCTAAAGAAACCAAAAGAAAGGCTAATGGTTTGTATACCAAAATTCTCTATATTTGAGGCATAAACTGCCATTGTTTTCAAAAGCACAAAACGGATTCCTCAAGCAATTTGGCTGAAAAGAATTGTTAAAGTTTGTAAAGTATATTGAGACCATGTTGAATGGTGATACTGCACTATAAACAATAAATTAATTGATTAACAATATTAAATGGGCAAGTCAGAAGTCACATGCCGTGTTTTACAATGATCAGAGCATGGTGGAGAAGTGGTAACGTTCATGTCACCGACTGACAATCAGCTGACCCGGGTTTGATTTCTGCTGTTGTGCTTCCATGTCGCTTTGGATAAAAGAGTCTGAGGCCAGTTTCCCGATAACGTTCACTCTTAGCGAGCTACGAAGACTCCAAAGGTAAACCTTACCAAAGTTGTTTACCTTTATAGTCTTGGTTACCTAACTGTCCCTTAAGAGTCTTCTTACAAAAAGCTCCTTACGTCTGACGTACAAGGCAGTGTCCACCCACTTCACGCGGAGGCATGATACCGTTATGAAAGACAGTGCATTCTTTGCACAAAAGAAACTGCTCAAATATCGCCTCCGGTAGGCCTAACATTCATGCTACTTCAACATGGATGAACTTATTAATAGCATACGATGATAAAAAGTAGAAATGAAATGATCTACCCTTAATTAACAAAGTTTACCCGTTAGGCCTACGCCATCCTTCATCACTCTATATGAATAACTTATTTGAATAATAGTATTTCATTGTTTTTTTAATCACAGCTGATTGACCAGTAGCCTCATTTGATATTTATGCACACCCTTATAACACCTGGTTTTGAGTTAAATTCATTCAAGTTTAGGTAATGTAGCTACCGGTAAATTAAATGCTGTTCAACTCGGTTAGTGTTGTAACCTGATGTGTGATATTTCTACCCTGTACATGTCAGTAATGCTGGAGTGCATGCAATGGGTTAAAGTAAATATGATTGGCTGAAGACCTAAAACCAGCCCCATCCAAGTCATCACATGCAGGCTCAGTTTCTGATTGGCTGCTCTGCAGGTCCTCACTCTGTGGACTTCAGCATGAATGTTGGCATTGTCCAAGCAGGGTTGAAGCCAGGGCAAATTGTGTAAGTGTGTGTGTGTGTGTGTGTGTGTGTATCCTTCCATAGGCTCCTGTCCGCAATCCAGCACAGTTCAAAGCACTGGGTCTTAGTGCCCCAGCAGGGGTGTTGCTGGCTGGGCCTCCGGGATGTGGGAAGACCCTTTTGGCAAAGGTAAAGTATGTTCTATTACCAGACCAGGTTTTCTTGGGAATCGCTGTGTACTACATGAAAAATGTTGTCCAAAGTCAAAAACTACAACACATGCTTATTCTCATTTCATTTTCATTTAGCAGTACCCAATGACATCCATTAGTACCGGTACTTTACTTGTGATTGGAAATGTGTCTTTTTCCCCTTCTGATGGTAATTGGAGGAGGCTGTAAAACAGCAAGAACTTGGTGTTCAAGGTTAACAGCACATACTCTTGAAGGACATTACTGAAGTGGCTGACCACTGACCAAGCTGATGCGCATGTCTACAGAATGCTAACCTTGTGTATGCTGTCCTTGAGATTGGTCAATAACCACAGCTATATGTTTCCTTGTATCAGGCAGTTGCCAATGAGTCTGGCCTCAATTTCATCTCAGTCAAAGGTCCTGAGTTGCTGAATATGGTGAGTCAAACCTCATTGTCATTCAATCTGCATCTTGTGTAAACACATTTAGTGCATAACTGAGTAGTTGTGTCATTGCTTTGGCTAAAGCACTGTAGAGAAAGACTAGGTAGAGAGGACAATACGTTTAAGTATAAGTATATATACTTTTTTGATCCCGTGAGGGAAATTTGGTCTCATTTAACCCAATCGGTGAATTAGTGAAACACAAACAGCACACAGTGAACACACAGTGAGGTGAAGCACACACTAATCCCGGCGCAGTGAGCTGCCTGCTACAACGGCGGCGCTCGGGGAGCAGTGAGGGCTTAGGCGCCTTGCTCAAGGGCACTTCAGCCGTGGCCCATTGGTCGGGGCTCGAACCGGCAACCCTCCGGTTACAAGTCCAGAATGCTAACCTGTGGGCCACGGCTGCCCCCAAAGTAGTTTGACAGGCCAAAAAAGAAAAAACCTGTGGATAGACCTTGCATTCCACGTCATTGGTAATGATATGCTGTGTTAGAGGCAACTGGATTGGAGAGTTAACAATACGAGTTGGAGAATTTGATCTCTGGATGCGACCTTTCAGGGACCTCAGTAATGGAGACCGTGGCAATCTTCATTATTTAGTCAGTCAGTGTATTTGAGCTCAATTACTAGAAAGATGAGAATGATGCCACTTCATGGTGTGAAGACTAACAGATGTGTTTTGGTGTAACTTCCCTCTCTCTCTTCTGTCTCTTATCCTCTCTCCCTCTCTTCCTCTATCTCTCTCTGTCTCTCTGTTTGTCTGTCACAGTATGTTGGAGAAAGTGAGCGGGCCGTGCGACAGGTGTTTCAGAGGGGACGTAACTCGGCCCCCTGTGTGATCTTCTTTGATGAGATAGATGCGCTTTGTCCACGCCGGTCTGGACACGAGGTAATGCTCAAGAGTATCCCCTATCCACTTTTAGACATCACCAGTTTCACGGTGAAACTTCCTTAACAACTACAGGTTGGGGAACTAATCTTTCAGTGAATCTTAAGAGGTTTTACTTGATTTAGATGTAGATTACTATGACGATGGTGGTGGTCATTTGATAATAGCTCTGATGACGTGTGTGTAGTCTGGATCCAGTGCTCGTGTGGTCAACCAGCTTCTCACTGAGATGGACGGTCTGGAAACTCGCCGGCAGGTTTTCATTATGGCTGCAACCAATAGGCCAGGTGCGCAAAACTTCTTTACATAAGAAAGTGCTTTTGATGAAGATACATCCTACATCATTAATACATTGTGAGGAGTACAGCTAATTTTTTGGTTGTTTTTATTAGATGTTTTTTTTTTTGTTTTTTTTACATAGAATAACTTTTTTTCATTTTCCACTGATGTATTTTTTTTACAACCATAAAAAAAGCATCCAACCATCCATGAGATTAAGCTCTACTGGTAGTGTGATCTTACACATGTAGTGTGATCTTGTTGTTTCCCTGCAGATATAATTGATCCGGCTGTGCTAAGGCCAGGCCGCCTGGATAAGACCTTGTACGTGGGCCTACCACCCCCTAAGGACCGACATGCCATCCTGCTCACCATCACCAAGGTAACGGACCTTAGTACAGCTCCGCAACCTCTTGTCAGGCTCGATCAGTCCCTGTTGAGTATCTTTCTAATTGCCCTCTCTTCTCTCTATTCTCAGTGCTTTTCAACATTACACAATAATATGTTATTTGGAAAGTCTGGAATTGATCAGTTGAATTGTCCATGCACATTAAATTGTCCATCAACCTTTTGACTACTGTATAGCCATCAGTTGAAAGCAACTGACTGAAAGAATTAAAAAAAATAACTATACAACTCTGATTGTGGGATTATTTCTTTTTCAGGGTGGTACCAAACCTCAGCTGGAGGCAGATGTGAATCTTGAAGAGATCGCGCAGGACGAACGTTGCGACTGCTTCACGTAAGTTTCAGTCATCATTATTCTTGAAGCCAGGCCAATCAAATCAAATTAACTCGAAATTCTTAATTGCTTTTAAACTTGAGCTTCCCCATTGTGTTGAGGGGAATCCTGAATAGGATCTGCCTTCACTGGATGTCAGAATATCAGGAGAGAAGTTGTATTTGACATGCCTGTGTTGTGCAGGGGGGCAGATCTGTCCGCTCTGGTGAGAGAGGCTTCAGTGAACGCGCTGAGAACTCACCTGTATTCCCGCTCGGCCTCCACCCTCACAGGTACAGCCCTCGCTCCTAAGGCCTGATGTGATCCATGCACTGTTTGTTTAGACTAATTAATTACTATTTATTTGCACAAATGTTGCATCTGTCTCTATTTGCATGCAGCTTAATGTTTTTTAGACACAGTTCTTATTAAAATGTTGATAATATTCTTTCTCTTGGTTTATTGATAGGCCACACCTTTACCTCTGGTCCGGTTGAAGACATCCTCGTCAGTCAGCAGAACTTTGAGGATGCCTTTAAGAAAGTGCGTCCATCTGTGTCAAAGAAGGTGAGGATAATTTTTACTATAAATAGTGAGGCTTTTGTGAGACCAAACACGCCTGCTCAAACCAACGTGGGTAAACTTGGTTGAAATAAATCACAAAAAAAAAAATGCTTAAGTAGACAGGAGCGCATTTTACACGTCTATCATAGCTGAGCTGTCACTTTGATTGGAATAAAACTTCCTGAATCTGGCACTCTCCAAATACAGATCATAGTGTCCCAGTTACAGAGGCATGTCCTGTTCCATGGCAGCGCCGTGTTGATGGGGATTAATGAATGCTAGGTATATCACGGGGGAGATATTGCATATCTCCCCTGTGCAACACGCTTCACATCACTGTCCCCAAACAGGTCACACGTGCGACACTTGGGCGCTTGACGTAGTGAAGGTGCTAAACCGCAGTCCCAGTGCCACTGTGGCTGGTGCCTTCACGCTCCTTTGCCAAGCAAGCACACTCCAAAAACAAAACCACCACATTGTTCAGAAACCGTGATGAATATCAGCTCCAAGGCAAACCTGTCATTCCTGTCTTAGCCAGCATGGGTTTGAGTTACAGGGGAACTGGCTTCGGAGACCTCATCTGGTTTCCCACGCTTCCTGTTCCTTCCAGCTTCAGACCCATTGGGTCATTCCAAAGGCCGTCTTGGCAGTCTGTTTAACTTCTGAATCGAAAGCATTGTGTGTGTCTGTGTGTTTGCGTCTCACTTGGGCGAGTGTTTGCACAGCATACTGGCTTGTTCAGGATTTTATTAGTTTAGTGTTTACATCTTCCTGAGTTAATCAACCCCAGCCGCCAAGAGAGTCTGCAAGGTTTGCAGCATACTCATAGCATGCATTCCTATATCTTTTATCAAGAGATTACGTGCCCTGCTCATGCCAGTGACGATTAGGCAGATGACAATCGTCTGTCTAAAGTATGTAGACATCAACATGTTTGTATGTTTTTTACAGGACCAACTCATGTATGAAAAATTGAAAGAATCTCTGAGCAGATGAAGAACTGTCACCACATTTCCTTGACAGTTGTGCTTGAGGACCCGTTTCCCTTGAGGAAACCTTAAGAAGAACACCATATCTATCCTGCCAAGCCGTTTCTTTTGAGACGCTTTGTTTGTAGGAAGTGGAGGCATTGTTGATCTAAAATGTGTTTTGTACTAATTTTTTAGGTCATTTTTAATAAACTAGTTCCCCCTGTCTACAAGGGCTGTGTTGTTTTTTCCACTATTGACAGGGAGTAATATAATTAACAAATACAATTTGTTTTAAATACACGTGAGCGTATAAAGATAAAGATCTAACCACCCATGAGTTTATATTTGGACAGGTGTGCATGTTCCATTGCATACTGTTGAGACACTTGCCACGTTTGACCATAAAGTAAAGCAGTAACTTTGCATCATCAGCTCCTTCAACCATTAAGTGAAGTATAATAAAAAGAGCAGCCAAATGAAAATATATTTAAATTCTTTAATAAAATCGTGAGGGTGCAATAGAGCAAAAACATTTGTTACAGAAAACATGGAACCCCAAAAAACGTCCACACACACAAGTGCAGCAAACATTCGGACGATCATCATTATTTGGGGTGGTCACAGGATCAGGTGAATTCAACTGAAAAAGGCTTATGACTGATTAAGGAATTTGATCCCAGTACAGGTGAGCCATGTGTCAAAGCTTCAAACTCAACAGATTCAAAGGTGTCCCAGTAGTGTTGTGTTACAGCTGCTCGTAACTTTTTGAAGCAATAAATATTACCACACTGTTCTTCTGGGAAACACTTCCCATCATCGCTATCTGCTCTCACCTGACTCAATGACCATCCATGGGCGCATGTCAGAACAGCCGACTTGTTTTGACCTTTTGAACTTTAAACATTGATTGACTGAGGGGGGAGACGCCTTCCCAGGCTGGTTATAATACTGACAAGGGACAAGTCTACTCTCCTCTGACTGCATCTCACAAGGGGTATGGAAGGGGGGAGGGGCATGGGTGCCCTGCAGGACAAAAGCAAAGTGCTTGCTCTGTCCATGTGCTGTATTTAAGCAAGAATTCTTCAATAAATACAAAACAAAAAAACACTTGAATCTTGAACACTGAATCCTTATCACACACTCATTCAGACAGAAAAAAACAAAACACTCTTACTTGCTGTATCTAGAGAAGAAATTCTTCATGGCCAAGGTTAAAGCAAAGGTTATAGTTTTTGTTTTAATAACTCGGCGTCTGATAAATGGACTGATAACAGCACAGGCGAGAGGTGTGGAGAGTGAGCAGACGGCGGTCTTGAGAGGCCTGAGACACAGAACAATGAGAGCGGAGCCAGGAGTGCTACTGACTGCCTTGCTAATGTTAAGGACACAGTTTGAAAGAGAAAAACAAAGTTAATCAGTCTTTGAAATCGAAAGGGGAGCCTGCATGCCCTAATATATAGGAGGAAAAGGGAGAGCAACTAGAGTGACGCACAACTAACATTCTTTCACAGACATGACAAGGTTTTTGGTTCTCTTGGCCTCAGAGCTGGGGGTGGGGTGTCAGTTGCTTGGGCGAACAAATGCATAAGCACGCACACACAGCTAACCGATATGTAAAATATATCAGAAAACAAGCATATTGAAAGCATTGGCGCGTTTCCAGTGAGATGACAAATACATACAACAAGATTAGGCTAATGTATAGTATATGTGATCTCAAAATATGTCTCGGTGATCGGTCAACACTGCCTGCATGACATTCCACAAGGCCACATATGGTCCTAACCTACATGCATCTTTAAAGTATAAAAAATACGGACGATTTGCTTTCAGCGCTCTCATCATAAACAGACAGGCACACAACCCCAAGCCACACACAGCATAGGAAATATCTTCCTCGTTGATTATTACATCTCTAAACTTAAGTATCTAAGTATTCAGTACGTATAGTATACAGCATGCTGTATATCAGGGAATACCAACTCAACTACCACATTGTATTGGTAGCTTTGTGCAACGCCTCCCATTGTGTTGGTCCCACTGGTGTGGTAAAACACTCAGAATCCCAATATGCAATCTGATCTCAGACAGCAACTTAACCTGGGAAGGATCAGGGCCGGATCTTAATCCACATTTCTGCCAGTTTCCGTCAGTTTTCTCTTACACACAGCATCCATTGAGAGGGTGGAGGAAGCAACAATGAGTCCTACAGGCACTACAGGTAAGTTACAAGGTACATAAAACAGGAGTGACCTCGTAAACCCTCTCTTGTAGAGACAGCATGTGCAACGAGCAACCATTAACAGGAGAGATATGCAATGCAACGTGTTTCGGATTGCAAGGTCACCCGCTAACTATACACACTACCAAAACGGTCATTCTTTCTTTGTGTACTTGTGAGAGGTCAGGGGTGTAACCTACTCAAGCAACTGCTCTGCCAGCTAGTTTCAACATCTTAGAACTGTACAACTAACCGTAATAAAACAAATGGACAAAATGACAAGATCATCGTCTTTTGGTCAAAATCTGTTTTTCACAAAATATCTTAAGACATATAATCTCTTCCAAAGCAAGAGAGTCAAACAAAAATACTACACTTTATGAACTATTTGCAGAAGAATTTTTACAACACAATAGCTCAAGTGAGCATTGATGTGCAGTAAAAAAAATCTTTGCCTGTGTATAGACAGTAGTAGTTTGTGGGTATAAGGGGACTATACACAGTGTACACTCTTAACTATGAATGCAGGAGTTGTTTTCTATGGAAAAGGAGGCACTGGTCTTGACATGATACCCAAGGGTGTGGCTTGACTGGAAGAGTGTAAATATGTAGAAGGCAGGGAAACGCGGAGGCAGAAGAGAGAGAGACATACACAGACAGTGATGTGGTGTAAAAAATAAAATCATTCCTGTTTAATCTCTCCCTTAAGCTTTCTCTTCACACGTGAGTACGGACTGAGGTTGTCGTCCATTATGAAGTCATACAGAACCTTCACCCACGACGTGTACTGGGGAAGGTCGTCATAGTACTCGGCTGCGATTTTCTTCACCTGAGAGGGAACAAGTGCATGACGGGAGAGCAGATTAATTTATTGCAATTCTATTCACTTAGTTAGTAGATAGCTTCATGAACTGATTTGCAGTACAGTAGTTACATGTTTGTGAGTATGGGTGTTGCCTCGTTTGTTTTTAGCACCTGGCTCTGTCTGTCACAGGAACATTAATGACAGACAAGTCGTTTCAAGCCTGAGACAATGCGTATGTATTCTGTGTGTTGCTTGTATTACGCCAAGTCACAACTGACCATACTAAAACAAAACACCAAAATCATATCCCAAATCAAAGTATCTAGAATTCCATCTGACACCCAAATACTAGACCTCAAGACCTTTCTGTTTAATGATCACTTCTCCTCCACACCCAACACATAGCTCCATACAGATAACTTGTCTTTGTTGTATTGTTTTGTTTGTTTGTTGTTGTGTTTCCTTGCCTTCCTACTATGTAAAGCGACCTTGGGTTTGAAAAAAGGCGCTATATAAAATAAACGTATTATTATTATTATAAAAACTAAACCTAACCCCAACCCACGCCACCCAACCAACCTACCATAGGCAACCTGCGGCCTGGGACGCTGGGGAAGTCGTGGTGCTCGTTGTGGTAGCCAACGTTGAAGGTGAGCAGGTTGAGTGAGCCGTAGTAGGAGTATGTCTCGTGGCCCTTGAGGAACATGTAATGTTCGGCGATAAAGTGACCTGAGATAGGGTGCAGGCCCATGCCCAGCATGGACCCTGCCAGCATGTAGACCACCGGCTTGGCCCCCCACAGCCAGTAGAGGGCGATGTTAAAGGCGAACTGGATGGCCGTGTTGGCCAGCTCCAGATGCGTGATGGGCTTGGGGTTGATGCAGAGCGGGCGGATGGCGTAGAAGAGCGGCTGCAGGATGATCCAGATGAACTTGCGGAAGCGCGTGCAGAAGAACCAGCCCTCAAAGTCTGTGGGGATGTCCACGTCGATGCCGTCGCCTCCTAGGTAGCGGTGGTGGTCCAAGTGATAGCGCTTGAAGGAGGCCGAGTAGGGCAGGCCGATGGGCAGGTTGGCGAACATGGCGAACCAGCGGTTGAGCTTGGCCCGGTTGTTGCCGAAGGCCGTGTTGTGGGAGATCTCGTGGATGGCCAGCGTCATGGAGTGGTTGATGCAGCTGCCGAACGCGTAGGTCCAGAACATCACCCACTTCCAGTCCAGGTCTTTCACGAGGTAGAAGGCCAGAAACTGGATGCCCACCATCATGCAGACAATCCACTTCAGACGCGGGTCGGGACCCATCAGAGATTTGATCTCTGGGTACTTCGCTGTTGGAGAAAATTTCGAAAAGTTAATGAAATAACAACAGTGATGAGAAATTAGTTGTAGTTGCTGGGTGTGCCCTTTGGTTTTCTCCATGCACGGAAGCCTAAAACGACTTAAGCCAAAATTACTGGACTTTAAAAACAACTCAGCCAAACTGCTTTCAATCCCTTGTGGCCTGCAACTCAGCTCAATTTTCTTCTTGTGATTATCACGAGGTCATTAAACTGGACAGTCCAGGCCTTTCATGTCATCTCTGCAACCTTAAGGCCTGCCTTCCATCGCATTAGACGGCAAAGCTCTATAGCTCTAGAGTCTGCACCACAAAGCACAGCAGAGTAGACAGCATGACGCAGCGCTCACATATCCTCAGTGTTTACCTCCAGCTCTTGGGAAAGGGAGGGATCCGTTCCTGTCCATTTCAGGGAGGCTGAGGAGTGTGACTCAAAGGGTCAGTGAAAGATGTGAAAGCACAGCAGGACTGCTTGGGCAACGTACCGAGGTGGAGTCTTATTTACTCTTTGTGATCTCACCAGGGACAGGATAAACATTAACCCATGACGGCCAACGAATGCTGAAATGTGGCAACTACAAAACAATTCCAACAAAGGATACTCTTTCTACACACAACCTGGTAACCTGCTTTGGTTACGGACTGGTCAGATTACATTTTTATGTGTGGACACGGCCCTTTAAGTTAAGCTTTGATGCTCATGATTCTGTATTGGAAAAAAAAGCTCCTTTTTATTCTTTTTATTATTTCAGGTGAGGAGGTTAAATACCTAGGTCATGTCATATCTGATAATTAGACAGATGACAAAGACCTATACCGACAGCGCTGTAAAATGTATTCTCAAGCTAACATGCTTATAAGGAAGTTTTCTATGTGCTCTGACTCTGTGAAGTGCTCCCTGTTTAGAACTTACATAAAACCACTATATACTGCTCAATTGTGGTCTAACTATAAGAAAAAGAGTATGCAGAGGCTTAAGGTAGCATACAATGATGCAATGAGGTTGCTGCTTCGTGTCCCTAGGTGGCATAGTGCCAGCCAATTATTTGTGTCCACTAGAGTGCCTACCTGTGAGGCACTCTTAAGACAATTGATGTTTAGCTTTATGTGCCGCCTGGACAAGTCAGAGAACCAAATAATTGAAGCCCTAGTCAGCCCTCTGAAAAGCTGTTACAGATTCACTTCTAGGTTAAGAAGGCATTGGTGTAAATGCCTGTATGTCCTATAGGCTAATATGTGATTTCCTATGTATTTTGTATCTCCTTTTTATACTATTTATTATGTATGTGTATGATATGGACCTGTGCCTTATAATAATAATAATAATAATAATAATAATAATAATATATATATATATATATATATATATATATATATTTCAGAGTGCGAACCTCTTCACTTTCATCCTAACAACTGGTTTTTACTCACCAGTCCTAAAACTTAGCATCTGAGCGCAACATTATCCTACTACCTCCTCTTGCTACACAAGCAACCAGACTATTGCCTCATTCATTTCACATTCATGCCAATGTGGAAGAGTTAGAAAATGTGGCTACAAGACTATTTGTGTGGGGAACTGAGTTCCATTAGCTGATGATGGGTCTAAAACAGCCTGGTTGTGAATGCTATCGCGAGTACCAAGCTCTGTAGTTCGAGTCCAATGCACACTTTTTATGAGCGTCATTCATTGCCCTAATGCAAATCGCCCATCACAAAATGACAGGTAAAAATAACCCAGAAGCCACTATTCAAATGATTAACCTGTGCAAACAATGGCATCATTACAGAAGCTTATCTTATTATTGTGTATTGGACAGATTTAGATAAGAGTGGAACTGCTGCCAGTCTTTGGGTTTATGAGATTCTGACTTCTTAAGATTTTATTAAAGCAACACCAAAGAGTGTTTTGTACCTTAAAATAATGTTTCCATAATCGTTTCAGTGGTTCATCAACTCATAACAGGGTGAACGGCACTTCTGCATTCGTTTCGCGACCCTCTATCGGTTATAACCGCACTATGCAAATTTGCCAGATCGGGTAGTGGATCTGTAGTTCGACGGAATGAGACAAAAAAAAAAGATTTGACTTGCTTCTGATTCATGCAACATATTCTTGTCTGTGGACATTGTTATTTCCAAAGCCGGTGCTGGATAAACAAATAGCGTGCGTGCGACAGAGGTAAAGCGCTTTGGTGTTGCTTTAAGGGTGCCGACTCAAATAAAAATCCTTAAGAAAACAATGTAATGACAAAAAATAATTCAGTTTTTTTTCCAATTTTGCATTTTACTGGTATGAAACTGGTTATGGGACGTGACATAAGTAAAGTCTATGTTTATATGCTCATGCATGGCATCACACAACCACAACTAATGGAATGTCACCAACGTGGAGAGAGAATGTGTGCATTCAACACCAACATGTGACAATTCAACAAGGGCCACAACTGAAGGTAACTTAATCAGGTCCCAACACAGAGACACACCCTCTCCTGTAAAGATGTTAAAAAAGGAGATTTTGCCTCCACTACATCACAGGACTTCTAGTGTAAGCCTATAGCTTATATGTAAATAATATGGCAGCCCTGCTATTTTAGGTGCTAGCCTATGATTTAACCCATTTACTCCTAAAATGCCTGCTAAAAACGCCTATAGAATCCTATGGCATTCTAGACTAAATAACGTTATTTCCTGAGGGTTTTCTGAAAACATACTAAAAATTGTCAACGTCTACCAAAATGTAATATCTAAGCCTCTGTAGCACCTAAAAACATGAAATAAAAAGCATGCTGCGCTACGCAGCATCCAGCGGGAGGGTCAATGTTGCGTCATGCAGCATCCAGCGCGAATGGGTTAAATGGTTGAGGGGGTAAAACATGTACTACTGCATGCAAGTCATGCAACTTTTGTTCAGACAGTACTTCTCATGTGCACACTGTTATGTTATCAAATTACTTTTTGCTATATTAATCTGTAGGTTCATCAGTAAAATAAAAAGCCTACTCATAAGAGATGACAATGAGATGATACTGCCCACTTCTTAAATGTAGACTTAACAATTGAATATGATGATTATAACTTTATTGAAGTTGTAATTAGGCCTACTACTTTTCTATCATCATTGGCTGTAGCTACCTTACGAAATCATCCTGAAAACAATTTTGTTAAGTGGGAGTATAGCCTGGGGTTTACCTCTCTTAACCTGGGCGCGGTGGTAGTGTAGCGGTTAAGGAGCCGGGCTAGTGCGCAGTAGCCTAAAAGTTGCGGCTTCAATTCCTGGCTTCCACTGTTGTACCCTTGAGCAAGACACTTGTTGCTCCTGGGACAGTGTAATCCCTTTGTAATATAGTTGACATATGAAAGTCACTTTAGACAACAGTGGCTGCTAAATGTAAACCACTCAGATCTACAAAAGAAGCAGTGGGTTCATCAGGACTGATGTTGAGAAGTTTAGCTATTGTGTTTAGGATTGTAAACATCCACCATCATTTATGCTTGCCAAAGAAAGAATTAAATGCATTTTCACATCTAACAAAATAATGCCTTCTTATATGAACCTTTCAATTTGATGGCACTTATTAACAAGGTCATGTTGACCACTGTGTGCGCTCATGCTAGCAGCCCTATAGATAAGCGCACAATGTGAATATTCACATTCAGTCCACTGTTGGTCACACACAGCCTTTCAGCTAGGTAAGATAGGAATTAAACAGTCCCTGTTAACCTACGAGAAACTCACACAACTAACAAAGCAATCAACTATTAGGCTACATCTACACGATAGCAGTAGCACCCTTCAAACTAAAATATTAAGCCTGTTCTTTGAAAATACACTACCAAATTTAACTTAACTTGCAATTATGCAAGCACATAATGTAATCTGAAAACTGCTGTCCTGATTAAACAAAACAATCCAACTGACTTCAGCTGGTATTCTGTCTATAATGGAGTGGAATGGAAATTTGTGACCCTAAACTTTTAACCGGTAGTGTACATAAACATGTCCAACCTAAAGACCAGTCTAAATACTATGCTTTAGAACAGGGCAACTTTTGAGAGGCTGAAAGAGAACATGGGAAAGAAAACACCAGGTTATCACGACTGTGTTTTTACAGTGACCGCGAGGGGTGGACTGGCAATCAGCCGAAGTGCCAGTGTTATCAGTTCAGGGAGAACAATACAAGAGCACAACCTCAGTAAACTCCATTACAGCTGAGACTTGTTGTGAGAATATTTTTTATTATGCCATAAAAACAACTATATGTATCTGCTATTATGTTAAAAAGTGCTTTTGATTACTTTAGTTCTACTTGTTGACTAAACAGCAGGTCATTACAAAACTTGTGCTTCAAAGACATTCTGTGTGTGTGTGTATCATCATGTCACAACATGTTGATACACACACACACACACACACAGAATGTATCAGGAAGCGCTTTCAGACATACGTGTAAGACCGGAGGTTCTGCCGATGTTAAACGGTGGGGCCGTATATCTGAACGACATAACCGGTCATATGGAAGTCCGAATTTACCCGGTGTTTATACTACTCCCCCCCTAGTATTTCCTCCGGACATTATGTAAATGTGCTGTGTCTGAACGAGGAGTAGAACATGCGGTTAAAATTCACGCCTAGTGAGAGGGCGTGTTAGTGACGTTTCTTTCGTGCGTCCATGTGGTTAGATCTGACTTAAAGTGTTAGCCAGTGTTATGATGGAGTGGCATAGTGCTGTCCAGAAAATCTCCGACCTGGAAAGATGCAGACATCACGGAGCTACTGTCCATGAGGGCATACAACATTTTGATGGAACACCTGAAGGGAACGTTAGAGACACGTTAGCCTACAACTGCATGGCAAGAACAAACGAATTCAGAAGACTGAATCATCATAAGCAGAAGGCGCTGAAAAGGCAGTAGCCTACAGCGACGTCGTTGACGACAATAACAGGAGTATTTAATAAATTGTTAGCCAACCCGGTTTTCTGTTCATTGATAGCCTTCATGACCTGCTGAGCTCGCTGATATTTGCTGAGCATATATGCCTAGAGAAAATGAAAACGAAGAAAACCCAACTTTGTTCCAAGCTCCTTACGTAAATGCGACACATGGGGAGAGGATGCTTTTGGAAAAAATAAACCATGAAAAAACGAACAACTTCACTGTTATTAATGTTAGTATTTTGTTTGTTGCTTAAAAACGTTGTATGATCTTGAAGTCTTGAGTTAGCCTACTGAATTGGCTGGTAGCCTACCATAAAGTTTGTGCATGCTCTCTCTCTCCAACGCAAACCAGATTTGGGGTTCTATAGCTAATTCTGGTACATAACGTTGAAAACAGATAAATGTGTTTATTTGAAGCACACATACAAATACTGTAGGCTAGGTCAATTTCAAGTGTGCACTTACGTGACTAGCCTACATCAAGTATTAGCCTATGCACAATAGATTTCTCTTCTTTAGCCTACATAATGCATAGGCTACACTTTGTAAACAAAAAGCAGCTGTGACAGGCAGCGGCCGCATATATTCTGCGTCATATCTCGCATCTTGTGAACTCTACAAGCCCCCACCCCTCACTCGACAACCACACGGAGATTCTGTAATGTGTGTATATGTCGTTCACACATACGTCCGTATAAGGTCAGTATTAGGTCCGCAGGTTAGCATCATATCTGAATCATCCGAAGGGTAGGACCTCCGTTTGACAAACCTCCTCATATACTCCGGAGGTTATATCTGAAAGCGCTTAACATGTCACATCCTGCCAGAAGGATGTGTGTGTGTGGGGGGGGGGGGGCTGCACTGTGATGTAATCTACTAGGCTATGCCTCCACATGTCTACTACCATAGATATAAAGACACAGGCAACTCCAATACAATACAATCAACCATAAGCAAATGCATCATGTCTGAACAGGAAATCAGGGGCTCTGACCATAACCTTGAGCTGTAGTAGAAGGCACTAGTGCTTTCGCAACAATCTAGCTCCCCTCTACATGCTTATGTGTCCCACCACCCCACCCCTTACTCTCTTATCAGAACAGAGAACAGGTCAGGATGAAACAGCTGTCCTTTACTCAACATTTAGACAGGGGAGTCAAGGCAGAATGGGTGTACCACACACATCATCCAAGTTAGGCTGCAGAACAGGACCTGACTCGATTGATTATATGTAAAACGACTCACTGGTGTGTTTGGACAGCGTGTATTCAAGTTTTTACAATGCATTAACAAGCTACTAAAATCATTCCAAGGATGGGGAGCCATGCACTTTTTCCAGGTGAAAAGGCAAACAATACCTAATCCAAAGCTACCACTACAAACACATTTCCCCCCCCTATAATAGGAGCTGTAATCCTGTTCATGCTCTATTATCCTCATCGAACAATGGTGACCAAGTCATCTCCATGTCCCCTGACGGTTGTGCTAAGCACACAAGGGACTTGCTTCTGAATTATTCAGATGGGATTTGTCTCCTACCTTATGGCATGGACAAGCCATCTGCAATTCACAATGGGACAACTCTCCACCAAGCAATTAACCTAAGGGTCTGTCATGTTAGCATTACAGAGGGGACTTTACAATGGTTGATTGCCTCTTCATGATAAAACATACTGTAGCAACTGCCCTCTTCACACCAGACTGAGATCCATAGGCATTTAAGTCCATGTAAATGACAAGTGCCTTTTGGTTCAAAGGAGGTTCAGTTGTTAGAACCAACCCTGAATTAAGTTTAAAACGGCACAGGTCAGTCTTGCTGTACACAAGGCTGTCCTTGTTACAGTGGAACAAAAGGCTTGGAGCTGGGTCCTAAGGACACACATTTTTGACCCACCATCACATGACCGTCATCGGAGTCCTTCCCAAGTGTTTCATGATTCAGTTGGTCTTACTGTTTTGTGCTTCTCTGACACTGGTTGTTTAGAAAACTCTTCAACCAAACAAACATAATTAACGCTTGTCTAGTATTACAATCAATCAGTGGATTCCTGATGACTAGCGTACATAATTAATGTGATCAACAGCTTACATTTGGTAAACCCCTTCCATTTCTCCTTCAAGTTCTGATTGAAAAAGAGTCATTCAATGTGCTTTACATAATCAAAAGCATACAAGAGTATCAGATTCAATCAGAGTAATAGTAAGAGTAATAGTAAATAAAAGCATACAAGGACAATACAAAGTACATAACAGAGGACATTTGACAACTTCTAACTTCATCTGATTTCCGACCCACTCGCAAATGCTAGAGGTAGGCCCACCGTTGCAGTACAGGAAGTAACGGCACCTGACAGTTCTTTAGTTAATTAAGCACGTCGGCCAAAGGTAATGTTAAATCTAGCAAATGAATGACAGCAAGTGGTGGAAAATAGTTTGACTCATCCGAGTAATGAATCTGACAGGCTAATAATTAATCTGTCACAGTTATTCTAATTACCCAATGCATTAATTATTCAAACCAATGTGAGACTAGTGTCACAAACAATGAGAGTAAAGGCACTTTAACACTGGGGACCTCACGTTAGTTGGGTAACGTTAACAATAGATGCATGTTGCTTAAATCTATAGTTAGCAAGCTACTAGCCAACCAATCTTTTCGCATAGGTCCAGGGAGTGGCCTAGAAAAAACGTTAGCTTTCCTAGCCAGTTGCTAGCTCCCACCCAGCCAACATAACGGTTTCAGTTCACTCGTGACCGCAAACTGTATTGTATGCTACTGTATTGTATACTTTTTTTTTTTTTAAATGGTACATAATTTCAAATACAGTTGGTTAAGGACCCAACAATAGCTGTGTCCAGATTAGGTTAACGTTTACGTTGCGTAACCAGCAAACGTTGGTTCATTAAAATAGAGCTAACGTTAAACCCAATAGTTGACGTTTTAGGTTATAATAAGGGGTAATCACAGTTGACAAACTAATTTTTAGTACCAAATTAACAGTGATGATAACATAACCTTTACATTAAGTTGTGTGTATCAGAACACAACATATGTGTCTCATTGAACAAATATCGCTAACGTAACGTTATCCTAACTTACTTCAGAAGCAGAATCTGCTAGAACTAGCTATCCGGGTAACATTAACGTTAGCCATCACCTAAGTAAGATTAACGTTAGCCTATCATTAACGTGTGATTGTAGTAACGTTATATTTTGTCGCAAATAACGTGTTAAAACAATAACGTTACTACATCACTTTTGTGCAAGACTTATAGTAAATGAGAAACAGACAACACTGTCCTGCTGCTACGCATCGACAACAATGATTTGACTCACCTAAAATTTCTTTCCTCCGGTCGGCGTGGGGCTGATCAGTATACACCCATTCGTAATCTTCCCGAGCAACCCGGTTACCCATTTCTTTTCTTGTTTATGCCACAGACTACTTGCTTATTTTTTTTTAAACCGAATCAGTTACTCAGGACGAACCCCTCCAGCACAGGCAGCTGGCTCTGTCGGTTGTGGACACCGGGTAGTTCTAACTCCGCTGAATCCGCTCACAAGTCATGCCTAATCGGACTGAAAAGTGAAGTGAACACTTCCCCTTGCGTCGCTCAGAACAGCAGAGTGGGAGGGTCAACTTCACCTCCTCTCTGCAGTTACAAGTGTCTGATCTGAACAGCCTATTTTACAGTAGCTGTCCTTTTGTCTGAATAATGTTACATTTAACTAGCCTGACGAGCCAGACCCAAATTGCTGCCGTCTAGATTTCTAGGCTAACGTTTAACTAGAGCTAGGCGGAGCTTGGTGGAACGAAATTCATCTGGCGAGAGTCAGGTTAGCCATTTTTCGGAAGGTCACTGCATTCACATGAGTAAAAAACAATATCACGTTATCTCTGACATGCGCTTACCTCCACCTACTGGTTAGGACTGTGAACGTGCAACAATCTTTTGCCCTTGGGGTTGCTGGCGATTTGACAGGCTTATTTTTTTTATGCCACTCAATGACGTTCATGCTAATCTCTCAAAGTAAGAAAGTCATTCAAACTAGGGATTAAGTAGGATATGTGCTTGCTTTTATTGAAAGGTTGTTTAGATCCTCAGCACGGATAATACCCTTATCTCTAATTATATAATATGTATCGATAGGCCTATAGGCCTCAAAAGAAGTAGGCCAGAACTCCACATAACTCTACAGCTCAACTCTACAACAGAACTCCATACAGAGACAGTAGCTCAAACAGTGGTACATGGGACAACCAGAGACGGTTGACAACTATTTAAGTAACGTTGCTGGGCAATCAGCCAATCAAACATAACCAGTTCCAAGTGTTCTTATTGATCATGAAAATATGCCTTTAGGAATGAAATTGTAGCTCAATGTGCAGGGACACATACAGGACAGTTGACATAAGCGCAATCTCGTATTCACTCTGGATATCTGAAGCCAGTTTGTCTACTTAGATACTGTAAATCCCCAAATTATGGCCGGGGTCCCCCAAATTATGGCCTTTAAGGGCAGGATTGTAGCCTATTAGACAGCCCTTTATTTCTTATGCGAGTTTTATTTTGAGATATGCGTTTCTTGGAGCGGCATAGGCTACTGGTAGACCTATAGACATTTTCGGTTTAGTTTGATATTTAATTTACTTTTGGACTGTTTGATTATATTGTTAAATGTTGGAACTGATGGGCACTGAAGAGGTATTTGATGATCACTATTTCGTTCCATGTAGTTGAAAGAGTGTCGGGATTTCAAACAAACCATCCGCTTTCATGCGTTCATTGAACGTCCGCGGTGCTGGTAGCCAAGTAGCCTATATGAGTTATTTTTAAATTATGCATGATTTACTTTTTATTAATTTCGTAGGCTGGCTTTATTTAGTTATATAGCAGTATCTAAATAACCTGTTAAAATGTACCAGAATTCAGGAAATTGCATCTATAGATGGACTATAGTCCAAAAACAAAAATTTCGTCCGTCCATGCCTGGTCCCTGAGAACCACTGATGTACGTTTTTTTACTGTACGGTAATAATGCTGAATGAGCCAAACAAAAATTTCCACAGCAACATTTTGGTTGGCCCCACCAAATCTCACTCCAAGGTTTTTTGAAAAGTTGTCAGCCCTGTGTTTGTATAGTTCAGCTAAATGCTGTAGCCTAACCAAACATCTCATTTAGGCCTACTGCTCTCACGTTTACTCCTTAGACAATTAGTTGATGTAGGTAATGGGGTGATATAATTGATACCAGGGGGAGTTGGTATTCCTGTTGAGGATTTAGAAACTGGCTGATTTTGTTGAAAAAAAAAATGGTTGACTCTTTAAAGTCAATGATTACATTATCAAGGTTGCTTAGATATGCTACTTCAATTTAAAGCAACATTTTTGAACACCATTTGTAGGCTACAACTATCTCATGAATTTCTAACATTAAGTCAATAGCCAATATTGTTGACGGGAAACCAGACTGTCTTCGAGGGAAATCATTTTCTAACAAAGAGAGCACATATTTCTGAGGCGAATGTGCCACTCTGTGCCAGGCTAAGCTTGTTTCTTTTTTCCTACAACCGCCCTGTCTAGGATTGTAGGCCTACTGGAAACATTTCCTTGTATGTAAATCCAATATAATTGCATAACAGTCAAGGCACTGCAGAAAGAAATGGCAAAACCCTCCTAAAAATACACCTCATAAAATGACGAACCATTACATAGAACTATAGAAGTGTCATGATAGTGCAACACAATGTTGCAGCTCTACCCAACACTGTTGTCCTTTGACATGTGACAAATGTTTTTTTTTATCCCTCCTACCTTTTTGTCTTTTTTCACAGCCCTATTTCTGACTTCATGAGCTGGGACCCACATAAATGAAGTTACAGTGAGATGAACAGAGACTGGACCGAGATTGTGAATATTCTGATACAAAACAATCTGTCGGTTAAACTGTGAGAAGCAGCTTAGTGAAGGGTAGTGAACAATATCAATTAGAAAACTAAAGTGACAAAGCAATATAAAATGAATTAATACACAGGGAGACATATATGTTGATACGTTAATTCTGTTTAATATGTTTAATTTGTACAGTAGTAACATTAATGTGTGCAACAAACCATGTGTTTAAGCCCAAACCAGGCTAGATTACAAGATTAGGTTTTCCTTTTACATACATGAAATAATTCCACAATCTAAATTTGAAATACATGAAGTTTACAGTACAGTCATTTCTAAACTGAGACACAGTCCTGCATTGAGCCACACTTTTAAATGTAGGTTTGTGCCCATCCCTTCATCCCTACTACACCCCTACTGCGCCCTGTTTTTGAGTCTAGGCTGAGCTTTTCAGTGGTATACTGCATTTCCCAGAATACATCAGTAAAGGAAACCACTGCCAAGGACCGCTTTAGGTCATTGGAAGGGAGAGCTCTTCAGGGGGAGTTTCAGTGCCAACCACTTCCATGGGATGGAAACAGTTTTAGCTGGCTAGAGACTGTTACCCTGTGGGTGTTAGTGAGCCCAAACAATGTTCTGATCCAGGCGATGGGATCACAGAACAACTGGTCAAGGCAATAAGTCAGCAGATCATTAAGCAACAAAATCCTTACAATTACAGAAGACTTTTTTCAGTCCTTATCTCTTTGGAGAAACCTGACCACAGCCTGCCTCTTTAATTTTCAAGTCCACTTCTGACTGCTGATATTTAAAGGGGTATTGCAGTCACTTGGCAATTTTATAATTTTTTTCAAAGGGACTGATTTTCTCAAGGATGAATTGTATACACAGATAGCATTCCAAAGACCAAGACAAAGTTATTTTTTGTGATCTGATGAGTCAGTGATGGCATTACACAAAACATCACGTGGCCAATTTCTTTTAATTGGTGATGGACTACAGTACGTGAACACATCTCACAAACTCCATATATAACAAAAGACCTCATCTTTAATTAACAAGCAACAATAATTTGTCAAATGCCATATTAACACATGTTGCTTCAAGATTTTGAGGCGTTCATTTAATCAAACTTTGGTAAAACCATTTAATAGTTGTATAGAGTTGTTTCCAAAAAGGTGCTAACACTAACGTTGATTGTTGTAGATGATTTTCAACTGCAAGTAGAATTCTGGGTGTTACTCTGGAGACCAATTTTGATGCTTTAAATGTGAGTAAGTAATATTTACAGATGAACACCTCTGTGAAAGTATGAAGCTTAACATCTGCAATAACATCAGAGCTGCTACAGCAGCTCCCCCAAATGCAAAGACAGTGTACGACAAACACGCCGTATTCACCTAGACACTACAAGAGCAATTTCTCCAGCCCTTTGAACAAAAGAGCACTTCTAATTCCATAGACTCTGTAAACCTTCTTATTGAGTGTGAACTGGTCCAACGTTGTAAAAGCACAAAATAGATTACACTGAACAAAAGAAAAAAAAAAAAGAAATAAGCCATTTATATTGCACCAATACAGGGCTTAGATCATCATAGTCATGAATACAGGCGACCAATGACACACTCCACCATATGGTACTGGTTCAGTAGTTGATGTTTTCACTTTAACTGAAGCAAGACAACAGGGTTAAACTCCATTTATGTGCACACAAGCCCCAACACTGTCCCCTAAGCCCAGCCCTGTATGATATGACCGATGGGCATACGTCTTCAGAAGCGATACACTACATAACTGGCTTTATTTAGACAAAGCTCCACTGGATGAACCCCTCAATTTGTTTTGAATTTACTGATTCTGACATAATGCAAAATCACCCTGGACACCAGGCATCAGTCTTCTCCTAATCGGATTGGCTGATTTGATTCGTAAGGTTTAAATATATATCTATATACACATGCACACAGACAGGGCCACAGTCTGTGGTCAACGCTACATATTAGTGCCAACAAAAAGGCACATAACCATCTACACAACTTCACCACAATGAGAGAGCTACCTCTTCATGTGCCTCACTTAAACAGAGGTTACATACAGCAATGACTGACAAGCAAGCAGTTCTGAGGGCTTGGTTTCCTATGCTGTGTTCCAGATTAGCTTTTCAGGGCTTTCTCTTTCTGTACATTTCATGGCACTGAGAAAAACAGTTGTTCCTTCTGTGTGGTGATTCATTCATGCCATGGTATGTCCTAACCCCCCTTCCCCCCAAAATAACTGAAATTATGGAGAAGATTTGATGCTGGGCTGATGTCTGTACACACTACTATGTATGTGTAATGGGGTCTCAGAGCCGTAGACTTAACATGCAAAATAAACTGAGACACCCTCGACACCTGGTTCTCTCTCTTCCTCTCCAAATTCATGTCCACATGGCCCCTCCAGACACATGTGGGTGCAAAGTATTGACAGAAAAAAACCTACAAAAAGAAACCCATAATTGAACCAGGGAAACAAAACAAAAAGATAGAAAGGAAAAAAAAACCCTTAATGTCTGTCTATTTCTTGCTGCGCAGGCGTTTGGATTGACGCGGGAGATCCAGACTCTTCCTGGAGCGCTTGAGCGACGGGACACCGTCCTCCTCTGCACCATCTGAAACCACGGCGCCCGTGATGGATGATGCTGCTGCCACGGCAACAGCAGCTGCGGCCGCAGACGTGCTAGCCATAGCCACAGCTGTCGACAAGGAAGAGGAGGAGGAGGAGGACGACGACGCCGCAGAGGTGGAGGCCCGAGCCATCGCCGTTGCAGATGTCGGCGCCGCCCCGCCGCCCACTGCGCGGTCCATCAGTTCCCGCAGCTTGTGCTCGAGCTCAGCCAGCCGGGCGTTCTGCTCGCCGATGACCTGCGACTGCTCCAGCAGCTTCTGCTCCTGATCCTGCAGCTGCTTCTGCTGCTCTAGCTGCTTGACGCGCACCTCCTGCATCTCACGCCGCAGCGCCGTCATGGACGCGCCGTTCACCTTCACCTGCTGCTGCACCTTGGTCATCTCAGAACGCGACGGCGTGTTCTTCGCCAGCAGAGACATGGTGGTCAGAGAGGTGGAAGGGCCTGCCACTAAGAAGGAACAAATCAGATCAGGACATAGTCAGAACGACATGACTCCAGACTACGGAGACTTACCATTCATTATTTTGTTACTTTTCTATTGCTGGTTGATATTTTGTGTATTATGTCAGGTATAGCAATCTTATTCCTGCACTGGTAATCACTTTGCACTGTTCATTTTTTGCAATACGTCCATGAACACATACTCTTACCATGACATCTCATTGCATTACTGCCACTTGTGTATACTGCATCAGTTACCTGCCTGTAATCTGAATTCTGGTGAATAGACCCTTATCTAACCACTGCATTTTCATCATTATTGTGAGTGATTTCTTCTCATAAGCTACTGGATTGCTAAATTTCCCTTGAGATAAAGCATCTATTTATTACTGTTAAGGCAATCAGCACTCTTATTAGATCTCATCTCCTGATGATTGTCAAATAGACGCAAACGTCAGTAGGTATTCTATTATCAACCTTACATTAATACATACATGCATGTATGCATGTAATACATATCTACATTTACAGACACGCTCATATTTAAAATTTAAATATTGCAATATCGAACACAGGATCCATCTACATCACCGTCAACCCTACCTGGGGCAGATCCTATGAGACGGCCTGAGAGGTCAGCCCCCGGAAGCTTCTTCTTGAGAATGGGGACAATCTTCTCATCAAAGTACTCCATAGCCATGGAGGAGATGTCCCTGAGCTCCTGCAGGACCTCGTGGGCACGCTGAGGGGCCCGCGTCGAGTTCACGTAGCGTAGCACGCGGTAGATCTCATCAATCACCTGCCAGCCAATCACAGAGGACGCGTGAGCTCTTTACCTACAGGTTCTGTACAGAATCTCATACTCTTCAGTGTGTTTGTCTAAATTTTTTTTACTGATAATGGTTGTAGTGCATCCGGTTTGGACGCAATTTGGGATGGGACTGAGAATTCAAGGTTGCTTTGATGATTCACAGAGCTGAAACTCACTTCTATTTAAACACAGCACAACTACATTGCTTATGTCATTGTTTTTATCTGGGACAAGAGCGCCCTCATGTGACAAATCACTAGAGAGACAGTCTTAATAAAAATAGACCGTTATGGGCAGATAGTGCACAATGGCTAATCAGGATCATTTATCATTTGACACACTAATGGGCAATTAATCATAATAGAAAAGACTTGTCCAAATATTCATCAGTTTAACTACTCCTGAATTTAGTAATTGGTACATTCATTCTGGCTTGACTAGCTAGTCTATGTGGGTTCCTTCCTGTAACATAGTAACTGTTGAACCTGGCATGAATTCTGAAAATCACAGATAGCAATACAACCTGCATCGAAGTCCAAAAAGTATTGATGATTTATAGCCATTTAGTATGACACAATGTGCAGTTAAATGTCAGTCTGCACCTTTCCAGGGATGAAGCAGCACAGGTTTGAATCAACGTATTTCATGAAGGTCATGTTGAGCAGGGAGAGACGTGTTTCCACGGCAGCAAGGATGTCTGCATGTCGTGCGAGTGAGTGGTTTCTGCGCTCAGATTCCCTTCTGTCAAGGAGACCGCATAAATACACAAATTTAGGCATATATATCCCTAACTTTGAAGCAGGCTTTACCAATTAACTGAATCACTCATTGGGCACAGCCAATACAATTATTATCACTTAATCTGGTCGATTAGCCTCCTGCCTTCGACACGCAACACTACACTGATATTCCGAGGTTCCAATCCAGTTGCATTTAAAGGTTAGAGCCTCCTCTTTTGGAGTTGGAGCTGACAGCTCAGTAGTTAATATGGAACCTCAAGTAAGTCTGCTGATGCAACAGGGTTCCTCATGCTTGTTCAATTACTTGAAAGCCACCATCCCCTTGAAATATTTATTTTGAGCATTTATTTCCAAGGCATGTTTCTAAAGTGTCAACCCAGCTATCCGTTCTACATGTCCTCCCTCCTTTAATTACCCACGATGCAGCAGGCTCGTTTGCGGTTACAGCAGTGGAGAGAGCAGCCTGCTGCAGATTGGATTACTCCGATTCTAGCCTGAGACAACAATAATTTTCTTCACATGGCGCCACAGGCATCAAGATAAATTACCTAACTGAACAATCTATTGTAAGTGTTTTTCTTTGTAAAAATGCACCTGACCTGTTAATTACTGACTAGACTGGATGCACATTTGCATGCTTGTAGAATCATTTAATCTCATAAGTTTGTATATTTAATAATACAAACAGACAATAATCTATATGCCTACCCAAAATAAATGACCATTAGGACACTACAAATAAACAATAATAAACCAGTCTGATAAAAAACAAACACAGTCATGCAGCCCTACCCTTACAGAAAAACTTTTTTATACCAAGAAATGAAAAGATTGCCCAAAACAACCTTGAGAACCAATTACAAGTGAGGATATGGTATTCAGGAAGCATCTCTTTGCATTACCAATAAATACTAGTTAGTAATTACACTCTTCAAGAGTCTTTAAGAGGCTGTTCAGTTTTTGCTGACCTTGGCAACTGAGCCTTGACCTGTTTCTGGCACAGGCTGTGGTAGCGCTCCACCTTAATGAAGCCCTGGTTCAGCATGCGTTGGCAGATCATGTCCATACGCTTACACACCTGCAGAAAGGTTGAGGAAGTAACTATGGTTACACTGGGCACAGGTCAATGAACTCAAGTAGCATGCAGATTGGCAGAAATTCCTGGAAGTGTAAAGCTAGTAGTTTAGTGCATGCAGAGAAAAGATAACATACAATCAAAAGATTTTGGGTGTATTAGGAGTTCTCCCCATGATGTCAAATGAAAGGTAGATCAAAAATATTTACATACTGACAGGCACTGACAACAATAGAGGCTCTCCACAAGTGGAAAACATTACAACTGGGTGAATTGAAAAACTGAACGGAAATGAGTATCACAAAAGAATGTCATATGAAGCAAAAGAAAGTTAATGGGGGCAGCCAGTCAAAATACATATTGCACAGGGTGCTAGGTGAGACCCAGTAATTTGTTAAAATACATGGACAGTAGGCTACCATAGGCGGATTGAAATTTTGACAAAGCAGTACTGCAGTTGGTCTGCATGATGTTGCATATAATTGTGATAATGGTCATGGTCTGACATTCTGCTTACGATTATATGGTTTTCAAAATCCATCAAAGTGGACCTGTGGCTATTATGAAATCAACACAGAATAAATCATTCATTACTGGATGCAATACGTGTAGAAGTTGGCATATGACGACCACAATAACACCCTATCCATATTTACTCATAAGGTGTCGAGCAAAGAGGCTTGAAGTAATGAGGATCTTTGGTGTCGAGTGCATCACAACTGTAACAGACAGCTTGTAAGTGCCTGACATTACATTTGCCATATCATTACGAATAATACCTGACACGCTACAGATTACACAAACAACAGTAATTTAATCAACGCTGACGTTACCTACCCAATTTGTACCATCTATATTGACATAAACCGTCTCATTTATACAAAGTGGTTAAAGATAGCAATCCCCAAAAAAGGCTACCAAGAGCGCCGCTGTTTTGCAGATCTTTAACAGTAGCTAGCTAGCTTCTGAAGATCGGCAAAACTGACAAAAGGATTGCAGGTAGATTTAATCGGAGGTAATTTCCGAGTCGACCAACAACACCAAAGTCAGTCAAAGGAGTCCTGACAAAAAAATCCGATGATTTCAAACGTGCCACAAAAATGTAATCGATAACTGCAAAGTAGCTTACAACATTAGCGAGCTGGGTAGCTGGTAGCACTACTACATGTAACGTAGTTGGGCAGCTAATGGGGGCTAGGGTAACTTCTGCTGCGGGCCATATTCGCCGAAGGACAAACATCCAATCCAAATTCAAGGTCCAGTAAACACGACATCACATGAGCTTCCTACCCTACAGAGAGCAACATACATGCGTAACGAACACGTTTTATATATATACAATAAAACTTCATAAACACCCATCTCGAGACAGAGTGGGTTGAGTCTACAGCACTCCCTTTCAGCAGCAGATCCCGCATTTGCAACACGGTTTGTTTTTGTTCCATCTTACCAGGCGTAGCAGGCTTATTTCATCGTAAGACAAGAAATTCAGGATCGTCTCGATGGCCACTATAGGAAGTCCAAGGAGCGGATTGTTCTGATGTGGTTGATCTGGCGGTGGAGTGGACAATCTGGGAGAAACAGAATCAGAATCCGTAGCTCCTACACCTACATCTACCCTCTCTACAACAGCCGCCATCTTCGTTTTCTTGGGAATTGATGGAAATGACGTAAATAAAGAAAAGGTTCGGAGGAAGTGAGTTCAGTGCGTGCGATTGTGCTCTCATATTCACGCCATGTTTGGTGTGTCAAGTGTCAAACCATGCATACACCAAAAGTATTAGGACACTTTACCACTTAATCCGTGTGTTCCATTCAGACCCATTGCTACATGTAGGCTATGCCTATAACTTCACCTAATCATGCAGTCTGTGTTTTAGGGCTGCACAATTAGTCGATTTTTAATCGAAATGGCTATTTGAACTAGTGCAGCTAATGCAAAGGCTGCAATTAATCGTGCAGCTCGCAACTCTGCTTCAATGCTAAATTCTTATCACAAGCACAATTCACGTCTCCCCATAGCGTCATCCTCCTTTTCTGGCAGACAGTGAAGCTCGCAGGAGAGCTGTGCTTCTCATGCAGGCATGCTCACGTGGTCCAATTTAAATCGAGATTTGGAACTGAAGCTTGACTTTCAATAATTATTGGCCTTCCGCAAATCAAATAGCAGTATCTGTTAGAAACATCGCAATTAGACATTTCCTCCAAATTGTGCAGCCCTACTGCGTTTCTAAACATTTGTGAAAGAATAGGTTGTTCTAAGTTCAGTGAATTCAAGTAGGGTTCGCAAAACAAGTAAAGGGCGATAATACAAATATGGCTGGGTGAGTTTGGTTTAGAAGAACGCCTGCACAAAGCCCCCCTTACAAAAAAATTAAGTTATGCTGCAGTTTTTACTTAATACAGTGCAGTACCCTGGCTGCAAATTACATTTGCTGCCGCTAGGGTGCATCTACATTTCTAGGCTAACAGTGCAGTCAAAATATTGCATTTCTGAAGTTATTTAAGCAGTCTACAGTAGCCTACTATGTAGTGCAATGCAATTGTAGCCCCAGCACACACAGCTTCACCAGGTCATTCAAAATCCTCTTCTCGCTTCACATCAGAAGCCACTCTCGACTTACATTTAAAACGAGACATTGAGAACTTTGAAAAAGCATTGGTAGTTTATTTACAAGACGATTTATACAGACAGTACCAGAGAATGTCTAATAAGGGGAGATCTGCCACTCTCGGAAAACTTCCGGTTTCTGAACTGGTTGCAGTTCCTTCTGTGGTTCCACATGAGGGCGCTCTGAGATTTGTCAACGACAATCAGGTGAAAGAGACACATTTAGCCGTCTAGCCAGAGTCTAATAAGGGACCATAGACTGACATTTTATTTATTTATTTTTTTGTTAAACTTTAGACAAACAAACAAGGCACTGTATAACTTGACAGGACACAACTAAACAAAAACAAAATTAAATTAAGACAGGGGCTTAATTAACAACTAAATCAAAGATTGTTAAGGCGGAGCAAGATACTTTGTCGTAGTTCATGTCTATGGGTGCGAAATGGGGATCGAATCCTGTCTGCATAAAGAGGCGTGTCGATGACGTATTGATGAGCGTAAATTGCAACCGGCCAACAGCAGCGGCATAAATAACCGGCGCACACCTGATATAAGCTTGATTTTTCTGAAATTGCTATCTGGGTAAGAAGCCACACCCTGAGCTTAATGACTACAGACCTGTCGCTCTAACATCACATGTGATGAAGACAATGGAGCGACTGGTCTTAGGTATGCTCAGACCCCAGGTACGCCATGCACTAGACCCGTTACAGTTTGCATACCAGGAGAAAGTGGGCGTGGACGATGCCATCACTTATCTTCTACACAGGACACATTCTCACCTAGACAAGGGGAAAAGTGCTGTGAGAATCATGTTCTTTGATTTCTCAAGTGCTTTTAACACCATCCAACCCCTCAGACTGGGAGACAAGCTCTTGCAGATGGGTGTGGACGCTCACCTGGTAACCTGGATTACAGATTACCTGACCGAGCGACCACAGTTTGTCAGACTGAAGAACTGTCTCTCTGACACTGTGATCAGCAGCACCGGAGTGCCACAGGGAACTGTGCTCTCTCCAGTCCTGTTCACCCTGTACACATCTGACTTCTGCTACCGAGTGACTGACACCGAGTCATGCCACATGCAGAAGTTTTCTGACGATACTGCAATTGTGGGGTGTATCAGGAACGAGCAGGAGGAGGAGTACAGGAGCCTGGTGGAGGACTTTATGCAATGGTGCAAACTCAATCACCTTCAACTCAACACTTCAAAGACCAAGGAGATGGTGGTGGATTTCCGCAGGTCTAAGCCCACTCTGCTACCAGTCTCCATTGATGGGGTCAATGTGGAGGTGGTAAGCACCTACAAGTATCTAGGTCTCCACCTGGACAATAAACTGGACTGGTCAGCCAACACTGACGCACTCTACAAGAAAGGGCAGAGCAGGCTGTACTTCCTGAGGAGGCTGCGGTCCATCAATGTGTGCAGCAAGCTCCTCGGGATGTTCTACCAGTCTGTTGTTGCCAGCGTCCTCTTCTATGCAGTGGTATGTTGGGGAGGAAGCACAAAGAAGAAGGATGCGGGGCGACTTGACAGGCTGGTAAGGAAAGCTGGCTCTGTAGTGGGAACTGAACTGGAGTGCATCACTTCAATATCTGACAAAAGGACCCTGAACAAACTGATCAACATCTTGGACAATGAGTGTCATCCACTCCATAGCACTATTGTAAAGCAGAAGAGCCTGATCAGCTGGAGACTTCGCTCACTGCCTTGCACAACAGACAGACTGAGGAAGTCATTTGTCCCCAGGGCCATTGAACTGTTCAATGCTTCACTTAAGGGAAGAGGAGAGATAGACTTCTCTGCATAGTCTGTCTGCCTCTTCACCCCCTCCATGGTTTGGATACTGTGTCCACTAGCCACTTTTTAACACTGTCTTACTGCCTCACTGTTTGCGTGCTATATTAGCACATATGCATAACCCCTCTGTAGCAAACTCCAGCCGGACAGTTGTAGCATACTGATGGTTTCTTTATTTCTTTGGAAAGTCCTGTGACCACCGTAAGAGCTACGTACAATATAATACAATAACATACAATAAGAACAACATGACATAAACATAACAGCAATATATTATAATAAAAGGAATAAAAAGAAAGAATAGTATTTAGCCACATTGTTCCCGTTCCAGCTGAGTGCTAAGATTTATCCTTAAGAGTCCGCTTCCTTAAGCTACAAATTAGCACCGTAAGAGCTATACGATAAGCCTATAATACAATGATATTCATTAAGAACAAACAATATAACTTAACACAATATATTAAAACAGGGATAAAAAGAAAAAAAAAGTAGCCTATTAAACCTTGTTCTCCGTAAGAGTCGAGTCCTTAAGCTACAAAGTAGCACCGTGAGAGCCAAAGATTCTAGAACAGAGCAAGATGGATTACTGGCAGGAGAATACATTGGATATGTTGAAGTTCGTTCTATGACTCTATGGGCGCCATTTTAGTAAGCTCAGGTGTCGTCACAGACACTGGCTACCGTGGGAATCCTATGGCGCTGATCCTAAAATGTTAACAATATTTGTTCTGTAAAGCTGTATGTTGAAATTACGAGAAACCCAATAGACCACACCATGTCTAGACCAGTTAAATATATTGTATAAAGACAATGTCAAATTATTTCCGAGGGTAAATTAGGCTAGGGCACTGACATCTGTCCATCATACAGCAAAACTAAGTTCAATAGGCCTATAGGCAGTGTTGGAGATAACGTGTTACTGTAATTTCGTCACTTTATTGGGAAACGAAGTAGTCTAAAGGTAAATTTAAATTTCAGTAATTCGTTACAGTTACTGAATAACTGTAACGTCCATTTCTGCATTAGGTCTACTCACAATATCTGTCTATAGCCTATTGTCTCCATATTTGCTTATTTAAAATATGGATTAGCCTTGATAGCCTAGGCTACATGTCATAGAGATGTCTGTAGTGTAGAGCACACATTCTCTCCCTGCACCTCTCTCCCTCAAACGGGTTCCTGCATCTCCCCTAAGCAAATTAAAACGGTGGCTTGTGCAATAACTTTTCATGCAGACTTCAACTGGCGCGGTGTAGCCTACACAACTTTGTTCCAAAATTGATGCATTCAAGTTGACTTTGCAAAGTTAGTATTATAGCCTATTTTTCACAGCGTTATCAGTCGCGAGGTCAATCGGAAATGTATTCAAACGGCTAAGGAATTAACTTAAGCCACGGGCGGGCCTGGACGGGCCTAGGCCCGTCTACTTGTCAGTCTTGCCCATCCGATTAGAGGGCTTTCCTTCGTTTACGCTCACCATCTTAAAAAAACGCGCAAGTCAACACTGCGCTGAAAACTCAAGAATCAGGTTTGTTTGCAACAATATAGGTGTCAGGTGTGATGAAATGCGTTCATATTCCACTTTTTATGTCATAAATGTTGCATGCCTATGGAAAGGTTTTGTGGTAGGATTGTCCAATGGTCAAGCTGTTGCTTCAATTTGTGTTTTAATTTATGCGACGCACCGATGCTTGGTTCATCAGTTTTGCGCAAGTTTAAAACGTTTAGCCGACTGCATAATTTGTCATTTTCGTTCCACTTTTCATGTAATGAATGTAACATGCTTATGATAAGGCTTTGCAGTTGTACAATATGGTCAATATATTGTCTCAACTGAGATTCATGTGACGCGCACTGATGCTGGGTTCATACACTTGGCCTAGAACAAGAACATTTTGGAGAGGGAATGAGAGAATGAATGTGTGCAGGTGTGAAGAGAATGCCTCACCCCTTCTACCTACAACTGAACAGACATGGGCACACTGTTGCAGGATCAGCATTTGAAAACCAAACAAGAAGTGAGAAGGAGAGGGAAGCAGACGCTGAATCAAAGACATCTTTATTCATTATTCCTCCTTTTCTCTATTTACATCATTATGCCAATGGTGTGTCAGAACATATTTGCATAAGAAGTGAAAAGGGGCACTGATGTTCAAAGGCTAGATGAAGCCAACAACTACCTGCAGTACAACATTTGGACACTAGGGGGTAACAATGAGCTGGTTGGAGGGGAAACATTGGCAGTGCCATCTATGCCAGTGTCACCCACACATGCCCGTTTGTTACCTGACAAATACACACCAACACACACACACTCATCAGTATCAGTAATGTCATCCCAGTTGGTTAAATTTTCTTCTGCTCTCATACTACACACTGGGACTGAAACCAGCCAGGGTAGTGTGCACAGCAGAAGAGGAAGAACAGGATGAAGAGGGCCTTCAACAACAGGGACAGGGAGGAGATGAAGTCAGCACAGAGGGAACTGAAACAGTGTGTGAGGGAGGCTAAATACAACTACAGGAAGAAGCACACACTAATAACCTGGAGCAGTGAGCTGCCTTGCTACAGTAAATTTCAATTTAATGTCACTTATAGAGCACCAACACATTACACATTTACAGAGTGTTAAACATTCAGACAGGGTCCATGGGTAACGGGCGAGGAAAAACTCCCTAGAATTGGAGATACATCTAGAAAGAAACCTCGAACAGATCCATGACTCAAGGGTCTGACCTGTCTGCCTAGGGTCAGTTACAGAGCAGTAAGGTCTGTACACATGATAAATGAATAGGTTACTTTAGGTGTAGAGAATAGAACATGGTGTTTAAAGCCACCTGAGGTATATGTTACAAAGAGGTAGGATGGTTATTGGTTACATATCCAGTATGATAATGCATGAATCCTATTTAGTGTCATAAAGTTCAAATAGTCCAGTGTAGGCAATGAATTGTCCATGGGGATTAGAAGTTGTCATAGGGCAAATAGTGGGTCGCTAGGCTGTGTGGGCCAGGAATCTGGGCAAGTGGACAGCAACAAACGATGACAGGGCAGTCATAGGGATGGGACTTCAGGTGAGATGTGGGCCAAACACAATGATGGCTGATGACTGGTAATGGTTTACCTCACAAGTGAGGTAAGGGGGAAGGAAGAGAGATATAGAGTGGATATAGATTATAGAGTATTATAGAGTATAGAGTTAGTATTACTATAAGTCATGATGGTTAGTATTAATAAGTAGATCAATGGTACTATATAGTGTTATACTATAGAGAGAAAAGGCAAGAGAATGAGAGTTGAGAGAGAGGGGGAGAAGAGGGAGTTGAATGGCAAGACAGAGAAGAGGTAGGAGGGACAGTTGAGAGAAGGAGGGGGAGAGAGGAGGAGGGGTTGTACGGCGTGACACATGAAAAGTCCATGTTAGAGCAGCATAACTAAGGCATGGTGAAGGGTAGTCAGCACCAGCGCAGGTATGGTCAGTGACCACCATTGCATGCATGACTGGGGTGCCAGTCACACGAGGACACAGCAGGGTGGTCCATTACATACAGTGGTGCTCAGGGACCAGTAAAGGGTTAGGCGCCTTGCTCAAGGGCACTTCAGCCGTGGATGTGGGCATGTGAGAGCACTGCTCAACCACTTCACCCACTCACATTTTTCCTACTGGTCGGAGATCGAATCGGCAACCCTTCGTTTTCAAGCACGAAGCCCTAACCAGTAGGCCATAGCTGCCGCCACTAGGCCACGGCTGCATTTAACACCATCCAACCCCTAATGCTGCAGGACAAACTGGCCAGGATGCGGGTGGGTCCACTCCTGGTGTCATGTATAACCAACTACCCCACAGACTGACAGACCACAGTTTGTCAGGTTGAAGGACATCACATCTGAGACTGTAGTCAGCAGCACACTTCTATTCACTCTCTACATTACATTACATTACATTACATTTGGCTGACGCATTTTTAACCAAAGCATCTAACAACATGGTTAACAGTTTACGTTTTTTAAAGCAATTCTTTGAACAATTTTAGGACAATTTAAAAACGGTAAAGTACAGTAAGAATAAGTGCATCAGTGAGTGCTGTTTTTAAACAGTTGAGTGTCAGTTCAAGACGGGTGGTAAGTGCTAGAATCAGCAAGAATTGTTGTAAGTGGTGCTATGAGATGAGATGTTCTCTAAAGTAAGTGGTGGTATGAATTGTCTATACATGGTGGACTTCAGTTACATCTCCAAACTATGCTATACTCAGAAGTTTGGTAATGACACAGTCAACGTCGGGTGCATCACGGGTGACCAGAAGGAGGAGTACAGGAGTCTGTTGAGAGATTTTGTTGCCTGGTGCCATTCGAACCACCTGCAGCTCAACACTACAAAAACTAAAGGGGTGAAAGGTAGTGGGCACCTACAGTACAAGTACCTTGGGCTGCACCTGGATGACAAACTAGACTGGACAAGTAACACCGAGCACCTCTACAAAAGAGGTCAAAGCAGGCTACACAAGCTGATCAGGCGGACTGGCTCTCTGGTTGGCATGGAGCTAGACTCCCTGGTGGCAGTGGTAGAAAAAAAGATACTGAATAAACTACTGACTATCTATCTATCTATCCCTCTCTGTCACCATCTCTCTCTCTCTCTCTCTTTTTGCTATCTTACTGTGTCCAGAGATTGTGACACCTTCCTGTGTGTTCAAGGGTTAGAACGTACAATATCTACACAGAGTTCAGAGGAACAACAGTGACAGCAGGTAAACTTGGCCCAGGTGCTTATGAATGTTTACCACTCCGCTCATTCAGGTGAGGGTTCAGCTCTGATTTGCTTTGGAAGGCACTCATGAAAGTAATGCGAGTCAGAGCCCACCCCCCACCCCCCCACTGCATCCAGGAAATTGTGACACAGCACAGTCAACAGTCATCAGAGGCAGCTTATCATAGACTGAGTGAGAGTGAGGACGATTATTCCTGCAGCTTGACTGGTAAACCAAAGGGGGCTAAGAAAACTAAGGCTGTGAGTTTGGTTCTCCACAGAGAAACACTCTGCACTCTGTCTAATGAATTTGTTAGGGTTCTGGCTTGAATTTCTATCTTTTCTATTTTTATACTATTTTCATTTGCTTTGTTTATTTTGCTGTGTGGCTCTGTTGTTGTTTTGATCCCGCCCTCACCTGTCCTGTTACACTTCCTGTAATTGTAGCTCCTTCCATATACATTAGAAAGCTAGGTACCGAATTGTCCCTTGAGTTCTATGGGCTCTGTGCACTAGCTCAGCGGTTCTTAAACTGGGGGTCGGGACGCAAGCGCAAGAGCTGTGCAAGAACTGGCCTGCCGCTGCGTTGACCAAAGCGCAGTGCAAGCAGCATTTTGCTGATTAGCCGCTCTTGCGCATGCCGCGGTCAAAGTTGAACCATGTTGAACTTTGACCTCAGCGCGCTGCAAATCATAGGTATTTTGCGCTGAGCCCGGCAGCAACCACAACACAAATATTTGGGACATTACCTCAACCAAGAGCAACCTAGCGGCAAGCGCATCGCATGCCACGTACAATGTGAATCCCCCCCTTAAGTCGGGTATTCTCAGACAAGATAAGGGTAGTTCTCCAGGTTAAACTGGTCACATGACTCCCCTCTATCCAATGCCTGTTCAGTAAATAATGCCCCCTCCATACGAATGCATGAATGCAACACCCTCCATACGAATTCCCTCAGTCTGTGGGGAAGACTCAGTAAGAGCAAAAACAAGTCACAGACAGAAACAAACAGGCAGACAGACAGAGAGACAGACATTGTGGCAAAAAGAAAAGGACATATAGTTATTGTGATACAGAAACAGAGAGAAGGGAGAGAGATATTGAGAAAGAGAGAGAGAGAGAGAGAGAGAGAGAGAGAGAGAGAGAGAGAGAGAAATAACAGCAGACAGAGGACACAGGGAGTAACCAGAACGTGAAGCTAGTACAAACAGATAGAGGAAAGGTGTGTGTGTCATGTTTGACTCCAGCATGCTGCTGCTGGCTGGTCTGGTGATGGTCCTGCTGCTGCTGGCCTGGAGGAGGAGGGGGACACGGGGGCTTCCACTGCCCCCAGGCCCCACTGGACTACCCCTGCTGGGAAACCTGCCCCAAGTGGACAAGAGAGCACCCTTCAAGACCTTCATGAAGGTGAGCAAAGTAGCACTTTGGGTTTGTCTGCAAAGTTATCCATTCATAGCTGTGCAAGTATGTGCATGAAAAGAATGTGACCCTGCTTGTGGTTTTAGAAAGTTGGTACTTGACAGTATCGACATAAGAGTGACATGACACTGTCATGAACACATGACACTGTCATGACACATGAAACCTAATCCTAACCCTAATCCTAACGTCTAACCCCAACCCCAACCCTAACCATAACTCTAAACCTAACCCTTGTTATGACAAAAACCGAATGTCACTTAATAACAGAAGCGACATGTCATAAACGTTTATGACTTGTTTATAACACGTTCATGACAGTGTCATGTCACTCTTATGTCAACACTGTCAAGTAAAGTGTAACCATACTTGTTCTTTCATCGCGAGTGGTCCAAAAGGACTGTAAACAATAAGGGCTGGTTTGCCATACATGGCATGGGTTAGGCAGAATTAGGCATGGATTAGGAAAAGAGAACTTCTACATTTTTTGTGGAGGTGAAGGAATAACAACAGGCAGAAACTATCTCCAAAGAGCTATATTTACTGACAAGGTAATGTTTCACGATTCTCACAAGGCCGTTGCTGTATAGCTGTGCTAGGTAAATGATTCACTTATTAAAGTTCATTTACCATCAAATTGGCTCCATAAAGGTTATATTAAGGTGAAAAATAATTTAGGACAAGGTTTTATAGCTGTACAGGAGACCAGACCATGGGTATTTACAGAGGGACTCCAAATGATGAAACTCCCCTGATTCTGTTTTTTTCTTTCTCAGTGGAGTAAGCAGTATGGGCCGGTCATGACTGTGAACCTTGGGCCTGTGCGGATAGTGACCCTCAGTGGGTACCAGACAGTGAAGGAGGCCCTAGTGGACCAGGCTGATGACTTCACAGGAAGGGCACCACTTCCGTTCTTGAACCGGGTCGTCAAGGGATACGGTAAGATCATAAAAACAAAATTTCTGGTTGTCTACTAAAAGTGATCTTGTGGTTATTGATTGCCATTCTGGCTGTTTATGATCAGGCCATCAAATCTATGCAGTCTGTTGATTTTCTTCGTCAGGCCTGGCAATCAGTAATGGTGAGCGCTGGCGTCAGCTGAGACGCTTCACACTGAGCACACTCAGGGACTTTGGGATGGGCCGCAAGAAGATGGAGCAGTGGATTCAGGAGGAGAGCAGACACCTGCTGGAGAGCCTGAGAGAAACCAAGTGTGAGTCTGTGTGGGTGTATGTGTGTGGCAAACAAACATGTGCATTTGATTAAGTATGGACAAAACTAAGCAATTTCATATACAGGGCCACCATACATTCTCTAGATCTCTCTCTCTCTCTCTCTCTCCTTCAGCGGCCCCTTTTGACCCCACGTTCTTCCTGAGTCGTGCCGTGTCTAACGTGATTTGTGCTCTGGTGTTTGGACAACGCTTCAGCTACGATGACACTAACTTTCTGCGTCTGCTGGAGATTATCTCAGATGTGTTTCGCTTCGGAAGCACACCATGGGGACAGGTAGAAAAATGACACAAACTAAAACAACTCTTATAGCTATTAGATTAGATTAGATTAGATTCAACTTTATTGTCATTGTACAGAGTACAAGTACAAAGACAACAAAATGCAGTTTGCGTCTAATCAGAAGTGCAAAAAAGCAGAAAAGTGCAATGTGATATACAAATTATAGACAGGTGGTGCATAGACAAGACAAGAACTATAGTGCAGTGTAAACAGTAGTTGTAGTAGCAGTGTATACAGTTGGTTTATAGAAGGTGGTTTAGAGTAATATAAATTAAATATAAATGTGTGCAGTGTATTAGCATTTACCTTATAAAAGCAGAATAAATATGGCTATGTAATATTCACAATCTATGAACAACAATGTAGTGGCAGTACCATTACAACAGTAGTAAGAATAATATAGAAATATGCAGTGTATCAACAGAATATATTATATAAAAAAATTGAATAAATATGGATATTCAGTATGAACCATATAGACAGGTATGTACAGTATGTACAGCTATGTGCAGTGTGGTAAGAGCACCATTGTATTGCAGAAACAGTAACATTATAAGAGTAGTAAAAATAAGTGTATGTGCAGGATAAATAGTATGAAGAGCAGTGGGATATTACTATGTATATGTGTAATTACAGTATATACATCTGTAAATAAATGGGGGCGTAGTTGGTTGGTTGTCACTGGGCTGCAGCGCTAGAGTTCAGTAGAGTGACAGCCGCAGGACAGAAGCTTTTTCTAAACCTGCTGGTTCGGGTGCGGAGAGATCTATAACGCCTCCCAAAGGGGAGTGGGGTGAACACTCTGTGGTTGGGGTGAGTCTTTGATGATGCTGTGCGCAAGCATCCCTTGCCCTGGATGGCCTCGATGGAGGGGAGTGAGGAACTGGTGATGCGTTGGGCAGTTTTCACCACCCACTGCAGTGCTTTTCGGTCGTAGGCAGAGCAGTTGCCATACCAAACTGTCCAATTACAGAAGGAGGTATTGATGGCCAGTTCACTGAGTTCGGAGTTTGGTGATTAGTTTGGAGGGGATGATGGTGTTGAATGCTGAGCTGAAGTAAATTAACAGCATTCTCATATAGGTGTTGCTATTGTCAAGGTGGGACAGGGCAGAGTGAAGTGCCATAGAGATGGCATCCTCTGTGTTTTCCTGTTCTGACGGTAGGCAAATTGGTAGGGATTGAACAGTGCAATAACTTTGCTTATTATTAAATATTAAGTATGACTATGAAAAGACAAGAATGGATTAGTTTAAAACTTAAAAGATCCAGATATTAAAAAGAAAATCTGTGTGGGCGCATGTTCACTTTGCTCCAAAAGGATTACTCGTCCACTCGTGTGTTCCTAGTGTTGGACTATGTTTCTCCTGATCCAGGCTACAACCCTTCTTCCCCACAGCTGTACAACATCTTCCCCCGTCTGATGACTTACGCACCCGGCCCCCACCAAAAATTCTTCCAACGCATTGACAAACTTAGGGAGTTTGTAATAGGGAAGATCCACCAGCACAAGGAGACTCTGGACCCAGACAACCCTCGAGACTTCATCGACTGTTTCCTCATCAGAATTGAGCAGGTAGGCAGGAGACAACTAATATGATTTATAGTGGGCTAGCTGAGTAAACCCATATGAAAAAGGTCTACAAAAATCATGTAGTAATCATACTTTTCAAAACATTTCAATATAATTCAATACATTTCATATTACAATGCCATGATACCCTTTAACATGCATGGTTGATCAAAAATGAAACATACATTTTTCTATTTCTGCATGAAAGTGGCCAAAATGATTTGTGTGAACATGCTGACAGACAGTATATGAAAAACATTATACTAATATACATTTTCCATATAGGGTCAGTGGGATATTGAGTGACCTTGTTGCCAAATCCAAAATTTTGAGAAGTGAATTCAGTCAGTTCACTTCAGCAATGCATAGGCTGTATTTTAGACATTTTGCTCATGTTGCTTTTGAACTTTACGTTCTATCAAGTACCCTGCTAATCATTCATCTCTGGCATGGACTTTAGTTACATGTCTGACATTCAATGAGAGATAGCCTACAACAACATGCATAATCAAACTTTACAAAGTGTGCAGAGCAGATAGACATGGTGTATAGCCTGCTACAAGCTAACCACGTCCCATCATTCTCACTTACCATATGTGTCTTTTTACTGTCTTAGGAGAGAGACCTTCCCACCACAGAGTTCTTCTATGATAATCTAGTCTCCACTGTCCTGAACCTTTTCTTTGCTGGCACAGAGACCACCAGCACAACCATGAGATATGCTATCATGCTTCTAATCAAACATCCAAAGATACAGGGTAGGGCTCGAATATACACACACACACACGCACACACTACTAGAACATCATAATGCTTTAGAAGTGCAGGCATGTTCATATACTAACAGTTATACAGACCTATGTCAGTTTCCAAGATACATTATGAGTACTTTATAAACAATTATGCATACCTATAACACTTTAAACACATTATGTTGTCTGTCTGATTTCTAGAGCACATGCATAATGAGATTGAGACAGTGATTGGCGCACATCGCATTCCACAAATGGAAGACAGGAAGTCCCTTCCCTACACTGATGCTGTCATTCATGAGGCCCAGCGCTACCTGGACATCGTGCCCCTCAATCTCCCCCACTATGCCACTAAGGACATCTCTTTCAGAGGCTATACCATCCCCAAGGTCTGTCCACTCCACATGTCAGTGGAACACCTCTCTGCCACTGTACTACACAGCCTACACGCCTGTGTGACAACCCAGGTTTGGCTCCAGAACAGGTTTACTTTGTAACTTTGCGATTGCTTGATGTTCAGTAACAACTGACTGTTGTATCGAGTGGGCAGCCGTTGCCTACTGGTTAGTGAATCAGACGGAAGAGCAGCCGGTTCGACCGGTAGGAAACGTGTGTGTGTGGTTTACAGAAACAGCGCTGTCCCATTTCCACACATACGTGCTCTTGAATCCTCAACTACTCTGCAGCAGCAATGGCTGTCCACTGATCTGGGTGTTTGTGTGTACTACTCACTGTGTGGTCACTGCTCCTAGTGTGTGTGTGTGTGTGTATGTGTGTGTGTTCACTAACCACAGATGTGTCAAATGTAGCAGAAGAATTGGATAATAGTATCTATCTAGTGGTTGATTACACTAGTGATAGACTGTTTGATCAGCTGATCAATCAGACTGATTAATGGCGTAATGTGTCATAATTGTCACTGGCAGAGTAAAGTGCTCACAAGGCCGATTGAACAAAACATGTCTGCCCTTGAGCAAGGCACCTAACCCCTCACTGCTCTAGCAGGCAGCTCACTGCATCGGGATTAGTGTGTGCTTCACCTAATCACCTCACTGTGTGTTCACTGTGTGCAGTGTGTTTCACTAATTCACTGATTGGGATAAATGCAGAGACCAAATTTCCCTCACGGGATCAAAAGAGTATATATACTTATTTGGCTCTGCTTTAGCGACACATCTGTAAAATACTAATGAAAAAATGCTAATGAGATTACAGCGTATGTGAGAAAAGTGATAAAAGCCTAAGTACAGACAGCTGTGAAGATAAAACTTACTGTTATACTTCCTGATCCCTGACCCCTTGCAGGACACCGTGATCATTCCCATGCTGCACTCTGTGCTCCGGGATGAGGACCAATGGGAGAACGCCTGGACCTTCAACCCTGACCACTTCCTGGACAAAAATGGCAACTTCAAGAAGAACCCTGCCTTTTTCGCCTTCTCGGCAGGTGTGGAGAGTTTGGTTTGTTTGCTGTTTATGAAAGAAGTCTGTAAAGACATATTTCATTCTAACTTTGTTAGGCATTATATTGGCAAATGTAGGCTAGGTAACATTAACGGTAGATATATCTATGGTGTGGCACTGTTTGATGAGTCGGCATGTAGGTTAATGAATACACCTGCACTCGTAAAACAGTTAGCGGTGTAGAATGTTCCGGCACTCATGGTTCATATGTAGCAAGCAGTGGGTAACTTAACGCTACCGTAACACACTAACAATAGTGTCACATTAAGGCAGCATGGGAAGCTATTTACATACAGAATAATGAGTTACAAATCTGCACAGTACCATAATGCCCTGCTATTTACATTGATTGATTCATCAAAATGTATATAAGGTTAATACACAGTGATGGGTTATACATGGGAATGCATTTCTTTTCATTTTTCTTTCTGATTGAAGCACGATTTGAATTCTATTTTATTTGAATATATGGGCACCACAGTTAATACACGGGTGTGTTTTTATTTTACAGAAAATACTGTCATGTGGTTTACACACAAGGCGGTTGGCTAACTGCTGAGTTTACTTGACAGATGCTTTTATTCAAATATATAAATATATAAAAGGATAACAACAGGAAAACACAACCAGAATGATAGGATGCTTTGTCAGATTACTATAGATACAATATGTGTGTGTGTGTGTGTGTATTTCTCAGGTAAGCGGGCGTGTGTGGGTGAGTCATTGGCGAGGATGGAGCTTCTGCTCTTCATGGTGTCCATAGTGCAGCAGTTCCACCTCAGCACCTCTGGAGGACCATCCAGTATTGACATAAAGCCCGAGTTCAGCAGCTTTGGGAACATACCCCGCCGATATGAGCTCATCGCCACCCCCCGTTGATTAGCCATGGTACTACAGGACAGTATACCTAGAATCTCAGGTCATGAGGCTCTTTTCGAGGGTTTTTTTCTGAACTGGAACATGTGAACCGATTGTAAATCCAGACTACTGCTATTACCATTACTATCACAAGGATTACTCGGCTGAATTACCCCTCTTTGCAGTGTTTCTATCAGTCTAAACTGTTGCTTAGTGTATTAAAGATGGTTTGCGTTCAATCTGCACTATATATAAGTATACTTTTTTGATCCCGTGAGGGAAATTTGGTCTCTGCACACAGTGAACACACACTAATCCCGGCACAGTGAGCTGCCTGCAACAACAGCGGTGCTCGGGGAGCAGTGAAGGGTTAGGTGCCTTGCTCAAGGGCACTTCAGCCGTGCCTACTGGTTGGGGTTCGAACCGGCAACCCTCCGGTTACAAGTCCGAAGCACTAACCAGTAGGCCACAGCTGCCCCTTGATCTACATGATCTACATTCAATACAGCTATTACTTTTGTTACACATGTCTCCTCATCTGACTTTTGGTGTGAATCTAAAGGTGTGGTAGACCTATAATATTTCTTTGAACAAAGAAGAGGTTTTTTTTTAGATAATGATCTGGGTCTGATTTTTTTTTGGCTGTTGCTGTTGATCGTCAGCATTTTCATATTGTGATTGTAAATAAATACTTTTGTCTTTCTGTATATTTGTTTTTAACTTTTCTTATTCTGGATGTCAGCACTGAGTTCGCTGTAATCATGTTTTTAAGTGGGTTTAGTGGCCAGCATATCACATGTGACTGGATATACACTGGTAATTCTAGACATTTTTAACAAGGGTGGCACTAGTGAGGCACTGATTAATTCAAGGGTGGCATGAGGCAAAACATCCAGATAAACAGAAACAGCACAAATACATTAGGGAAACCATGCACCAAACACCATACTCATGAATTGAAGGACAAAAAACACCAATACTATACTCTCACATAAAATGTTTTTATATTTGAATAAAAAATTATTGTTGTTAAAGTTGTCTATCACTGGGTTATGCTGTGCTAAAACAAATTCCATCATGGAGACATATCCATGTCATAGTCCATATACTAGTCTGAAGAGATCCTAGGTTTTCCGTTCCTTTTTAAACTGGGCAGTGGATTCACACTGCCTGATGTCATTTGGAAGTGAGTTCCATAGCTTTGGGGCTGTGTGGGAGAACGCTCTCTCTCCCATGGTGCTGAGGTTCATCTTGGGCACCTTGAGCAGACCAGCTGATGAGGACCGCAGCGAGTGGGAAGGGGTGTAGCTCTCCAGGAGGTCGGTGATATAGTTGGGAGCAAGGTTATGGGGCCTTATATGTCAACAGTAGGATCTTAAACTGGACTCTCTGGGTAACTGGTAACCAGTGTAGCTGTTACAGTACAGGTGTTATATGGCTTGTGGACTTTGTGCCTGTTACTATCCTGGCTGCAGAGTTCTGAATTATTTGGAGGCGATGGAGTGATTTATGTGGAATGCCAGAAAAGATGGAGTTGCAGTAATTAATGCGGGATGTAACATAGGCGTTTACAAGTACTTCTGCACTCTGCTGACTGAGGGAGGGGCGCAGTCTTGCGATGTTGTGCAGATGGAAAAAGGCGCTGCGAGACACACTGTTAATATGGGCAGTGAATGAAAGTGTGCTGTCTAGTATAACACCAAGACTCTTCACCTTGGTGGAGCAGGCAATGTTGGAGCCATCTACAGATAGGAAGACTCTATTTTCCATCTTTGCCAGCGTTGCTTTTGAGCCAACAACAAGTAATTCAGTCTTCTTACTGTTCAGTTTTAGGTAGTTGTTAGTCATCCACAGATTGATATCGTGCAGACAGGCAGTTATTGCAGCAGGAGGAAGGGAGATAATCGGTTTGGTGGACATATAAAGCTGGGTGTCATCAGCATAGCAGTGAAACTGAACACCATGTTGCCTCAGGATATTTCCCAGTGGGAGGAGGTAGATGATGAAGAGCAGGGGCCCCAGAACAGACCCCTGTGGCACTCCCTTCGTGACAGCAGCACTCTCCGACTTGTGGTCCAAAATCTGGACAAGCTGTGTCCTGCCAAAAATAATTTGACCAGCTGACAAAGAGCTTAAGTCATCCAAAATCAACAAACACTTCTCAACTAAATGCTTCAAATATTTCTGTATGAAACAGGAATGAAATAAACACCAATTAAAGACTAACCGTAATCTAAATTATTGCCTAACGTCTTAAAAAATGACTTGCTGGTTAAGCCAGCGATCTACCAATGAGGTAGCCTAGTTTCTATGGGAGCATAACGTTACATTCATAATGCTACAGACCCTAAGTCTCAATCCCATTTCTCATTCTTCCCCTTTCCCTTCACCTAGCCTACCCCATGTCCCTCGAAACAGAGTAGCAAGACATAGGGGTGAGAATATTCCCCTTGGATATGGGACACCACTATAGGGGACAGCTGGGACGATCAAAACACTTAAATAAAATTTATAAAGAGATTGTACCACACTGAAAGTTAATGTTTTGTCACAAGCGAAAACCTACAGCTGTCTATTGTCAAATACAGTTGCATTTTCAGCTCTGAACAAAACCGTTCAGGAATTATTTAAGCAAAAGTGGAACGTGCGCAATGTTTAATTTATTCCTCCTGATCGGGACGAATAAAACAGGCATTTGAGACAGGTCTGTTTTTTGATTGGCTTAGCTTCCTGTATGCTGTCGATTCAAAGTTTTTTGCACATTTGGCTGCAAAGATCTAGCTCTATAATATTTGCTTGGTGGCTGTCGATTAGAGGATGTCGGGCAAGAAAAGAAAGGTGGAGGACATCAGCTATAGAAGTCAAATTATGATGTAGTTCAAGGCACAGAAATGGCAGAAACTTTTTTTGGTACAAATCTAGTTTACAGTGCTAAATAGCCAAATGATGGAAATTAGCACCCGCCACCAGCCAAATGCGGGTGAATTTGAGCACTGGTGGGTGAATTTGCCTGGCCTGTAGATGGCTGGACACAGTTTTATGTGAATATCTTGAGAACCATAGAGATCCCCCTTTAGAGTTTTTGCCCCAGACAAAAAAAAAGAAAAAAAAAACAGTATATCTTGCATAATCCCCTGACCTGATCTGTTCAGAGGTGAGAGAACAGAAATTGTCCATACTGACCCCAGTGAACCTTCCTCTCATTAACGGTGTTGGAGAAAGTCTCACATTGTTGTAAGCTTTGTTTGTTTTGATATTGAGGTATGGACTGCAGGCTGGTTGGGTGTGCAAAGGTGAGTACTGCTTCTCTGCACAAAGATCACTACAGCTGTGTCTATTTTGGACACAGATTTCATTCACTTAAACATATGGCAATGATATTTTATATTCCAAAGCAATTACAATATCAATAAGCAAGTAAACTTTCCTTAAGTCAAATTATAAGGTGTCTATTTAGGCTAACATGGCACACACTCATTTACATAGGGATGGAGAAATTGACAAATTGACAAGCGTGATTTATTTTTGCGGAGAGAATGTGCACTGAGCACCGGTCATATTTTGTACTGCTTTGCGGTTCATGTAGTTATTTTACTGTTTCAATGTAATACTTTAATTATTTTCTATTTCATATTTATGAAAGTTTTAGTTTTATATTAATAATACCACATGCCTACCTAGAAAATGTTTTTGCAACGTCAGTTGGTTTCATATTACATAATTAAGTTTTTCCCAGTTTACATCCATTTGAGGTCTGACATGATTTCTCATTCAATTATGCTCCTATAGTTTTGGAGATGCTGCCAGGCTGTTGTCAGGGTTTCTTGTTTCTGTGCTGAAATCTGGACTGAGGGCTTTGCAGGCTGACAGCCTGCTGACGGTACAGACTTACCTCTGTCCTACTGCTGCAGGTGTGGTGACAGATTTAAAGATGCGCATTGTGCCAGAGGTTACGGTACTGACTTACCTCTGTCCTACTGCTGGAGGTGTGGTGACAGATTTAAAGATGCGCATTGTGCCAGAGGTTACGGTACTGACTTACCTCTGTCCTACTGCTGACAGTAACTCCACCCACTGGCTTCCTCCATCACAGAGTAAATAAAACCTCTCAGTTCACGATAAAAACAGAGAGGGTGCCAGAGTGAGAGACAGACACTCAGAGGCAGTGAAGGTAAAAAAAGAAAAAAGATAAGGAGACTCAGAGAGCAAGAGAGAGAGAGAGTAATTGATTAGGTTGAAGGACCGACCAAGACAGCAGTGTGGGAAATCTCCCCTTCAGAAAGAGGAAGGTGCCTTGACCCTTTGTGGAGTGAGTTTATATTTGCATTTTACACAATGTCCCAACTTTTTCTGATTTGGGGTTGTAGTACGTATTTTTTGACATTTATTTAAAAAATCTCAGTGCATCCTTTATAGTGCCATACAATGGAATGTGCAGTGAACCACATTCTCATCACAAAATGCTATTTTATAATCTTAGACTAACAGTATCTACATCCTGTTAACAGCAGTCACTGGCTGTAGAGGAGGTGTGTGTGCGTCATGTTTGAGTCCAGCATGCTGCTGCTGGCTGGTCTGGCGATGGTCCTGCTGCTGCTGGCCTGGAGGAGGAGGGGGACACGGGGGCTTCCACTGCCCCCAGGCCCCGCTGGACTACCCCTGCTGGGAAACCTGCCCCAAGTGGACAAGAGTGCACCCTATAAGACCTTTATGAAGGTGAGGTGTAGGCACATACTACATTCTGCTTTTGTTTGTTGATTATTATGACTGCCGCGTAGCAAAATGGCGGTCATAATAGGTTTTGTCAGAGTTTTTTCTGCCTTGGGGATTTTAAAGTATGGATGTATGGTGGTTAGAAGTGTAAATATCAATTAGAAACCTAAATCTATTTATAATTATTAATTTGCAAACAAATAACTGGCGTCAGTGACGTCTTTTACATGAAGATCCCGGAACTATGCTTCTACTATCATTCTACCACAGGTCGAGAGGTGTAGTTGTAACGTAGTGTAATGATGCATCGGACTATGTAAGGGACTGTTCGTTATTTATAAACGGGGCCACCGGAGGGATTTTGAGTGCTTCAATCAAAAGTTGCATGACCCTCCCCTGCCTGCAAGAAAATTTTCAACGACCCTCCAGCAGTTTTTTCAAAAAAGACATGACCCTCCCCGGCCAATTGTCGATATCTTCCGCCCACGCTTTTAAGCACTATGAAAACACATCGACTTAAGCTACCATTCTAAAATCAACCTCTGCTTTCTGATCTTACACATCACACTTCACCAAGATGGTGGCCATTTCAGTAGATTTACTCACTAACATTGTTGTGGAAACACAATAAGCATGGAAACTAAATGCACACTTCCTGCAACTGCATTAGCCTACTTGAAATAAGTTACTCCTCTAGTAAGTATTCACATGAAATAAAACAATAAAACATTGAGACCATTCAACAAAGCACACTGGCTAATAACAAATTCAACTTGTTGCTATGGACTCGTCTCTAGGCTTCCTCAGTCATTGTAAAGCTGCTGAAGCTGAACATTATCCAAAACTCAATTTCTCAGACGAACGTCAATTTGGGAGCTTGCTACACTCCTTCCTTCTCAAATGACTTGAAAAGGCGTTTGCACCAGGGGCGGAGCCAGAGGGGTGGCTCGGGGTGGCACAGGCCACCCTTGAAATTTGATTGGTCACCCCAGGTGCCACCCCAAAATCCTAGTCTACGGTTGGCTATTATGACGGTCTAAGGCGGGACGTTTCTTGATGCACTTGCAGCGCTAGTTTGAAGTGTCAGACAGACATCAGAAAGTGGCAAACACGCTTGCCATTATACATGACTTACTGTTTTTAGCATGTGAGTTTAGGCCTGCTTGTGCTAACATGCAAAGATATCTATTTACCTATCGCATCTGCCAGTGCCTATTTATCTAATCACACACACAAGTTGCATCATCCTAGACTAATTTTCCTACCTGCTTATTTTACCTAGCCTACCCAGCCAACATTTGCTAGGTCATTAAGTGTTAACTGTGGGCCTACTTTTGTAAAAGCCTTTAATGATAATACTGTCCTAATCAAGGTTGGAAAATCGGAGGTTCACAGGCCACTGTGAACTTGGTGCCCCCTTCTTTCAATATTCTTTGCATCTGACTAATAGCGATTTTCATTTAACCTATGGCCTGTCAAATAATCTTAGCATTTACAGCGCAAATTAATTTAGTCTTTTAGGCTACGCAGTGGAGAAAGTGACAGCGCATGGCAAGAAAGAAAGAGCGTCCAACTACCGTAGTCTACTCGCAAAGTAGCCTACTCATCACACATACATTACATGTATCACATCACATGAAAGAGCTTTTAAACGATGTGAGCCACTAGTTGCTGTGGTAAACGGTTCGTGAGAAAAGTAACTTTAATTGAATCATATTATTATACAGTTCCTCGCCCATCTCCCTACCCATTCATCTCGGTGGAATGCTTTGCGAACTCTTCCCATATACAAACAATACATACAAACCATATATCAGAATAAACAGCGGACCTTACCGAACACAAAGGTGTAAAGCATCCCCCTGTACAGATAGCCATTCCAGAGTATTCTGGTTTTGAATTTGCAGCAAATTTCTACATGTCTCCAACTGTGGGCTTTACATTTTATAGCAGGCCAAATAAAACATAAATGTTAAATATAGCCTAGATATTTGTAAATATTAAAATCAGATGATTTACAGGTCTATGTAATATGTAATGTTTCATGTTTTTGTCATGTTTCATACAGTGATGCAGGTCTACTGTACTGTTCATCAATCTCACTCATTATAAACACTCGTCGCATAGGCTACAGGTAGCGATATGAATTCTGGTGACCATTCAACCAGTCAAGGATTTGTTGTGAAATATTTACATTTTGGGAAGTTTACGTAGCTTGGGCTAAACTGTACGTTTCTTTCTTACCCCATGCCTGTTTTATTCGTCCCGACCAGGAGGGATAAATGAAACATTGCACACGTTCCACTTTTGCTTAAATCCTGAATGGTTTTGTTCAGAGCTGAAAGTGCAACTGTATTTGACAAAAGGCAGATATACTGTGAGTTATTGCTAGTGACAAAATATTAACTTTCGGTGTGGTCTCTTTGTAAATAACGTTTAATTAAAAAGTGTTTTGATCGTCCCAGCTGTCCCCTATAGGCTAGGTGTCCTATATCCAAGGGGAATATTCTCACCCCTATGTATTGCCACTCTGTTTCGAGGGACAAGGGGGCTGGGGGAAGGAGAAGGGGAAGGGGAAGAATGACAAATGGGATTGAGCCTTAGGGCCTGTAGCATTATGAATGTAACATTATGTTTAGATTAAGGTTAGTCTTTAATTGGTGTTTATTTCATTCATGTTTCATGCAAAAGTATTTTAAGCATTTAGTTCAGAGGTGTTTGTTGATTTTGGATGACTTTGTTATAGCTCTTTGCCAATTCAGACAAAAAAAGCAGGTCAAATTATTTTAACAGCTACAAAAATAGATGGCCATAGATAGCCATATAATATAATAGAATATATTTTAATGTCCCTATGATGGAATTTGTTTTAGCACAGCATAACCCATTGATAGACAACTTAGATTTAATATGTTTGTTTATTTGTATTTGCATTTTATTCAAATACATTTTATGTGAGAGTATGGTCTTTGCCTTTAAATTGATGAGTATGGTGTTTGGTGCATGGTTTTCCTAATGTATTTGTGCTAATTTAATATCTTGAGTCTGTTTCTGTTTATCTGGATGTTTTGCCACCCTTGAATTAATCAGTAAAAATGTCTAGAATCGCCACTGGTTTGCACAATTTCACAAATAATCACAGGGACCGAAAAATACCTAACATGCCAACTTTTTCCGGGTTTATCATTTTAACTTTTCCCCGCTGTCTTGCCGTTTTAATATTTTCCCGTAGAATATCCCATATTACTGTAATACTCTCATAACATTAGTCCTGCATTCTGGCCTGTCTCTGTGTTGTCCTGTTGTTACCCCTTGCCCTTCCAGTGAAACAGATGTATTCAAATCATCGTTTTGCTTGCTTGAATGGGAACTCAGAGTGATGTTAACCTAGGCCTATTTAAGTTAACGACGTGGTTGTTGTGAGAGCACGATTCATTGACGCTTGCAGTGTTCAGCCGTAGGCTATGTCTACGTGCGCACCTGCCAGGTTACTTAGCTACGATTAGACAAAGAATTCCCCCTGTATAGGCCTATTCACTCCAAGTTGGCCTACCATAACTTACCAACTCTACACTGTAGACCATAAACTGGCTATTTATATGACCAATGTATTTGTTCAACTTTATGAAGTAGAATTACGCACTGCTACTTGGAACGTAACACATTTTTGTTGGCAGGAGAGAGAATGACAGCGATTAACAAATTGCACTTGTTGCTGGTTACCAATAAATAGGGCCTACTATATATTTTTTTGCAAACAACAAAAACAGAAAGGATGGAGACAGCAAAGCTAGAGATGGGCAGGAACAAGGTCAATTGGTAGAATTGCTTGTCAAAACGTTAGGAGCTGGATGTGTGGATGAATGAAGCACAAGTATGCTTTATGTTAAGCATGCACACTGTTTAAAGTTAGGCTACAAGTAAACCAAAGTTAAATTTAGCTTTTTTAGGGCTGGATAAAGTTGACCAAATGGATATAGGCTGTTAGGCGTGAATAAAGTAGGCTTCTTTGTTGCTCCAACCCTTCCAACGTTAATGGGGACGAATGTTGACATTTTCCGTATTTTGCGTGAGAAACCCGGGAAATCTCCCTTATTTTCATTGTTCAATGTTGACAGAGCTATGGAACGAAAGAGAACGTTATATGGTGAAAGAAATCAACAATCAAACAAGCCACTTTGATGCTTCAAAATGACAATACAAAACGAGATGAATATTACAGTTTATTTTTCAACATCAGCTAAATGGTTTTGGAAACAGACTGTCTGTAGTGATCTAAAACAACAATAGTCTACGATGCGCGCATCTTGCAGGCAGGCAAAATTGAAAGGGCACGCACACACACATAAAAAACACATGCAGACAAGCACATGCAACAAGCAACACAAGCAGGCATGCACGCACACCACACACACACACAAACATAAAACACACACACACAAGCAGGCAAGTAGACGCATGCACACACACACACACACACACACACCATTACACCCCCCCCCCCCCCCACACACACACACACACTCACAAGCGAAAACTCACACACAGAAAAGCACACATATACACAAAAGCAAACGCACACATGCACACACTCATTTACATACACAAAAGTTGTGAGAGTAGGGGATGGAGTAGAAGATGGAGACAAATTGACAAGCGTGATTTATTTTTGCGGAGAGAATGTGCAGGACTGAGCGGTGGTCATATGTTGTACCGCTTCATTTTCATCATTTGTCACTGCCTGACAATCGGTCCTCACAGGCTTGATTCCCTTAAGAACCACGGACCGTTGTGAGTCTGTGTCACTTTGTATGAAAGCATTAGCTAAATACCGGCTAAATACCAATCAACTTTAACTTTGAACACTGTATAGTTTGAATGGGACAGGTACTTGTGCTAAATTCTGTTAGCAGTGTCTGCCATTTAGCTGGTTTAACCACTCAGGGTTGTGTTATATCAGTATTGTAACCATGTTCTTTCTCTCCCATCCCAGTGGAGTAAAGAGTATGGGCCAGTCATCACTGTGCATCTTGGACCCAAGCGCTTTGTGATTCTGAGTGGGTACCAAATCGTAAAGGAGGCTCTGGTGGACCAGGCAGATGACTTTGCAGGAAGGGCACCGGTGCCTTTTAGCATCCGGATTCTGAAGGGATACGGTGAGCTGTCTTACTTCTGGACGCCAAACACTCCTGTCACCTCGTACCGTGTCCTTGTTTGGAACACTCTCGTCATTCATTGTCATTTTGAATTTGCCCTGAAGAAGGCCACAGAGGCTTTTAAATGTATATTCCTTGTGAGTGCCTCAGAATTACTGTTTACTCTCGTCATTCACGTTTACAATTATTTATGTAGCAGACATGTTTTATCCAAAGTGACTTATAAAATGAGGATGAGAGTAGTTTCTGGGTCTCAGTGGCACTGTGGATCTTGTCATTGTAAAAAGCCTTCTTTGTAGCAGTGATGGTAGACTTGAAAAAAGAATGAGCTGGGGGGTGTGAGCGCAGAGGCAGCTAGATAGGGAAAATGGAAAGGAGACAGCCTGTGGAGGTTTCATCGGAAGGAGGGTTGTTTCAAGAGTCACTCATTGACCTGTTAAAGGATAATTCCGGTATTTAGCACTTTGAGTCCCTTTTCTGGTTTGTTTTGGATGAACTAGAGTGGTGGACACCGAAATTTTGACGATGGGTCCTGTCTCGAATTTCTAACTCGTTTTGAATCGCCTTTGACTAGCTGGCTATGGGCATGCACAAACATGTCCTTAAAACAACCCTTAACGTTCATTTTTAAAACTGTGCAACTCACCGAGTGGTTAGTGATGTTCGTTGATGTTCCAAAACAAGTAGTGTAGCGAAATACAGTTTCTGTCGTGTTTTATTTGCCCTTTTGTATAATCCCATGGGGGTTGCACAGTTTTGAAAACAAAAAACAAACAGATTTTAACCCCCCCCCCCTCTCTCTTTTGAAAATGCCTTCAGCGGTCCCATTTGACCCCACTTTCCTCTTGGCCAGTGCCGTGTCCAATGTGATCTGTGCTCTGGTGTTCGGACAGCGCTTCAGCTACGATGACGTCAACTTCCTGCGTCTGCTGCAGATTATTAATAACGTAGTTCGCAATGGGAGCAGCCCCTGGGGACCGGTATGGAAAGGAAGAGAGGATGGACTGAGGGAATGAAAAAAAGGAAAGAGAGAAAAACGGGGAAAGAGAGAAAACAGAAGGAAAGAGAGAAAACAGAGGGAATGAGAGAAAACAGAGGGAAAGAGAGAAAGAGAAGGAAAGAGAGAAAACAAAGGGAATGGGAGAGGATTGGAAATAATCCGCTTTAACCTCTCTGGTAGAATTAAATTCATTAGGAAGTGGAATCAAGGATCTTTGATTCCACTTCCTGTCATACCAATAGACCTCTGAAGTTCGCCTATAAAAAAAGCTACCATCTTTCCCCATATAAGGAGGTCCAGTATCTTGAGATTTTTCCTGTGGGAAAATAACATGGGGAAATCGGAAACGTTTTGCTCTACACATTTTTGTCCTCTGCCTTCGAGTGGATACTGTGATCTCCAGTACGTGAAGGCGGCACACTTTGATTTTTGTTATCCCAGAGCTAACGTGCGATGCAACTTTCCATTAAGTTAGTTAGCAAGTTACCTCTGGGGTAGCAAAAAAGTGTGTTCAGGAAAACTTCTGCATTTCAGACTTTTTCATCCCCACGAGAGACTTTAACAGGTGCAATAATTCAAAATCCCCATGTTATTTTCCCGTAGGGAAAATCGCCAGATACCGGGCAAATTTTTTGTAGGCGAACTTCAGGTCTATTCCAATTCCAATTCAATTCATGAATTGAATGGCCAAATCCAGAATTATGCATTTTGCAGAAGCCTGCCACTAATATGCTCACACAAAAACACAGTCCACCTTTTTCTTCAGTCAATCAAATCAGTCTTGTTCAATATTCAGTTGATGACTAGTAGAGATACCAGCATACCTTGTAAGCCATTCCATTTTCCTCTCCCCCAAACAGCTGTACAACATCTTCCCCAAGCTGATGGATCACCTCCCCGGCCCCCATCAAACTGTGTTCAAACAGATGGAGGAAACAAAAGCCTTTATTAAAGAAAAGATCCATCAGCACAAGGAAACTCTGGACCCAGACAACCCTCGAGACTTCATCGACTGTTTCCTCATCAGACTCGAGAAGGTAAGTTGCTTAATGTAGATAGCACACCTCTTATTTCACATCTTTGTACAAACTCTGTCATTCCGGTGCTATGCAAAAGAATCAATATGATGAACTTATATCTAACTATTAGGAGAAAGACATCGCAACAACAGAGTTCCACTATGATAACCTGGTAGCAACGGTTATGAACCTTTTCTTGGCTGGGACTGAGACCACCAGCACAACCATCAGATATGCCCTTATGATACTCATAAAGCACCCGGACACTCAAGGTAAAACCATGGGCTACACACACACACACACACACACACACACTTAGGGAAAGTGAGAGATATGGATTAGGTTTAAGTGCATATGGGTCCAATCCATACGTCTATATGGAAGTTTTATCTGTTTTTCCTCATTTCTGCAGAACGTTTGCATAAGGAGATTGATTCGCTGCTTGGCCAACACGGTGTCCCGCAAATGGAGGACAGGAAGTCCCTCCCCTTCACTGATGCTGTCATCCATGAAGTTCAGCGCTATATGGACCTTGTACCTCTCAATGTTCCCCACTATGCCACCAAGGACATCTCATTCAAGGGCTACACCATTCCTAAGGTACACCTAAGTTACATAAACATAAACATCCATAAGATATGTTAGGGCTGATTCAGACTGGCTGCGTGGCGTGAATGTGGTGTGTCTGTTGCGCGTGGCAAACTGTTTTGAATGGAAACGGTTCCAACACGCTTGCGTGCTGCGTGAAAAATAGGCGTTTGTCCTATTTCCAGCAGGCACGCTTTTTCGACGCGGCTCGAGCGTGTCACGCAGGCAGTGTGCAAGCTATAGTCTGTTAACATGGGAGCCGAAATAAAAACATGGACACGCCACGCAGCTGACAGGCTCACGCCACACAGCCTGTCTGAACCAGCCCTTATGTTTATCCATCCACAAGCATAAGACTTTTCACTCAGAACTCAGAGTGGGGTTACTTTAAAACACCCCAGTGTTTGCACACTTCCTGACCTCTGACCCCTTGCAGGACACCGTGATCATCCCCATGCTGCACTCTGTGCTCCGGGACGAGGACCAATGGGAGAAACCCTGGAACTTTAACCCTGACCACTTCCTGGACAAGAACGGCAACTTCAAGAAGAACCCAGCATTCCTTCCCTTCTCTGCAGGTAGGAGGATAGAGTTAATCTTGAATCTTGAATACATATTAGAGAGAGGGTAAAACTCCTTTCATTCCATTTAACCGTCTAAGTCTACAAATGATAAATAATGAGTAAATGTTATCTATGTGTGTGTGTGTGTGTGTGTGTGTGTTGTGTTGTGTATTTCTCAGGTAAACGGGTGTGTGCAGGTGAGTCATTGGCGAGGATGGAGCTTCTGCTCTTCCTGGTGTCCATAGTGCAGCAGTTCCACCTCAGCACCCCTGGAGGACCATCCAGCATTGACATAAAGCCAGAGCACAGCAGCTTCACCAATGTGCCCCACCAATACCAGCTCATTTTCACCCCCCGTTGACCAATAGTGGTACTACAGCCCAGAACCAAAAAGCCTCCACCAACCTCTTCATCTCTTTAACGCCTTGCAGACTGTTCTATATTTACTGGTGAATGAAGAGTAAGGACTCCTTTAGTATTGGTTCAAGGCCAGGTATAAATTCTAAATTATATGTTAATTTAAAATGTTTAAATGGATGTATTTTTTAATTTACATTTTAAGAATCCACATTACAGTTTTTCTCAATCACTTTAATGCTTGTGTCAACTCTGACATCACATTTTCAAAACAATTAACACGCAGGTCTAAGCAAAAGCACTCTGGCCAAAATTACACATTTTGATTGCAAAAAGCTCTTACTCTCTCAAAACATTTAAAACATGCAGCAAAAGCAAATTTTGCCTTCAAACAACACATCTTTTCCACACCTTAGGGATAAATAAAGTATCTATCTATCAATCTATCAATCAATCAATCAATCAATCTATATATCTATCTATCTATCTATCTATCTATCTATCTATCTTGTAGTCAAATCACTGTGTGATTTCAATCAAGCATTACACACTGGACATCAAAATGCAAAACATAGTTCTCAAAATGAGGAATTTCAGCCTTCATTTTTGCTTTCTCAGTGCCATAGTAAAACTGTGAAAAGACAACATTGAATAAAAATGAATTGAATTCATTCCTCCCAAGATGTAATTGTCATTGGCATATAATACCTACTGTACAGTAAGCACCTAGACAAGACAAATTTCACTGAACTACAACTTGTAATTGGGGGCCAAGCAGGACCCCATTGAGTTAGTAGCTTTTCCTATTATTATTCTGCCATTGGAGTCTATGGCAGCCCATAGAACGCCTGGCTAAAAAGTGCAGATTTTTTGGCAGAAAGTTTCGGGACACTCCACTGACCACTCACACTCATTTACGGACCTCTAAACCCAGCCATCTAGCGCCACCAACAGGTCAAAATCTGGCCGAAAATTAGTTATGAAATTTGGCACACTGATTCAACACTGTCCCATCATCACTCTCACTAATTTCCAGAACTCTATGCACAACACTCTAGCGCCACCAATGGGTCGAACCTGGATTGCCTTCACGCATGTGACCATTGAACGGTGCCTCCGATTTTCACATATCAGGCACCGTTGGAATCCCTGGACCGACCTAAGTTCAATGACCCCTATTACGTCACTTTCCGCCATATTGGACTTCCGCCATATTGGATTTAGTCCAAACTCTACAAAAAGTTTCAGCGGTCACAAATTTCATCCGATTTTCACGGAACTTGGCGGAGATGATCTTCTGCCCGAGCCGCACAAACGATACTTGCCAGATTTTTTTTAAATTTCAATTTTGTTTGCCCGTGACAGCCAATCAAATACGGTGACGAAGCCGCCTAACAGGAAGTGGGCTAACATCTCAGCTACGCTTTAATGTATGAAGTCCAAACTTGGCACAGGGACTTGGTATCTGATTGTGAGAACACACTAGGAAATTTGTCATCATTTGGCCTCTATAGGGGGCGCTGCAATACAGGAAGTGAGCTTGTATCTCAGAAACGCTTTGATGTACAAAGTCCAAACTTGGTATAAGGACCTGTTACCACATTGTGATGACACACTAGGACATTGGCATCATTTGGCCTCTATAGGGGGCGCTGCAATACAGGAAGTGAACTCGTATCTCAGCAACGCTTTGATGTATGAAGTCCAAACTTGGTATAAGGACCTGTTACCACATTGTGATGACACACTAGGACATTGGCATCATTTGGCCTCTATAGGGGGCACTGCAATACAGGAAGTGAACTCGTATCTCAGCAACGCTTTGATGTATGAAGTCCAAACTTGGTATAGAGACTTGGTACCTGATTGTGGGGACGCACAAGGAAATTGCCATTATTTGGCCTCTACAGGGGGCGCTGCAATACAGGAAGTGAGCTTGTATCTCAGCAACACTTTGATGTATGAAGTCCAGACTTGGTACAGGGACTTAGTATCTGATTGTGATGACTCAATTGGAAATTGGCATCATTTGGCCTCTACAGGGGGCACTGCAATACAGGAAGTGAGCTTGTATCTCAGCAACGCTTTGATGTATGAAGTCCAAAGTTAATACAGAGACAAAGTGGCTGATTGTGAGGACATGCAAGGAAAGTGGTCTCATTTGGCCTCTAGGGGTGCTGTAATAGACAAATTGAGCTCACATCTCAGCAACTCTTTGGTGTATGAAGTCCAGAGACATGGTAGCTGATTGTGATAATGCACAAGGACATTGGTCTAATTTTCGCCTCTAGGGGCACTATAACAAAGTAAATGAGCTTATTTCTCAGCCTTTCTTTATCCAATTGCAATCAAACTTGCTGTGAGTGCTTGCTCATGCCATGGCAACGCCATTCCTGCTATAGCGCACTGCTTGGCCCCCACATTGCTGCTTGCAGCTATATTTAAAATAGACCGTATATTACATTTTTTCTCCTGATTGTTTTGATTCTTGTGTCACCTCTGACATCACATTCTCAAAACAGTTAACACCCATGTCTGAACAAAAGCACTCTGGCCAAAATGACACATTTTGCTTGCAAAACATCTTACATCTGTATTAACTGTTTTGCAAAAGGATGTGAGAACTGTGTGAACCCAATGAAAACATGTGAACACATTCGCAAGAGATTACTTCTGCTGTGCAAAGAAAGTGTTCATGAAGACCAAGTGGATCCCAGTTTCCTGAAGCAGGTCAAAGCAATCAAGAAAAACTGTAAACACCTGGACTTGTCAGCTTTTGTACTGTTTTCTTCACTAAATAGACAATACAGTACCTTCTCTAAATGTGCCTTATCCATACTTGCAAATAGCAACACAGAACAGACATGGGATCTCTTATGGATAATGAATGATTGCTGATTGAAGAATAGTGCAAAGGAGATTCAAATATTGACATTACAAGTTCATAATTTTGCAAGCAATATCTGTTAGCTGTGAATAAATATTTTCCATTTGTCTCACACACTTAATCCAAAGAAGTTTGGATTCTTTGTATGATAACTGTGTTACATGTTTTGAAAAAGGATGTGAAACATGTGTTAAACCAATGAAAATGCGTTAAATCATTTGCAAAAGATTACTTCTGTTGGGCTGAGAAGGTAAAGATCAAGATCAAGTGGATCCCAGAGTTGATTGGACAGGAGTCGGCATGGCCACCCTGATCAGTCTGCGGCTATGGAGTCCCATAGACAACAAACTGCCATGCACTGTGTGTTCTGAAACCTTTCTATCAGAAACATTAGCCCTACAGTACCTTTGTTCTGTAAGCAATTTTAGCTATCTTTCTGCCTCTTCTGTAAGCAGTGCCAGTGATTTTTGTCATCTGAACATGGCACCACAAGAGGGCAATAATAGATCAAGTAAATCCAACTGGTTTTGGGATTATCTTGTATAGAAAATAAAATCAACCAAAGGAACAAAGTTTGCATTGAATCTGTTCGGTCCAGGAACGGGGGTTACAAGGGTGCGGTGGAGGATACATCACAGGTGCGCAGCCTATCGAGCGTTCGCTCAGGATCTGATGAACGAACGTAGGAATTCCATTTGGAATCAAACGAGTGCAAAATTCAGACTGGGTTGAGTTATTTGATTTGGACACCCGAGTAATTATGACCGCCGCACAGCGAAGCGGCGGTCATATAGGTGTAGTCAGATTTTTTTTTCTTTTTTTTTTTTTCTTCTTTTTTTTCTTTTTCGCATGCCCAAATTTCCGTCAATGATTCCCGGGACACTGAAAGACCGGGGTACACGAAACTTGGTGGGCATGTAACCCCACATGGATATCATGGAACCATCGTTTTTCGTTTTGATCTGTAGCCCCCCCGCTGGACTGGACCCCCCGAAAGGAGGGTAGGGCAGACACAGTTTTCTGTGAATATCTCGAAAACCGTAGGGTTTAGGAGGACCATTTTTTTTTTTGTATGTTGATCTCAAGGGGCCATGTCAACCCATTCCATAACCACTCATTTCATGTATAGCGCCACCTAGTTAAACACAAACAAGTAAAAATGAGGTGTTGTAATTGAAGGTATCTGTGACCTAACATAGTCAAAACTGCACAAAATTGGAAGTGTAGGATCATTATGACACCCTCTGTATGCACGCCAATTTTTGTGGAATTCCGTTCATGGGGGGCCACACAATAAATTAATTTATGTTACTATACACCAACTGGCCTGTAGGTGGCCGGAGACAGTTTTCTGTGAATATCTCGAGAACCGTAGGGCCTAGGAGGTCCACCTTTTTTATGTATGTTGGTCTTAAGGGGGCATGTCAACCCATCCCATTACCACTTATTTCATGTATAGCGCCACCTAGTTAAAAATTAAAAAGCAAAAAATTAGGTGTTTTCATCACAATATCTCTGGCTGACAAGGTCAAAACTGCACGAAATTAAAAGTGTAGGATCATTATGACACCCTCCGAATGCATGCCAAGTTTTGTGTACTTTCGTTCATGGGGGGCCTTACAATAAAATAATTTATGTGTACATTTAGTGACGTACACCAACAAGGCTACTCTGCGAGTGATAAAGTTGTATGAAGCCTATCTGTAGGCCTACACGTCAAAAATATACCTGTGGTTACACGGCAAATATTTACTTCTGGTTAGCACACGTAAAAATATTACATCTGTACACGTAAAATGTTTGCGTGTGGAGACGTAATGTTTTTACACCTGCAGGCATTTCGTTATTAGACGTTTTGACCCTGTTTGCATGCCATATTATTGAGGTGCCAAATGGCGTCATATAATTCCAACGTATGATTGAACATTTAAATTATATTGTGATAAATGTAGTAGGCCTGAAGCAATAGAGAAAATAAAGTTTCCAAATCATGATATTTTTAGCTTAACAGTATTAATTAGGTCTCTGGAGAAATAAGTTAAATTAACATTTAATGTGATAAACTTAATCAGCTGTTTTAGTTAAACATGGCCAATAGATGCATTCTTTTTCTTTTTGCAGTTGGAAAACTGAAAATGCAGAGCAATGAACTGGACATGTACCCCACTCTCCTCTGGGAGGCGCTACAGGACTCTCTGCACCCGAACTTATTAACTTATTAACAACCATAACTTATTATTTTTTACAGTGTAGGTATTGAATAATTACATAAAGCTGCTTAGCTTACATAGTGCACAGCATGCAGCTATCCTCTCACTATGTGTTTCTTTGCAACCTGACACCTGAGTCGGGTCTCTGCATGTTTGCAATGACTGACATGTATACTGAAAACGGATCCATTCATGGTCTCTCTCTCTTTCTCTCTCTCTCTCTAGGACTTTACTTTTCACTGCCTCTCCCTTATTGGTTGATATTTTGTGAAGTGTGAAGTGAGCTAGAGGAAGGAACCAGGAACGTCTGCCAGTCTAGATTTTATGCTTTACAAAACCTTGTACAATCTGCAACCATGGCTGACCTGGTCCGTGAGAACATCAAATTCATGTCCCTCTTCTTCAAGAGCAAGGATGTGATGATCTTCAATGGGCTCGTTGCCCTGGGAACGGTCGGCGGACAGACGGCCTACAACACCTTTGCCTTCAGCTGCCCGTGTTCCACGGCACGGAACTACCTGTACGGCCTGACAGCCATAGGCGTGCCCGCTCTGGCCCTCTTCCTTGTGGGGGTGATGCTGAACCACAACACGTGGGACATCCTGTCCGAGTGTCGCTTGAGAAGGTGCCGGAAGCTCTCGGGGGTGGCCGTGTTCGCGCTGCTGGCCTCCATCGTGGAACGGGCGGCAGTGGCCCCCATCACCTGGATGGTGCTGTCGCTGCTCAGGGGCGAGGCGTACGTCTGCGCCCTGAGTGAGTTTGTGGACCCGGCGTCCATTAAGGATTTCCCCAGTAACTACTCGGATGTGCACGAAATCATGGCTGGCTTTCCATGCCAGCATGTTCCTGTGGAGCTGTTACATTTCTGGAATGTGATTGGAAGGAGACTACGGTACGAGTCTCAGGTATAGTAGTTTGCCAAACTCAGTAGGCCTAATATTCACGCAGTGACCATAACTTCATGTTTGTAACACTGACTCTGTCCCTACTTAAAACCTCTTGATTTTTGTGGCATGTCTGTTAAACTAATGGTGAGAAGTCTTTGGGTTTTTTGTTTGTAATTGTTGTTATTGAATCTAAACAAATTTTCCTTACACCACTTGTGGGAGGCAGAGATCATCAAAAGTGATTGAATTTATTTTTAACTCTAAGTGGTCAGCAACTTCTTTCAGTTATCTAACTTCTCATTTGCATGAGTAAAGTGGGACTGTTCTAAATACAGACATGATAATTTGACATCGAACAGCCCTGACACTGAGTTAACCCACTGGATCACTTGCATGTATATTAACAGTATTATTTGTTTTACTGTAGTGTAGACTCAAGAACTGCTCCCTTGATAATATCTTAGCGGTAACGGAAACACCAGTTTCCTCTTAAAGGTGTGATTTGCCATTTTGTTGCTTCCAAACGAGTGAATTGTGATGTAATTCTGTAGATGTAAAATACTATTTTCAGGGTGTTCAATAGTTGGTATCAAATTTAGTCAGGCAATAAAAATGGCAGAAATGTGGCATTATCGGACCTTAGCAAGCATGTGCACATCAAAGGGGGCTTGAGCCCCTGCCCTTTTTTCCTGGAGTGCTTTAAAAATAATTAAACATAAAATCCTGTTGGAGCACAGCTTCCCGGATAAGAAAATATTGATTGAACAAAAACAACACAACAATTAAATGTCAGAAGATTAGGTTTTGTTGATGTTGGATTAGTAGAGTGGCCATTTCCATAACACCAAAAAGGAGGACACTTTTTGCTATATTTAGTGATGCAAGAATAATTACATAAGGCACTGGTGTAGGCCTACTCTAAACTACAATACAATTTTGTTCATGATAACGATGGTATCATGATACAGTGATTCTACTCTTCATTGCAATTATTCACTGCAAGACAATTTGATCTATGATATATCATGATGATGTATGTGTAACAGAAGAAGGGAAAAATATTCCTGGAAAGGAACAAAAAGTGTTCACAGTATTTGTATTTAATACATTGGGGCGTCTGTTTCAAAAAATGACCAGATGAACCTGCCTTGCAAAGTGCACAGTGCCACAAAGCATAGGCCTAACATTTCTGGACTGAAAATGAGCAAATTAAGTTCACATGAAAATAAATAAACAAATAAATGAATGGCAAAAACACACATGTCCCTATAATAAACTAAATGAAATGAACATCTTAAATAGGCAAGGTTGGGTTGGGTAAGCTAGGGTAAACAATGGTGATTTCCAAATGGTAAAAGTACCAATACCTTGATGAAATATTACTCAAGTACAAGTTAAAATACCGATCTGAAAATGTACTCAAGTAAAAGTAAAAAGTAGTTAATTTAAAATATAAAAAATCCTCATAGTAATGCATGGGGTTAGTTTGTAACGCCAATATGGCAGTTGTCTACACATATCACAACCCTTCCGCGGCAAAACGTCGACATGTGAATACATTGAGCCAATCATGTGGTGTGTTGTAAAATACATTGAGCCAATCATGTGGTGTGCTGTGAAGACATCATGCCAATCATCTGTTGTGATCTCGCTGCTGGAGCAAGATTGGTGTCGTAAAGCCTTACGCACATGCATTTCTGCCGAAATAGATGCACGATAAGTGCCCAAAAAGTGTTGCAATATGGCCGCCGAGTGGAGGTACTTGCCTGATAAGGACGTTGAGAAATGAAGATCTATGTGAAAAATCACCGGAGTTCTCCTTTAAGTTTGAGCAGTAGTTGATTTTCAAAGTTAGTTGCACTCATCCTTGGGTCGCTTTGCAGTGAACAGTAATCCAGCACAACTGAAAAGCTCCTCACAGCCAGCTGAGGCAGGCAGGCCAATGTTGAGTTGCAGAGAGTTTTTTTATATTTGGAAACGAGCAGAAGGTTCAGCAGATTAAAAGGCGTCGAACTGGGGGGTTCGAACGGGAAAGTGGGAAGTATAGGGCCCCAATGGAGGAGAGGGCCCGTGAAAAGTGGAATACAGGGGGCACAACATTTTCACCAGGCATTAGTAATAACTCAGGTAATCCACACATAAAAAATCCAAACTCCATAAGTAGAGTCATGTAATGAAGTGGAATAACACAAGGAAGGCAAGGAAAGGGAATAAGAGAATTTTTTAAGCCTTAGGGGAAGGCCCAGGAGAAATGTTTTGGCCTGGGGGGAGGGCCGAGGGAAATAATTTTTTCCTGATCCATGATATTTTTTTTTTCGTTTTCGATATTTTAAAAGGTTTGTAGGCCAAAACATGACTCACGTCTCTTTGACAGAGTGGGCGAGTCCAAAAAGTCGCAACCCTACCTGAATCTCCCACAACCCTCTTTAAAGGTCAGAGGTTACGCTTGTTTCACTTTACTGGCGAATCGTAGCCCTTGATGAAGTCACATGAGCTGCAATAAAGTTTGGGAACGTAGTAAACAAATTGGCAGCATCTTTGTGGATATTCGGTGATGAAAAATTAGCATTTATACCTTAATATGAGACTGTATGCTCATTTGTACTTAGCCTAGGCAGAACTTTTGCAAGATGAAGATCACACAAGTCACCAGGTATACCGGTGTTGTGTGCCTACTGGTTTCCTTGCGCGTGCTCGCGTTGCTCACCACAGCTGCAGGAGTTGTCAAACATTCACAAGCAAGATGTTTTAGACGGATTTGAAGTCGCATTTCATATCTCATGATCATTACACTACAACCACTCATACAATACATGTAAAATAATGGCTATAATTTGCACACTTTATAGCATTAAAATGAATTCAAACCTGCAATAAATACGCACACCTATGAACCAGACCAACCTATTCAGCGCATTATCTCTTTGAGCCACTCCAATTAGCTGAACACCGTCATCAAATCACCTATTAATTAACCACGCAAGCAACATTTTGTCTTGCATTAGGTGACACAAATGGTATTGCCTTTATCTTATAACTCCTTGTCTGAGCGACTACCAGGCCTATGGTTTTGAAAAGTCAAATGTTCCCTGACAAAGACATTCGAAAATTAAGAATGTTTATTGACTTGAAAAATACGCTAATTTTTCCAACTACCCTTCATTCAACCCTTGAAGACATCGCGGTCTGGTGCGCTAAAATGTAGATCGTTTCTTCTGTCTCTTCCTACCATTTAATTTCTAAGATTTTAGGTCTACTAGACCTACAATAACGTCATCACCAAATACATCTTTTATTTTATCTATATCTGATATTCTATTATATCTTGTATTTGATCAACCACAAAGAGTATACTGTGCACAGTGCACTGACGGCCGTAGCAGCCTAAGGTAACCGGTTGTTTTAGATCAAGGGCAACCACTTGTTTCAAATAGCCTGGACAACATGTTACCTGGGTGTTGCCTACGTTATTAATGGATGGTAGCCTACAATAGTTAATTGTATCGCGTAACAGCCAGGTATTAGTTGGCTCAAGGAGTAGGGAATCAGGCTGGAGAAAGACATACATGTTGCTTTTGCGGGATTGAATCCAGTTTAATGCTAGTTTTCAAAACATATATTTTTTTACATGTCTTTTGTCCGAGTGGCTGTAATGTAGCCTAGCACGCGTGGTGTTAGAAAGGCCATTGGCTGCGCTGAAGATTCTGAGCTTGCGCTTACATCCTCACGTTTTCGCGGGAAGCTCAGTGTCCACGCGTCCACGTATGGAGCAGTTCAGTTAGTGAGAGCTGCTGCCAGTCAGTTTGCAACGGACGTTTGGCTCGACGTTTCACCATGAAATGACACTTTATTCACCTTCTACAGTCATTTTCTGTTCCTTGTGTGCGTCATTGAAGATTTGTGAGTATTTTTTGTCCTGTTTTAGTGTCCAGATGTTTGGTAGTTTAGTCCGTTTGAGAGTGTGATTTTGCCAGCTTTAACAGTGAATGTAGAGTAATGTAGAGCCTTCTAGAATGTTCCTATGACTTCGTTTGTGATTTGTAGTGCCTTATATTGATGTCGGATCCCTTAATTGTCATTTGGAATGTGTTAATTGCCGTCTTTTGTGTTAGTATAGCGAAATACCGTTGCGTGTTTTACTGTGGAGATTTTCGCGCCTTTAATAGCCTGTTTAATGGGCGCCCTTGTAATGCGTAATTACCACGAGTTTGCCAGTAGTTGGCCGTGTTTCCCCAGTGTATAGCAGTCATGTAGATTTTCCCTATGGAAGCTGTTCATGCCTTAAATAACTAGACTGAATGCCTTTATTTCAGTAATTGTTTATTGATGCAGAGTTTGTATTTTCTGCTCCCTTCCTTTCTTAGACCACACATATTTGTAACCAACTGTAGAAAGCCTATTTGAATTATGCAACTGAATAATAATTAAGAAGAATTATCATCTGATTGACCCTGCATATTACTGTGCTGCCTTCAAGTTAATTAAAGCCCCTTAAACTGCATTTTGGACTCAGTGGCGTTCTTACCAACGCACCAGGAAGACACCATACCATCCAACCAGCACCTATACAGTCCACCCATCTAATCACCTAATACCTAAACCCTCCTTAACACATGGTGTATATATGAAAAGCAACTTCAAACCGCCTAATACAACTTGTTTGTGAATGTCTGACAACTGCT
>NC_055972.1:21921092-21936092 GCF_018492685.1 Alosa sapidissima | reverse complement strand
ATATGAACCATGATGCATGTTACAGGGGTATGAAGTCATCAGCCTTGTCTCTAAGCGTTTGATCAGGCACAGCATTCACAGGGTGCGTCACCCAGAATTCTCCCTGACTCTGCAACAGATCGGGCCGGGGTCAGGTCAGATTGGGTGGTCTACATCACATCTATGTTCCAACCACTTGCTGCTAACAGGTGATATCATTTACGATATGTTTTTATTATTATTTATTTTTGTTTAAATACGTATCACACTATAATCACACTTTAAGTCAGATCTATGATCTAAATTACACAAATGTTTTCAAAACATCTTGATGGGAAAAATATTTTGCATTCAGGAATATCTTGTGTATTCTGTTGTGTATACGATTGTACTGGTTTTGTGAATTATTTCATGTGAGGCCCAATTGGGCTTCTGTTGTCTACTGGTGGTGTATGTTGAGCCTCATCATGGCTGAGCTCATTCAGAGCAGTGCATGCAGATGAACGTCATGCCAGAACACATGGGGGGAACTGACCTGAACTGAACATCGCAATCTGGAAGTGAAAGGGAAGGCTGAAAGCCTGCTGCAAACTAATGGCACACTAATAGTAAGTCATATATCAGTCCTGAAGTCAAGTCTTGTGGCAAAGAGGTGTGTGTGTGTGTGTGTGTGTGTGTGTGTGTGTGTGTGTGTGTGTGTGTAAGAAACCCATGCTGAATAATCACTTCTGGTCCCATTCTGATCCCATGGCCATGATCTTAATACTGCTATGTCCACTATGTGCATGTGTGTGAGTAAGCGTGTGCATGTGTGTTTGTGTATTAGTGGAGAGGGATTACAGAAGGCATTGTGCATTTAAATGAGAGAAACTGTCTTACTGGACCCTCTCACACACATGTTTGCATGTCCTTTCTTTTCTTTTACCACTAAAATATTTCCCCTTCTGTAAGAGTTTAGAACAGTGCCCCCTCTGGTTGATAAAGTACAGGGAAATTATTGTTAAATCTTCAGATTTAGACTCACATTTAAAACGGTCAATATTTGTTCATTCATGTGTGTGTGTGTGTGTGTGTGTGTGTGTGTGTGTGTGTGTGTGTGTGTGCGTGCTTTTAACAGTAAGAAAGCATGCCCTTTTGTAAATGAAAGTAATAGAGAAGAGTCAGTAGTCAGCCCCTCATATCAGTTCTGCTTATTCAGGGATCATTAGGGTTGCATTAAGAGAGATCAACTCAACCATTAGTTATACCTTATGTTTTTGTAAGGTTATCTGTGTGCTTAGGCCAACAAGAAATTCTTATCAGCTGAAGTGTGTGTTTATGCATATACTGCATGTGCGATCGTGCCTGTGATTCCATGTCTGTGTATGTGTATGACTATGTGTGTGTGTGTGTGTGTGAGAGAGAGAGAGACAGACAGAAAGAGAGAGAGTGAACATGGGAGTGCTTGTGAGTGAGTGTTTATCACACTCTCTCTGTGCCTGTGTGCCCCACTGATAAATATCCCACTTAGGCTAGAGCTCCTCCTCATCCTTCATATCCTAGAAGCTCATGCTAAAAAAGTCACCATGGTAATCAATATCAGCTAACTGTTCAATATCAAGCAATGTTTTCAATGAGCATACAATTACAGTGGGGTTGTGTGCACCTATAAAGAACATGTTGGCTATGTCAGTATTGATCATAAACTAAGACTGAAGTACTTTTCATGTTTCATCCCTTCTTTCTGTCTATGCCACAGGCTATGTCTTATTGACACGCACTCAGGGGAATAAAAGAAGAACCGATGAGCAGAAATGGCTCAAAACACATCAGATAGTCCAAACAGTTTACAAAGCTAGGTTTCATTAACATATGATGACAACATAAACACGAGAAGTGATTAAATGACAATTCTGCTCAGTTTAATCACTGTTCATTATGGGGATGGGTTTCTCCAAGTAAGTTGGCCTCTATTTGATACCCTGACCAATAGTTACTGAAGTGAATATTTAAAGTGAAACTACACCTGGAAATCAATATCAGGCTTACTTAGAAGAGCATCAGACAAACACAGATAATGTAATTTAATGTAATGCAGAGCAGCCTTCAATCTTAAAGCATGTGTTGATGTTATTGTCAAAGTGTAACCTTTTGATAAAGGGGTATTTACAATAACTGACTAAAGAGTACTATTTTATTTCACTAAATATGATTCAAAACAGATAGTGCTACAACTTTCTTACTAACATAACCATTTTTGCACAGTGTAATATCAGTGACTGCCTATCATCATAATAGGCTAGTGTTAGTACTGTACATTAATTAAATATCAGTGCAGTAGTAGCTACACTTTTGTTGTGTGACCAAATGACATGACTTAGTGATGACAGAACAATACATGGAGTCAATTTGTCTGTATGTTGGTATGGTTGCAGACAAAGCAATCACAGATTAAATCTGCATTCTTCACAAACCCATCCACAGCTTCACACATTCACCTTTGCTGTTTCCTGTTTGAACTACACCTTCAAGAGACAATGGTATGGTTTGATATAGCCTATTTTGTAAAGTCGAAAAGTGTTCTATTTGAGCTATTAATCCTCATGTAATCTATTCTGAATAAATTATTTAAATGTTAGTCTATACTAACACTAGGCCTATGTGTTGTAATACATTGGCCTTTACCACTAAAATTGTCTTAAACAGTCACAATATTCAAAACGAACTGCATGGCCTGCCTGTTGGAAACAGATGTAATCCAAATGTGCTCGAAAACTAGGCCTAGTTATGCCTCTAGATTGTGAAAATGACTTAAACCAAGTAATTCGATACAAATGATAACCCAAAGCAACCCAAATATATTAATATACCTAATATTAATATATGAGACTTGATGCGACGTGATGATTAAAATGGATATGTATGGATATGTCGCCAAGCTCGAAGCATCCTCTTAAGTAAACTGTCTGCAATGTGGCAGATCGTCTTTGACAGACGTGAAGCTGCGTTGCCGTTTTGTCGATCCTTTACCCTTAAGCCTGGAGTGTTTAAAGCTGTCAGGCTCGCGCTTTGAGAGCTCTACGCGCGAACATGGAAAAGCTCTCAGTCCATTTAACCGCGTGCTGTTACCCTGTGTCTTTTCTCAAGAAGCTGTATGACCAATAATCCCCCCCCCCCCCCCTCCAAACGAGAATATAGTACGGTATTTGCGTATAGCACTCACCTATCATTTCTAATATCAATGCAGTGTAAACAGACGGAAACCGCATAAGAATATTCTGGGAGCAGGACATATTGATTGGTAGTCTACTATACCTCCCGGGTCTAAGCATCTAGCCTAGGCAACTACTCCATGGAGGGAATATCAAGGATTAGTACTGTAAATGTTAACATGATGTACATCGGGGGTGACAGAGGAATTGTTAGATAAATAGATTGTGCCATACTTTAGGTTAGAGTTGTAGTCAAATAACCGGCTGTGGATATGCATAACATTCTCGTCCGTCCCAAAATTAAGTTGCGAGTGTATTTTGTGTGCATGTATCAGTGAATGTGTGTGTGGGATGGGGGGGTGGGAGAGACCCCGACTCCTCTACTGCAGCCCAGCCTCCCGTCCGATTGCGAAGCTCCGCGGCACACACTCTCGCTCACTCATGCACACACACATGCGCGGCACGCACACAATTCCACACTGAGCTTGAGACGGAGAGGGAACAAGAGAGAAGGGGGAAAGAATGAGGAAGAACTCGCACTCACCTTTTCGTCCTCCCAAACGCAGATTCGCTGATAAAGCATCTGTTATCTGATATTTCTTTAACCAGTCGTGGAAAATTCGGAGTGTATGGGAATCTGGGAGTGTTTTTTCGTACTCGAAAGGCTATCTCTATCTCTCCATCTCGTATAAAAAGCAAAGCGAATGCAAGCTACTCTACTGTCCATACGCATTCAGCGCCTTCTCTCCACTACTGCTGACTTCTCCGGGAATCTACACGGACCCCAGCAAAAAGGTAAGAAGCAAATTCTACTTCATGTGCAGCATGTGCAGTATATATATTATGTATATATATATTATGTGCAATATATATATATATATATATATATATATATTATCGCTATGAGTTTATCAGCAAGTTTTTGAATATTCTTGACGTTACATGCGGCCGCAGCCTAGACTAGAACGGCAGATGTGCGTTGAGGTTGATGCTTGCTCCCTGATGTGAATGTGGACTTTCGAATTGGTGTAGAGATTCACTTAGCATACCTTAGTGAAAAATCGCGTCTTAGTTTGTACATCATTTGGGTACCTTCTAACGTTTGTGTTGCAGTATCTTGCGCTCACTTTACTCTCCGTACCTAATATTAGCCTACAAGATTTTCTCCTCCACGTGTAAGTTGTGTTAATCAGGACTAGTCATGGCGAAGCTCAACCGGCAACGTGTGCTCCGTAAGCCGCAGCCTCCCTCTCTGACTGTAAAGAGGGGCTAAAGACAGGGGTCCCGGAACCAACACTGAACCCCTTCCCCGTACGTGGTCCCAAACACGTACAGAGGGCCACTAACGCATTGTTTTGGGGAAGATTATCTGAAACAAGATTTGTGTAATGATGATTCATAACGACATGATGTTAAATACAAGATACCGGAGCAGTAATATTCATACAGTGAACAACAAACATAATCCATATGTCAGATAAGAAAGGATGGAATACCGAAATATCTGTTCGGAAGTAAAAACAAAAATGCAGTAATATTTCTGCATCCCACGGAAGAATGACCACAGTTGGCACATTTTAACCAGGCATAACAATTTACACCGTGGGTTATCCTACAAACAGTAGGCATCCTTATATCATCATTTTGTAAGCAATTAACCGTTCCTTCTTTTTCTTTTATTTTTTTGGATTTCCTGTCCTGTTTCGGTCTGGCCGCAGCGTTGTACTCAATGATGTACTCAAGCCCATGATTCAGTGGATTTGATGTGAAACCTCCTCTGCTGATGCTGCGTATAAATAAATATGTGTAAACGGCGAGCGAGCGTGCGGGCGTTTACGCGTCAGAGTGCATAGCCTATCAGCCTTTCAGTCGCCCGGTAGTAGCGGCTGTTCATCCGTCGTGTCCTCGCGCGTTCACCTGCCCCACCCCTTTCACTGCTCAAGGTCTGCATACAGACACTCACTGAGGCATCGTGCTAAATTGGGAAAACCCTTACATTTTTACAGGGTTCTATGTTAGCACATTTACGGGCAGTGCATAACAATGCATAATATTCTTCAATGATAATAAAGCCACTATCTACACACAGAAAAAGGAATAGGATTTTCCCTTGCCATCTATATTTTAGGGCCTATGATTTTTTTTTACTTTGGATTGCCTGCATATTTATTACTGCATTGATTTCATTTTAGAATGCACGGTTTAGGAGCAAATTAAACATGTGTTTTATGTTTTCAATTTTCCCTCTCACTCTCTCCATAGGTTTTGAACATCCACATCAGTCCTAGGTGACAATGAGGTGCTCCGAGGTTTCTCCCTTTATCTCTTTGGGTTTGAGGTGTTTGGTCATTTTTGCCATCCTCTGCTGTAAGATCCCGTATGTGACCGCGGAGGATGTCACTTCCAGCTCGGAACACTCTGTACCCCTCAACAGCTCCTGTTCCGACGGCGCAGTGTGTACCAAGGGTGTCGTACTGCCGGTCTGGCTTCCCCGGAACCCCTCTTTTGGTGACAAGGTGGCGCGGGCTACGGTTTACTTTGTGGCACTCGTCTACATGTTCCTGGGCGTCTCCATCATCGCTGACCGCTTCATGGCCTCAATTGAAGTTATCACGTCCCAGGAGAAGGAGATCACCATTAAGAAACCTAACGGCGAGACCACTACCACCACTGTGAGGATCTGGAACGAGACCGTGTCCAACCTGACCCTCATGGCCCTGGGTTCTTCTGCCCCAGAGATCCTGCTGTCCGTCATTGAGGTCTGTGGCCACAATTTCGAAGCGGGCGAATTGGGTCCCTCCACCATTGTGGGCAGCGCGGCGTTCAACATGTTTGTCATCATCGGGATTTGTGTGTACGTGGTGCCCGACGGGGAGGTGCGCAAGGTCAAGCACCTGCGCGTGTTCTTCGTCACGGCCTCCTGGAGCATCTTTGCCTACCTGTGGCTCTACCTGATCCTGGACGTCATCTCCCCGGGCGTGGTGCAGGTGTGGGAGGGCCTGCTGACACTCTTCTTCTTCCCCATCTGCGTGTTGTTCGCCTGGATCGCCGACCGGCGTCTGCTCTTCTACAAGTATGTCTACAAGCGCTACCGCACCGGCAAGCACCGTGGGATGATCATCGAGACTGAGGGCGACCGGCCGCTGCCCTCCAAGGTGGACATCGAGATGGACGGCAAGATGCTCAACTCGCACGCTGTGGACTTCATGGACGGCTCGCTGGCCCTAGACCTGGACGACAAGGATCTGGATGAGGAGGAGGCTCGACGGGACATGGCCAAGATCCTGAAGGAGCTCAAGCAGAAGCACCCAGACAAGGAATGTGAGCAGCTCATCGAGCTGGCCAACTACCAGGTGTTGAGCCAGCAGCAGAAGAGCCGCGCTTTCTACCGCTGCCAAGCCACTCGTCTGATGACGGGCGCAGGGAACATCCTGAAGAAGCACGCGGCCGACCAGGCGCGCAAGGCAGTCAGCATGCAGGAGGTGCGCAGCGACGCCGACGCCAATGACCCCATCTCAAAGATCTACTTTGACCCCGGCTCCTACCAGTGCCTGGAGAATTGCGGCACAGTGGCAGTGACGGTGGTGCGCCGCGGTGGCGACCTCACCCAGACAGTGTCGGTGGAGTTCCGCACGGAGGACGGCACGGCCAACGCCGGCTCTGACTACGAGTTCACCGAGGGCACAGTGGTGTTTAAGGCCGGCGAGACGGCCAAGGAGATCCGCGTGGGCATCATCGACGATGACATCTTCGAGGAGGACGAGAACTTCCTCATCCACCTGAGCAATGTGCGCGTGTTGTCTGAGGGTACTGAGCTTGGCGGTGGCGAGCCAGCCGACGAGTCCACCACCCCGACGGCCGCCGCCAACCACCATGCGGAGGTCATCGCCTGCATCGGTGCGCCCTCCACTGCAACCGTCACCATCTTTGACGACGACCATGCTGGCATCTTCACCTTCGAGGAGCCGGTGATGCATGTGAGTGAGAGCGTGGGCACCATGGAGGTGAAGGTCCTGCGTACATCCGGAGCTCGGGGAGTGGTCACTCTGCCCTACAAGACCCTCGAGGGATCAGCGCGCGGAGGCGGCGAGGACTTTGAGGACTCCCATGGCATCCTGGAGTTCCAGAACGATGAGATCTTGTAAGTTTAACTGTTTTTTTTCCCCCAGTTATTTTTGTGACTCCTATCCAGCTTTAGCTTGCATAGCTATGCATTGATATTGCATCTGTAGTGGGCTTAACTTAAATATTTGTGACATCAATTGAGAGAAATGTATGTATTTTCTGGAGACATGTTGCAATATGCAATATGCAAGTGATGCAATAGCGATGCATTCCTCAGATCATGTTTGAAAAGCATGTGTTCTGATGCTGCTTTCTGCTCTGGTCTGGGATGCATGTCGATTGTTCATTTTAATATTTGACATCATGATGGTGATGCCTTCATGACATTGCGATGCCACAGAACGCCGCAGGAGGAGATGTCAACCAGTCTTTTTTTTTTTTAGCCTGCTTTTTCTCTCCTCCCTTTTTCTCTCCTCCCTTTTTCCTCCTCCTTTTTTCCTTCTCCTTTTTGCTTTTCTCTTCAACCATCCTGCTCTCCTTCTAAGCCATGTTTCATGTAGCCTCTCAGCTGTGCTCAGCCTGAAAGTTTAATCGATTTAAGGAGCATGACCACGTTTAATTTGTGTCCGCATTAAGCGTGTGAGTCTTTGGAATGGCTCCGCGCTACATAATTGGGTATTTTGGGAGTCTTCAATTTAAGCTCGTACTTCCAATGTGTTCCGGTGAAGTTGCGGCATGATGTAACCACTCGTAATGCATCATGCTCTTCTGTTTTGTGTTTGTTTATCTTTTCTTTTTTTACCTCCCCTAAAACAGGAATGCTTATTAAAACAATATTAGCTGCACCATCAGCTGTGTGCTGTTTTAGGATCTGTCCCAGGGAGGTCTTCTGTGGGCTTTATGCTGGGTCACTGTTGTTTTCCCTTTGAAAAAATAAAGCAACAACAGAGGAGGATTTATATTTGCACTGTTGTAAATTGGCACCTCTGAGCAGCCATTGATCAGCTTGCCTATTCAGCTGTTTTGTGTAGGTGAATTATCACAGGTTGTTATGGATGGTTGTGGATTGATGTGCTGTTGTATGTGTATCTGTGTGTGTGTGTGTGTGTGTGTGTGTGTGTGTGTGTGTGTATGTGTTTGTAATAGCATTCTGCCTCTTTTAAGAGCTTCAAAGCCGTCTAGTGTTTCCATTTTTCTCTTCATCTCAGTCAGGCTTGGTCAAACATTAGAGCGGAGTAGAAAAAAAAAATGGTCTGAGCATCCCCAGCAGTTCAATCCAAACTGTGTGTAAGACGAGTGAAGTGACTGAGTGAATGAGAGCCCCTGTGTTTTATACAGATTCAAAACAGATGTGGAAGTTCAAACTTTCCGGGCCCTCAAGGCCTGTCACATAGTTTCCATAGCATGGAGCAGTGAGTGCCGTTAAGTGGATTTTAATAACACTCGTTTAATGAAAATGACGGACTGATGCTGGGGAGGCCGGCCCGACCCGGCCGAGACCGAAAGTCGAACGGCGGAGGAAAAGAAGCCCCCAAAAGGAATGGAAAGGAAACAGGAACTGATTTTTCATGTTTGAATTTAGGAAGACAGGGGCAATGTTGGGTTTCTGCACAGTTCAAGCCAGTGAGCATTCTCCAAAGGTTTCTCAACCGCGCTAGTTCCAACACCTGTAAGGGGAATGGAAACTGAAGGCCTTACGTACATTTCCCAGTGCAGCAAGAGAGTGTTTCATTCATCAAAACCAATCAACTGTGTCAGTTTTTTGAACGTTGTATTGGGTACATGAAGCATTGACAAATTGAGGCATTATTCCCAATGACCACCTTATTGCTCTGATAGCAATGGTAGAGACAGAGAGAGAGAGAGAGAGAGACAGAGAGAGAGAGAGCGAGAGAGAGAGACTTCAGTGAGCAGCTCGCCCTTGAACACATCCCAAACGCAATGAGGACGTTATGCTCTGGAAAAAAAGGAGGAAGGAGAGAGGAAAAAAGAAAGGAAGAAAGAGAGAGAGGGAGAGAAAAAGACGCAGCCCAATGAGAAAAATAGATGATCTACATCCCAGCGCCAGAGGCTAGCTCCGCCCTGATTCTGCAGCTAGGGCCTCGACTCACTTTGTCACAGAGAGAACAGCACAAAAGTTTCCCTCTGAGGTCTACTTGCTTCCGTCTCTCCCCTGTCGCTCTCGCCCCCCCTCTTTTCCAGGGTAATTTCACCGCCGAAACGCTTTGTGAATAGGTCAGCTGCCAAACTGAAAGAAAGCCCCGCAGAAACACTGTGATGAGTGTGTGTCTGTGTGTGTGTGTGTGTGTGTGTGTGTGTGTGTGTTTGTGTGTGTGTGTGTGTGTGTGTGTGTGTGTCTGTGTGTGTATGTGTGTGTGTGTGTGTGTGTGTGTGTGTGTGTGTGTGTGTGTGTTTGTGTGTGTGTGGGGGGTTGGGGGGGTCATATATCTTTGCCAGGCCAAGGCTCCTTACTGAAGAAAGGACCGTACTGGGTTCGGAAATGTGTCAGTACATACGGAAATGTTTTAACAGTAATTGAAAATTTTTCAGTAAATTGAATCATAATGGCCAACAGTCCTTGTAGTGGAGCGTAGCATGCTGGTATTCTCATTGTGTCTCAGTGAAGACGAGAAAGTGTAAAATTGAATCATTAAAACAAAATGTAACTGTGTAAAATAATATGACTCCCTTCAAGCGACATGCAGAGATCAGTCTGGGTCCTATACCATCCTAAATCAGATCAAATTGCCCGGAAAGACATTTATGTTTATCAAAATGTCAGGATGTAGCTAGAAGGGGAGTATGTGTGGTTTTATTTGTGTGTATGAGTGTAGGTGATTGTGTATACACGAGCACCGTTATGTGTGAATGTATGTGTGTATGTGTATGTATGTGAGAGGCAGAAGGCCTCCTGGCCATAAGTCTCAGTGGGTTATCCAGGTCACTGATGGTTGGATGCAGGAAACTCGGGGGATATGTTGGTAATTGAGTTTTTTGGGGACTGTTGCCTGTGGTTATCCCAGCAGCTTACCACAAATAAAAACTGAGAATGATCTAATCAGAGTCACTTTAGTGTTCCAGAATTTTGCCTCTCTGATAGAAAACTGGTGAAATCCCTTAGCAGAGAGAGATATTTCATAGATAAATAGACATAAAGATAAATAAATAGATAGATAGATAGATAGATAGATAGAGGCAGTTAGAAAGAACGAGAAAGGAAGAAGTCAGTCCAGACCTAAAGGCAGATGGAATGATGAGAAAGTGTAAGATAGTGACGATGTAGCGGAGCTGAACTGGCAGGGAGGGACGGGGAGATGAGCTGGGGACAGATGGAGAGAAGTGGGCAAGGGAGGCGAAAGGAGGGGGGACTGCGCAGTGTCTTGATGTGTTAATGGGGTTTGTCTCATTAAAATGTGCTGATGAGGCCTACAGGGCCTCTCTCTCTCTCTCTCTCTCTCTCTCTCTCTCTCTCTCTCTCTCTCTCTCTCTTTTGTTCTCTGTTTCTCTCTCTGTCTATTTCTTCCTGTCATCTCTCTCTTTCTCTCTCATTCACTTCCTCTTCCCCATTCAAGACATTACATCCTATAAAAGTGTCATTATACCTTCTTACACCTCTTGATCAATCTGGTGCCACATTTGGAAATGGTGACACCAGGTTACTTATCAAGTGGAAAGTCAAATACATCCCTCTCTTTCTCTCTTTCACTCCTTAAAGGTCTATCTGCAAATCCTTGCACAAAGGCTGTATCAAGCTGGAAATAAAGATATGTCTCCTTCTCCTCCTCCCTCTCCTCCTCCTTTCCTCCCCTTATCTGTGCACGGGCGCAAAGTAAACATCTCGTAATGATTTGAGCGACTTATTAGGGCCGATGTTTCAATTAGTGCGGCGGCTTCCTGCACTGTTGGCGCTCAAGTCAGCTGGCAGGCAGTCGGGGCACGCGAGCGGGCGGCCTGTGGGTGGCTAGAGTCCCCAGTCCCTGATCCCCAACTCACCCCTTACACACACACACACACACACACACACACACACACACACACACACACACACACACACACACACACACACACACACACACACACACCCCCCGACCCGAGCCGTGTGCTGAGCTCATGAGCTCAGAGAGTTGCCATCGCCTTCTCAACCCATCTCTCCCTCACCCCTCTCTCCTCCCTCTTCAACAACTGTCCATTTATCCCCTCTAACATCTCTCTGCCTCCACATCCCTCTCCTTTTTGTTTCATTTTGTCTTTCCTCTTGTGTTTTGTTCTCTCTCTCTTTCTCTCTTTCTCTCACTCTCTCCCTCCCTTTCCCCCCTTTGCTCTGTTGTAACAGGAATGATTTAATTAGCTTGTTTAATAAAATGTGGCCGTTGGTCTGTCAGTGTGGTTTTTGTGTTGGTGGCGCTAGCCACTGTGGCAGTGTGGCAGAGTCACTGTACAGCATTTGTGTGTGTGTTTGTGTGTGTGTGTGTGTGTGTATGTGTGTGTGTATGTGTGTTGTGTCTGTGTGTGTTGTGTGTGTGTGTGTGTGTGTGTCGTGTGTGTGTGTGTGTGGGGTGGGGGGGGGATTGGTGGGTGGTGGGCAGGCCTGCAGGGCAGCATAGACTTAACAAAAAGCCTATGGGCTACACAGCAAAACAGTGCCAAAACAAGGTCTCCTGCTGTTGGAGACGAGTTTCTCCCCCTCTCTCTACCCCCCCTTTTGCTCTCTCTGTGTCTGTCTGTGTCTGTATTGTGTGTGTGTGTGTGTGTGTGTGTGTGTGTGTGTGTGTGTGTGTGTTTGTTTCATAGCTCCTGCAGGTAGAGTGAGGGCTTGTGTTTTGTGTTTTTTTGTATTTTTCAGCTTGTTCGTTCTTTTTACTTTCATTCTTTCTTTCTCTTTTTCTTTTCTTTTTTGTCTCCCTCGCTCCCAAGTTTCTCCACCAAACTCTTTGCTCTCTGTCTCTGTGTCTCTCTCTCTCTCTCTCTTGCACTCCATACCTCCCTCCTCTCTCTCTCTCTTTACTCTCTCTCTCTCTGTTCTCTCAGGCTGAAGGCTCAGAAGCAGGTGGGAAACAAGCCTGCCAAAAACACTGCTATTACCATCTAGTGTAACTTGAACTCTCAGGCCTTACGCACTGATCCTTGTGTGTGTGTGTGTGTGTGTGTGTGTTTGTGTGTGTGTCTGGCGTGTGTGTGTGCGTGTTTGTGTGCGTGTTTTTGTGTGTGTGTGTGTGTGTGTGTGTGTGTGTGTGTGTGTGTGTGTGTGTGTGTGTGTGTGTGTGTGCGTGTGTGTGTGTGCGTACGTGTGTGTATGTGCTTGACAAATAGAGTGAGAGAAAGAGGGAGGAAGTGAGAGGGAGAACGGCTGCATGTTCCCCATGAGCTGCTCCGTAGCTTCTCTTTCTGGTGACCCTGTCCTCACCAGATTGTGTTCATCAACTTGCCTGCTGTGCTTGACCTCACACAGTCTCCACCCTCTGTGTGCCTGACCTTGCACATAATTATGCACACACCCACAAGCACTCATAGTCAAAAACACTCACACACACACACAGACATACATACACAAACAAAATTATTTAATTGGATTTTAATAAGCAAGCATTTTATGCAGATATAGCTCTCTTCTGTCCTAATTAGAAGATATGACTTTCGAGAAGAACATAAACATGAAAGACAACAAAATTAAGGACGTAAAAAAGGCAATATTGACCAGAAAAGAATTATTGCCAAGCAACAGATGAGATAAAGTCACTTACAGTTATGTAGGGCACAGGCAACTGGTGCAACACTAGAAAGTAGAGAGAGAGAGAGAGAGAAGAGAGAGAGCAGGGGGCAAGAGACGGAGTGAAAAAGAGAGAGTGAAAGTGTGAAAGTCACCACAAGTGAAAAAGTAGTGGGAGGGCATGCAAGAGAGACAAATGGATAGAGAGCTAGAGAAGAACTGAAAGAAAGACCAAGAGTGTGAGCTGGGAGAGAGAGAGAAAAAGAGAGGGAGAGAGAGAAAGACCAAGAGAGTGGGCTGTGAGAGAGAGAGAGGGAGAGAGAGAGAAAGGGGAAGGGATAGTGCAGTGGCTTTCTTCATCTGGGATCCGCAGGATTAAAGAGATGCTGCCGGCGCTTTGCTCTGAGCCGCCTGGATTAGACTACCTCTGTGTCGCATACACCTTCTGCTGTGGGCTGACACAGCACTAACTCACACACACACACACACACACACACACACACACACACACACACACACACACACACACACATACATACATACATACTGAGTTCATGTATGAACTCAGTATGTATGTGTATAATTGAAATGGGTGTCAAGTATGATTGAAATGGGTGTCAAGTACACACATGAACACACTCACAAACTTCTCTTCTACTACTAAAGCACTATTGGACTTGCGCTACCCAAGTCTTGTGCTATGTTTGACCTGCTACTCTCTTAAAAGCTTCTCATTCTCTCCAAAACTCTGTAAGGATTAAAAACTTTGGCTGACTTCCTTGGCTCCCTATGGTGGCTTGGAGGTGCCATTTTTCTCCCTCTCCCCAAATCCCCAGCAGAGCTTAATGTTGGCTCGCCATTGTTTGGCAAGTTGGAAAGTTTGGAGAAAGTCGGCGGAGGGTTGCAGCTGAAGCAACTCTCCTAATGAGAATGTCACTGTTCCGCTGCTAGCGCTGTTAAAAAGGTTTTACAAATGGTTATGAGATCGCTAATGCGCTTACTATTAGATTAATTTTTGGTCCAGCCCCTTTGCATTGCGCTACTGAGGTATTTATCCTCCTTAGATGGAGAAAGCTGTGTATACTGTATGTGTGTGTATGTGTGTGTTTGTGTATATGTGTGTGTTTTTGTATATGTGTGTTTGTGTATGTGTATGTGTATGTGTGTGTGTGTTTGTGTGTGTATGTGTTTGTGACAACAGAGATCCCAAGTGAATGCAAATATACAGAAAATGATTGTTTCTAACAGAGCTTAACTTCACAATACATCCCTCCACATTGTGAATCATTCCACTGTCACTGTAAGACAGGAAAAGATTCACAAGTTATACACCAGTCATGGTGTAAACAATGGTAAGAAATAAATATATATTATATACTTTGTGATTACTGTTTAGGGAATTGTACGTGGAGGACTATTAATTATCATGAGTATCCTATAAATTCACTTATTGATCATAGATTCTTAATTAATTGTGTGTGTGTGTGGGGGGGGGGGGGGGGGGGGGGGGGTATTTACATGACTGCATACATGGTTCCTTAAGCAGCTAGCCAGTTAGACCCTAGGCTATGATTGCACTAGCAAAATGGTCAAGGCTGACTGGCCAACATGCTTTCAGCAAATATTAGGTTGTAAAAATGTCACTGTAAAAGTCACAGTTATTTACTGTAGGTAGACTTCCTAGATCTTAAATAATCCTTTATTAGTTTGCTTGTTTTCTACTAGACCAGCTATGGCCTGTTTCTGTGTCTGTGTGCCAATGCTAAAACATTAGCAACCATATTCCTGTCATTCCCACTCACAATTACAATCTTCTAGAAGGAAATTATGCTCGTCTGATAATATGACCCTGTCAGCATTCTCTGTCATGGCTTACTCAGGACCTCCTGTCAGGTTCAAATGCCAGAATCCAAATTTTGCTTTTTGATTGGTCATATACTCTTGTGTCTGATTGGTGATTGGATGTGAGCTGGATGTCTCCAATCTCATTGGCCCGTTCATTGTGTGGCAAACAGCCAGCTATGAATTACTCATTTCGCAACCGATGGAACATTAGTT
>NC_055972.1:21901092-21911092 GCF_018492685.1 Alosa sapidissima | reverse complement strand
TACTGTTCATCATTGTCTAAGGACATAAACGATGCCTTTGTAACAATAGAAAAATGACATAGAGGGATTAAAACGGAGTTTTGCCACCTGTTTTCGAACTAGTCCGGGAGGGTCACATTGTTTTCTAAGGCCATATTGTGTCAGTCAGTGAGACCCACGACAGCTGCGTGCTCATGCTGTAGACCAGCTGGACAGGATGGGTGCCGTGAGAATCACACCCTTCAAACCCTCAAAAGACACATTAGCAGGGGCGCTGTGGTGCAACAGGCTACAGCGCCTGTACCATGTACGGGTCCAAGTGCCCACAGGGACCCAGGTTCGAATCCGACCTGTGGTCATGTCCTGATCCCACCCCATCTCTCTCTCTCTCCCACTCACTTCCTGTCTATCTTCACTGTCCTGTCGGAATAAAGGCAAAAAGCCCAAAAAATAGACACATTAGCTTTGGAGTCAGCAGCAGCAAGACTTCGTTTCCAGCTCATAGCTCTACCATAGCCAAGATCAGAGGTTTATAGCCAATATTCTAGAGCGGAGCTCTGTTCTAGAATATTTGGTTCATAGTGGGAGATGAGCACAATGTTGGTCATCTAAAGTGATCCAAGAATATGAGGTCAGGAAGAGAAGAGTTCTATGAGTTCCTAAGTACCAGTACAGACACTAAACACGTAGTCCTTGGTGGAGAGGGAACTTGGACTGACTCTGTGGGGCTGCTCTGTGTAGCCTATGGCTACAGCTCTCCCTGATCCTCTTAAGAGCTGCTTGATGTTGTGGTTTTATGGCCGTTTGGTACTGCTCAGCACCAGCGCGGAATTGATGACAGGAACTCAGCCAAAACACACAGAACGAAAAAAGAGCTAAGCAAGCTGTAAGCTCAGTTACACTCCTGCAAGTACGACGGACGGTTTAATATGTGTTTGACTTGTGTTCTTTTAAACAAGCTTTTAAACGTCGGCCTGCCAACAAGACACACATGTGCTCGCTCATTAACAATTAGTCAGCGAGAGAACAGTGATTGACAGCTGTCGGGTGGGGGGGGTGACAGTGAAGCCCTGCCCTTGGGGTCAGGACAGAGCAGTGCAAGCTGTCATGTCCTGGGACTGGACTGGGAAAGCAAGGTAAGAAGAACGCCAAGCTTAAATAGTTAAGCAAGATGCTGATAGAGCACCAAGGTCCGTAATCCAGCAGCCTTTGGTCTGCTGTAGAAAGACAACACAGTAGATCTGTAAGTAGTATAGACCCAGAGCCATATAGATAGAAGGCTCTGAATAGCCCGTTTCAAGAGAGTTCCATTATCAGCATCATAGTTGTTCCCACAAGGCTTACGTTTTAACATTCCATATGTTATCTTAATGAAGAGGAAGTAGATTGGGAACAAAATAGAACGTTCAAGCATTGTTTTTGTTTTTCTTGTTGAAAGGGTCTACATACCTGTGCATCAGCTAAAGGTTCTATCGTAACACCCCCAATTATCACCACTTTTGTTCGGAAATTCTAAAACAACAATGTTTTTTAACACTTCAAAATAACATTTGCTAAATTAACCTTACATTTTTCAGTAGCCATAGCTGTGTAGATTTTAACAAAATCTGGTTTGGTTCTTAACGGGAGAATTTACTGCCTGAAATATCAGATTTTGTTTACCACGCTCGGAGTTATAGTGCTGGCCTGATGGGTCGCCTGTTTACGCCGTTTCAATGGCACATGAACGGTTAGACCGAGAATTCTCGTCATGAAATTAAAATTCCACTGGAGCTCCAAGCGGATGTGTACACGCAGCCTTACAACACTGTTTACAGCTCTTCGAGTCACGGTAAAATGTCATTTTTGGTACATAGCTACCAATTTAGATACACCTATGGTGTGGGTGCTTGCGTTTCTTTAGGAATCCGCCGTCTTGGTTTGTATAGAAATGGAGGTAACACTTTATTTTAATGTGTCGCTGTTACAGTGTACTTACCTAATTAGGTACAGTGGTACAACCTGTGTAACAACATGTACTATCAGGTACTATCATTGTACTTGCATAATGTATTTGTGGGTACCTACATATAGTTGTTACATTGTAATACTGAGTGCTTTTACAAAACTTTGCCAATTTGCCTAAATTTTCATCAGAGGCAAAGAGCTGACCTGAGACCTGCTGGATGGGGTAAATCGGGTCATGATCGATTTGATATACAAAGCATGCTTAGCTCCAGTCAAGGCCTCATTGTCTTCAGTGTACATGTAACAGCTGTGCTGCTACAACCTTGTTACTCTTTGATACAGTGGAATAAACTGGAACAGGTCTTGTCTTGGAACAGGTCTACTAATTCACATGTACTGTGTGGTGTAACAGCAGACACGTTTCAACACATCAATGACAGGATGCATAACATCATTGACAGGATGTATATATGTAGATGTAAGTACTTAACTGGTACACTTTATTTTAATGGGTTTATTCCACTGTACCAAAAGAGTAATACATGTGTACCAACACAGTTGATACATGTACTACAGTATGTAGGGTAATGGCAGACATGTTCCAAGACACCAATGACACAACATACATGTAATACTGTATGTAATTGTAAGTACTTAACTGGTACACTTCATTTTAATGGGTTTATGCCACTGTATCAAAGAGCAATACGTGTGTACCAACACAGTTGATATATGTACTATACATATATCAACTGTAGTGAATTAGTAGACCTGTTCCAAGACATCGAAGACATAACATACATGTCATATGTACATGTAAGTAATTAACTGGTACACTTAATAGGTTTATTCCATTGTATCAAAGAGTAACAAGGTTGTAGCAGCACAGCTGTTACATGTACACTGAAGACAATGAGGCCTTGACTGGAGCTAAGAATGCTTTGTATATCAAATCTATCATAACCCCATTACCCCATCAGCTCTTTGCCTCTGATGAAAATTTAGGCAAATTGGCAAAGTTTTGTAAAAGCACTCAGTATTACAATGTAACAACTATATGTAGGTACCCACAAATACATAATGCAAGTACAATGATAGTACCTGATAGTACATGTTGTTACACAGGTTGTACCACTGTACCTAATTAGGTAGGTACACTGTAACAGCGACACATTAAAATAAAGTGTTACCGAAATGGATATTAAGTGACACATACACGCAAGACGGTGGAAATACGGGACCGACGGTAATAGGGGGAGTTCCGATATGGAGGACAGCAGGCGTGGGCCAGGGCTCTCTGGGTGGTAGTTTGGTTCCAGGCTTGGCTCTGCACCGCTGGGTGGCTCAGGGGACTCACTGGCTGAGTGTGAAGTTGTGATGGGGGAGTTGTGTGTGTGCATGATGGGGGATTGGTTGGTGGGCAGTTAGTGTGTGTGTGTGTGTGTGTGTGTATGTGGCTCTGTTGCTCAGTCAGCAGCAGCAGCAGCAGTAGGAGCACTACACCTTCATCTTCCTGATGGCATTAATCCTCTCTCTGAAGCCATGTGTTCCTCATGTCAGCTAGATGAACTTTAACGCAGAGCAATGCCGGGGAAACACTGAAGAGGGATGAAAAGAATGAGAGAGAGATGGAGGAAGTGGGATGGAGAGGGAAAAAGAGATAGGTGAACTTTGACCTGTGATGGATGCTTTTGGCTCGGCACAATCCAGGTTCTCTGGGCATTTGTGTGTGTGTGTGTGTGTGTGTGTGTGTGTGTGTGTGTGTGTGTGTGTCTGTGTGTGTGTGTGTGTGTGCGTGTGTCCAAGTTACTGATGACTCAGCTCTTTCCAGAGTTTCACTACTCCATGGTGCCGCCCCGGAGTCTGGATGAATATTCAACACACTGATTCCTCACAGAGCATCTCTGCTGACAGAGACAAAACACACACTTTTACTGGCGCGCACACACACACACACACACACACACACACACACACACCACACACACACACACACACACACACACACACACACACACATGCACTTCATCAAAATTAAAGGTATATTTATCCATGCACATTTATACCTCTGAAGACATGCAGAGGGGTCCATAAAATCTTATGCAACGTCATAAATAAATCGAGACATTATATATACTAGGACATGTACTTTGTATAAATGCAATTTCATTGCTGTCATAGACACAAACCATGCCTGGCATGTATTATATTGCCGCAATGAATTAAAGTGAAGCTTCCTATTTGGCAGTTTATCTGGCTTGTGCTCCATACAAAAGACAAGGGCCCTGGCTGTACAACCTGGCTCTGTCACCAACACAGACAGAAACAAACTCAGACAACTGATTAAGAAGCCAACCGCTGACCACCTATTTCTGACACCCCCCCCCCTCCCTCTCTCTCTCTCTCTCTCTCTGACACACTTTGTATCTCCCTCACTGTTAACAAAAGCGGTGTCATTTCAGCCCAACAGTCCTCGCTCTGTGCAGCGTTACAGTGCCTGTTAGCCATCGGTTCCGCACCGAGCGAAGCAATTAGTAAAGAGTAGCCCGCCAGGCAGACAGTGGTAATTGTCTTAAGAAGACTCTGAGCTGGAAGTGCTTGTCATGAAGAGTGCTTTCCGGGGTAATTGAACGGAGCCGTTTTCCTCGGCCACCTCACTTCTCGCCATTGGCTCTTGTCCTCCGGGACCAGACGCACCATCGCTGCCGCCATGATTACAGTAGCCTGTTCATTTGCACTGCCACTTTAAAGCAACACCAAAGATTTTTTTGTACCTTAAAATAATGTTTCCAAAATCGTTTCAGTGGTTCATCAACTCGTAACAGGGTGAGCGGCACTTCTGCACTCTTTTGCACTCTTTGTGCCAGTATGATGTGCAAAGAGTTTCGCCAACACTTGCTTAGTTACATGTAGGTAGAAGCAGGGCTTGAGGTGATGTACAGTACAGTATGTGAGTGGTTTCTGATGTAAATGAGTTGGACAAATATTATATCATCCCCCTTGTAAATCTACCACCCCATTAGTTGTTAATCATGAACAGTTTGTGAAGACTATCCTCTTTGATTTTTTTAATGAATCGCCCATTAGAAGTGAATGCTCTGCATAACCTTGTCATGAGCGGTTTTGTTTCAGTAGAAGAACATATCTTACTCCCATAATATTCTCTCTTTCTGTGCCTGGAGACTTTCCCCCGATATCTGATTGTATGTGTGCAGTGGGAACCCCTGGGCTTTGGAGATACAAATGTTTTGTTTGTTTTTTTTACTGGAAGGGAACTTGGTATCTTGTTGCCGGCATGAATCTTCTTAACATTCACATCCCGTCCCGGCTGACCCCATGGCGTCGCCACCACTGTCCACTCTCCGCGATCTCATCACCGCTTCCCCATCAGTCGCCGGCGGAGACAGATGAGCCCTGGGGAGAGCCTCAGGCACGTCCACCTGCCCCGGCAGATTTCATTAACAAAGACGAGCTAACCGGGGCTCCCCTCGTCGCCCAGTGCCTCCTGTTTCCCACAGGCTATTAATGGTCAGTGTGGGCTCCCGACAGAAGCCCCCCCACCCCAACCCCCACTCTCATCTTCTTCAGTGCGTTAGGCAAGATTCATTAATCTTTATTCGTTTGATTAACGAGGCAGCCTCAAGTTACATTACAGCGATGGACCCCTGATTAATATCAATAATGTGCTGTAATCGCAATGAAGTGCCCAGGAACACTGCAGGACCATTGGTGTCAGCATTGTTAAATTTCTCCTATTTCCGCACCAAAGCTGGCTCCTTTTTAACTCTGGGAATAAGTCAGGAGCCTGATTAACTGTTTAGAGTAAAGCGATGGCCTCGGCTTAAATTAAGTATCTGTCGGGATATCAAAAGCAAAAGCCAAAAGTCTGAGAACGCAACAGCAGCATCGATGTTAGCCTGGCATAGCGTAGCCACTCGCTAACTTGGTTTGCAGTGCCAGCGGTGCTTTGCTGCGCCGTTTGTTTATTTGTCAGAGGGAATATTAGCTAAATGAGCTTGGCCGGGCACTCGCTGGCGTGACTGGCGGCAGACGGAAATCTCCAGGCCACGGAGGACCTAGCCGGGCGGAACGGCATCTCCACTCATTTGTGTAATTCCTTAACGTAAGGAAAGGCATATACCGTTTTAGCTCCGTCTGCATTGTTCGCAGGCGATCATCTGTCGCAGTCCATAAAGGCTCTGGGAGGATGAGAGCGGTGGGAGTGGGTGGAGCTGGGTGGGGTAAGGTGGTGCCGTCGTGCTTTCTCCATCCCTCCCTCCCGATGTAATCAGCGTGCCGAGGTCTATGTGAAGCGGCTGGTCAGATTGGCCATGTGAATGTTAGCGTTGGCTTTTTTGCGCCTCAGCGTCTGGCCTCTGGTCCGCACGAAAGGCCCTGGAGTGGGGGGTGGGGGGGGGGGGGGTGGGATGTGGATGGGGGTTGACGTCATGTTGACAAGAGGAGAGAGCCCACGCCCAAAAGAGCTCGGGCGGCCGCACACAGCTGTACACCGCTGGAAAACAGGAGAGAGGGGGGGGTGGAAGGAGGAAGGGAGAGATGGAGGAGGATGGAAAACAAAACAGCCATGGCGCCTGTTTCCCGCTCGTCCCTCTGACGTAAGGTGATTGCCATGCGTAGCTGCCGCTGTGCCATTTGGAGAGAGGAGAGAGGATGGCGGAGAATGATGGACATCGATGCCGTGCCAAGCAACTGTCGGTGATCCATCACAGTTTGCTGTAATGTCTCTAACATCCTAACTGGAATATGTGTTTGTGTGTGTGTGTGCTTGTGTGCATGTCTGTCGCTCTCATTTTTTGTCAAGCCCTTGATGGAGGCAGCTTTGCTCTTTTTATAACCTGTTCCCCCTGAAGGGTGTGGCGACTGCCAAGGACATGTTGGGGCGTACGAGGCCCTTGTCCTGGCCCATGTCCTGGGGTGAATGTGGGGTGATCCCAGTCTCTCACGGAGGGGTCACATTCTGTGTGTGTGTGTGTGTGTGTGTGTGTGTGTGTGTGTGTGTGTGTGTGTGTGTGTTGGCTTCTCTCTAGGCTGACCTCCCGTGCCCTGTCGTCTCCCGTGCTCATCGTCCTCGGCCCCTCTCATCCTTCTTCTCCTCCTCCTCCTCTTCCTCCTGTGTCCTCTCCTTGTCCTTGGCTCATTGTCCCACCCTGCTCTTCAGTCAGCCCCCCCTCTGTGGGCCGTCAGCCCCAGCCCCAGCCCCAGCCCCAGCTCCAGCCCCAGCCCCAGCTCCAGCCCCAGCTCCAGCCCACTCCGCTCCGCTCTGCCTGTCAACAGGGGGCCCTACCACTGGGAACGCAGAGAGAGAGAGAGAGAGAGAGAGAGAGAGAGAGGAGGGAGGGAAAGAGGGAGAGAGGGAATAAGGAAAGAGACATACAAAAGGCAGGGAGAAGGATGTTGATGAGAGTAACAATAATGGCAATAATAATAATAATAATAATAATAACAATAACTGCTACTACCACTACTAAGTAATGAATGAATAATAGTAATAATTATAAACATATTTTAGAGTGTAGAGTATAAAATCATTTATAACTTGAGGGCTGAAGGCAAAAGATGGAGAGAGAGACTCACTGACAGACGCTGAGAGCATGAGTCAGACAGACAGACAGACAGACAGACAGACAGAAAGCGAGTCATGTCGGTGGTTGAGAGGAGAGATGGGGGGGGAGGTGATGTGGAGGAGCAGAGAGGGGACCGAGCGAAGCCGAGGAGAGGAGTCGTGTGTGATGTTTGGATCGATACTTTGTGTTTAAGCTGTCTGTCACATTCCATCCCAGCCACCCCGCATCACACTCCCGTGGGAGCGGACATGTCTGGGAACATCGCAAGGCCAGAGCTGAGGTGGCCTGTCATCCCGGCTGTGTGTGTGTGTTTGTTTTTGAAATGATTAAAGGGGGGACAGGGCAGCACTCCAGATGGGTTGTTTTGGATAGCTCTCCCCTTTTATAAATTAAAAGAAAAATAAAACAGACATAGTTTTACTACAAACACACACACACACACACACACACACACACACACACACACTCACACACACTCACACACACACACACACACACACACACACACACACACACACATGGTCAAACACTCTGTGCCCACACATGCTCACTCACACAAGGTCCTCTTCTTGTTCCACAGCTGCTCACAGTGCCATGTCTTCAGTGTTTGTTGTATTTCTTCCTGTGAGTTCAGCCTGTCATGTTGAGTAGACAGATGCTGGACTGGAATGGTACTAACGACGAGCACACGCACACACATACACACACACACACACACACACACACACACACACACACACACATACACACACACACACACACACACACACATACACACACACACACACACACACACACACACACACACACACACACACTCATCCTCTGCAAATGAAAAACAGTCATACAGACATACAGACATACAGACATAGACCGATAAACACACACACACACACACACAGGCATCTTTTGGGTACAATTTCAGGCTGTGTCACTAGAGTCTGACTGGAGTGATGTCACCTGAGGCGCACACACATCTCGTCATGCTCAGTAGTTGCACTCATGCAGCTGTTCGCTCTGAGCATATACTCACTGCACAGGGCTGACACACACACACACACACACACACACACACACACACACACACACACACTCTATCACACACAGTCTCAGACTCTCAAATTCCCCCCACCTCGGCCGTCTGTCCTCAGTGGCCTCCACCCACCCATTCTGTGGCCGCATGTTGTTGGGTCCTCTCTTCTCTTGGGTGCTGAATGTCCTCCTCTAATCCTTCCACTCTACTGAGTGATTCCTGTTAGCGGTCCTCATGGACACCCCTGTAGGCATTCGCAACTCACTCAGGAACTCGGGGTCAGCTGTTTGAACTGCTGTTGGGGATGATGTCTGGAGTGGAGGGATAGGTCATTCAAGACGTACGTGTTGTTTTGTCATTCAGACTTTGGTGGCTCTGACCGAGGCTACGTCGGGGCCTTAGCTGTTCTTAAACCAGCTGCTCTCTTGGAAGACCTTTTTTGTCCCTAGCTGCTAGCCGTAAGCACACACATGCACACAGACACACACACACACACACAAATACACAGTGGAGGATCTATGTGCGTTGTCCCTCTGTGTCTTGTCTTTGGTTTGTTTACTTGTTCCTTCTGTCTCTCTTCTCTCTTCACCTCTCCTTTCGTCTCGTCTGGTCTCGTCGCGTCTCGCGGTGTGTGTCTGGGCTTGCGCTGTTGGATGACGGCGTGTTCCCGAGACCGGTCGGACGTGATGAATGGCTTCGCTCGGCTTCCCCCAAGCTCAGAGATTTAATTAAGCGGACGTTTGTTAGAATCGATGAAGTAAAACCAATTAGGTGGAGAATGGCTCGACTTTGTTGCGTTTGGACGGGGCTATAATGAACGGAGCGGCAGAGTGGCAGATTGGCTGGGCCCGGTTTGGGTGTGTGTGTGTGTGTGTGTGTGTGTGTGTGTGTGTGTGTGTGTGTGTGTGTGTGTGTGTGTGTGTGTGTTTGGGGAAGGGGTGGTGGAGTGGGGGGTGGCCCGGACAGAAGAAAGGGGCAGCTTTAATCAAGGATATTGTTGTATTGTGGTGCAGTTCAAAAGGAAGATCGGGACAAACGGATTGGGGGATGCTCTAATGTATAGACTAGCCAGAGGAGTATTGCAGGAGCCAGTTGGAGTTGGTGTGTGTGCGTATGTGTGTGTTTGGGTGAGTGGCTTGTTTATGAATGTGTTTGGGTATATGGAGAGCTTGAGGAGTGTAGCAGGGGTCTGTTGGAGTGTGTGTGTGTGTGTGTGTGTATGTGTGTGTGTGTGTTTGGGTGAGTGTGTGTGTGTTTGGGTGAGTGGTTGGGTGAGTGTGTGTGTGTGTGTGTGTGTGTGAGTGTGTGTGTGTGTGTGTGTGTGTGTGTGTGTGTGTGTGTGTGTGTGTGTGTGTGTGTGTGTGTGTGTGTGTGTTTGGGTGAGTGGCTTGTTTATGAGTGTGTTTGGGTATATGGAGAACTTGAGGAGTGTAGAAGGGGTCTGTCGGAGTGGGCT
>NC_055972.1:21857077-21862077 GCF_018492685.1 Alosa sapidissima | reverse complement strand
CAAACAGAAAAATAAAGGAATATAGATAACCGATCAGTGACAAGGTCTTAGAAGCTTATCGAACATAGAGACGCAAAAGTCTTTCCCTAACCCTTAGATACTGTATGTAATGTAACCGTGAGTTTAAGGAAAGTAGAGAGAAAGAGAGAGGGAGGGGTGCAGATAATCAATCTTGCTAATACACACAGAAGTCTTGCTGTTGGAGTGTGTTTAGCTTAGTTGCAGTCTCTACCAGTGATGTGTCAGTGATGACAGGAAAGCAAAGCTACATGTTGCTTCAGTAAGAGCTACATTTGTGGTCCCTCATTCTCTATGATGGACTTATGCATGCAGTTTGACTTTTATTCATTTATTTGGCGATAATGGGTGGTTTTAGGAGCTAACTGTGACAGTCCATTTGTAGTAATAGGGCAAGCAAAAAAATGAAAACCTGAATAGGGGTAATCCCACAAGAGTAGAGGACAGGGTGAAGGAAGTGTGTGTGTGTGTGTGTGTGTGTGTGTGTGTGTGTGTGTGTGTGTGTGTGTGTGTGATGTGTAACACATACCAGATCAGTTTATCATTTAAACTCCCCATTTATCAATTTGGCCCCTCTCAGCAAGAAAAAGGACATGTAGACTGCTCTCATTCGGTCTCCACTTCAGGTGTGTGTGTGTGTGTGTGTGTGTGTGTGTGTGTGTGTGTGTGTGTGTGTGTGTGTGTGTGTGTGTGTGTGTGTGTCTGTGTCTGTGTCTGTGTGAGATAGAGATAGAGAGAGTAAGTGCCACCTCAGATGTATAAGACAAATTGCAGTGTGCACACAGAGAGCAGGATGACAGAACGTGTGCCTGAATGAAAAACTCAGATCCACTACCACTAATTAGAGCACTACTTCACTCAGATAATCTCAACACACCCTGAGCAAGCACACACACACACACACACACACACACACACACACACACCACACACACGTGCGCGCATGCATACACACACACACACACACACACACACACACGTGCGCACATGCATACATACACACACACACACATACGCACACACGCACACACACACACACACACACACACACACACACACACACAAACACACAGACACACACACATACATACATACATACATACACACATACATCCAGAACATTGTTCATTTACATACCATACTGCAGAGGTTCCCAAACTGTGAGGCGCGCCTCCCCTGTGGGGCGCCAAATGATTTGAGGGGAGGCGCGGAAGGTTGATTCAAAAAAGAAGGGAAAACGTTTATTTCATGTTAGAACTATCTATGTTTTTTTTTCAATGATTATGTAATTGTCAACATTATAAAATCGAAATAAATCATAGAAGAGATGTATACTAAATCTTTGGAATAGTGGAAAGTATTATTGATCCCTATCCTGAGTGAGAATGTATTGTACCAAACTTAATAACGTAATTTAGCAACAGTGCCGCCAGCCGAGCTACAGTGTAGCTGCAAGTTACCAGTGAACAGTAACTTGCAGCTCCAAGCGGATTTGTACATGCAGCCTTACAACACTGTTTACAGCTCTTCAGTAAAATTTATTTTTTGGTAGGCTGCATAGCTAATTTAGATAAACTTATGGTGTGGATGGTTGCGTTTCTTTAGGAATCCGCCGCCTTGGTTTGTATAGAAATGAATATTAAGTGACAGATACACATAAGAGGTTGGACATACGTGACGGTAATATGTGACGTTCCGATAGCTAACTTAAAATGGACAGATTTGTCACATTTTATCGCTGCACGGCCCGAGCCTGATATGGGCAACAAAGCCAAACGTAGAAAATATGATGGAAACTCATTGCATTGCATAGCATAGTATAGCACCTATTTAAGTGGCTTAACTGAAGTGAATATCATTATTTGAAAATGATTGTCGGGAGGGGGGGGGGGGGGGGGGGGGGGGGGTCACTGTTTTCGGAGGCCCACATTGATGGAGTTTGGGAACCCATGCCATACTGCAACGCCCCTCCAACATACACATTTAAAATCGTGAATATTCATTTGCACTCAACTTAACTGGAAGCCTCAAATACTACTGAAAATACCACACCGGAAAAAGTTAGAGTCTAAACACCTAAATAGCCTTGCAGTTTGAACAGACACTGAAAGCACACACACACACAAACACACAAACACACACGCACACACAGTGGCACTTGGTACAATTATACATTTTATGAATCTGTCATTACTGAGCAATAATGATGCAATAACAGCAAGGAGGCGATCAGCATATATTACATCCCATAATTACATCAGTTGTGGTTTTAACTTGCAGCACTTTTCCCAATTAGATTTCGTTAGACTCTAGCGGTTTAGCAGTCCTGTTAATGAAGCGATAGCTCAACGACTGGAGAAGAAGTCAAACTGAGGGCAGAGCACAGACAGCACAGATACAACAGACAGAGCAGACAGCACAGACAGAGAAAGCAGTACATGCAGAACAGACAGCACAGGCAGAGAACACAGTACAGGCAGAACAGACAGCACAGACAGCACAGGCAGAGAACACAGTACAGGCAGAACAGACTGCACAGGCAGAACAGACTGCACAGGCAGAGAACACAGTACAGGCAGAACAGACTGCACAGGCAGAGAACACAATACAGGCAGAATAGACAACACAGGCAGAGAACACAGTACAGGCAGAACAGACAACACAGGCAGAGAACACAATACAGGCAGAACAGACAGCACAGACAACACAGGCAGAGAACACAATATAGGCAGAACAGACAGCACAGGCAGAGAACACAGTACAGGCAGAACAGACAGCACAGACAGCACAGGTGTACAGACAGCACAGGCAGAGAACAGTACAGGCAGAACAGACAGCACAGGCAGAGAACACAGAACAGACAGCACAGGCAGAACATACAGAACAGGCAGAACAGACAGCACAGGCATAACAGACGGGACAGGCAGAACATGCAGAACCGACAGAACAGGCAGCATTGGCAGAACAGATGGTACAGGCAGAAAATACAGAACAGACAGTACAGGCAGAACAGACACTAGCTACATTTACATGGACGTTTTTATTCAATCTGCTAAAGATTAAAGATTTCAACCGAACTGTTTACATGAACGATAAATAATCCAATTGGTGTTTATTCTGCCTTTACATTAAACAAATATTTAATCATTTAGAAGTGCATAGTTGTATTGCTGCCATGGAAATTGGCCAAGCTAATATCACAGTGCTTCGTCTGAGAAGATGTAATTAGTAATGTAAAACGAAGGTTATGGTTATGGTTACGCTTTTGTCCAAAGCGGCATACAAATACAAAACAATATAATACTTCAATTTAACAGGGAACAAATTAACATGTTGGTACTGTGTTGGTCAGACTATAATAAGGAGAATAGCAGGAATAAACAATGTCAATTCAAACAATAGCCTAACGAAATAAACAATGAAAATGAGAGAAAAAAGCAATAATAATGTCCATTCAATCAATAATATAAAAACAATAACATGGTAAGACTACATTAAGGAGAATATCAATAATAAACAACAATGTCAAATTAATCAACAGCCTAATGGAAATAAAACAATATTATACAAACCATAACGCAGAAAAAGCGCTTAATGAAAGTAGATGTAATAGGATTTTGAACTTGCACGTTTCACGCATTTTGGGATAAACAAGACCTTCGTCCACATCAACAGATGTTAGCATAATCAACACCCCAACTCTCCACTCCAAGCTTACTAGCCTACTACATGTTATGAGTCAGCTAAGACCGTCAAGCAATGAGCCAGCACACACAACCAAAGATCTTAGTACTCTAGAATCTTTACATATACGTTTGTTATGGGCACAGCAATCAACCAAACAAAATAACTACTGATTAGGCTAAGCTTTTTGGTCCATGCCAACATGACGACTAGAAACTAGACTAGAATGTTACAAAATCACAAAATGTGGCAAACAGACCCACTGCAATGGTATAGAAACTGGACTATTGGATAGCCAACTTCTGGAACATATTAAAAACACAAAATGCCGTTTTTAATATTAGAAATGCATGCATTCATAGCTAAATGCATTGGCCTCCTATTATGGAGTGAGGATTGTCTCAAAATGATTTAAATATATATAAAAGGATATATATATATATATATATATATATATATATATATATATATATATATACATACATTTATAAATATCCAAATACAAAATACAAATATAAAAATGTGACATACAAATAAATAAACAAATTTATATAAATAAACGTGTCTTTGTAAATAGCTGTTAACGTTAGCAGCTGTACGCTGACTAAATGGACTTATTTATACAGTCTATGAAATTAAAAACGGCACTACACATCGAAACCGATAATAAATCGTTCTGGCTAGTTGTTATTACTTACCTATCCATTTAATCCAGTGTCTTCCATGTCGTTAATCCTGCTAGTCATAGACCACTTGACTAAACTGAACTAGGGAAAACAGCGTTGGAAAGATTCAGTTGCTATCAGTTTATAACAACACTGCCATCTGCTGGTTGTTCAGTGGAGGGTGTCTTCGCATTCAAATCTAGTGGTATTTATTTGTGGCTCTTGGTGTGCAGTAGGAATGTCTCAAAATTACGTCATCGACATAAAATCAAAAAGGAGATTCACAAATGCAGATTCCACATACAAAGTCAAGCATATTTATTTTCAAATCTCGAAAATATATTTACAAAGACACGTTTATTTATATAAATTTGTTTATTTATTTGTATGTAAAATTTTTATATTTGTATTTTGTATTTGGATATTTATAAATGTATGTATATGTATATATATCCTTTTATATATATTTAAATCATTTTGAGACAATCCTCACTCCATATCCTATCAGCGTCACACTCACAGCATAGCCTCTATTTTCTCCCCTCGCTGTCCCTTCACGCAGTGTTTTTGCTTTGCTCTGTTCGCGGATGAAGTGAAGTCAGATTTTGTGACTTGCGTGTATATTCATCTAAA
>NC_055972.1:21852077-21854577 GCF_018492685.1 Alosa sapidissima | reverse complement strand
GCCACGTAGAGAGGGGGTATGGGGGGGCAGCATGACTACCCCAACATGAGCCTCAGTGTGTGTGTGTGTTTGATGCTCATTTGAGTAGGCCGAAGGTAATTAGTGATGGTGATTGGCCCTGTCACACACACACACACACACACACACACACACACACACACACAGAGACACACACTCTCTGCCAGAGAGCTCAGAGCTGTGCATCCAGAGAGCCATAGCCATGCTGATTTAGACAAGACAAAATAGATGGGAAAAGAGCAGAGAGAGGATACTCGTCTCCCTCAGTCCTGATTAAAGCTGCTCGGTTCAGAGTGTGTGTGTGTGTGTGTGTGTGTGTGTGTGTGTGTGTGTGTGTGTGTGTGTGTGTGTGTGTGTGTGTGTGTGTTTATTTGTGTGGTGGCTCGCCATACCCAGAGAGCCATCCATAACACAAAATTCATTCCCACTGTGGAAGCAATCTGAGATAATGTATCCCATAAAATTCCCATTTCACCTGTGCTATATTCCCATTTCATTCCATGCCATTCCCATTTCACAATTTACCATTTACCCTTTCGTTCTGTACTGTGGGGGAGTGATTCATGGTGTGTTTGGTCTCTTTTTGTCACTCTCTCTCTCTCTCTCTCTCTCTCTCTCTCTCTCTCTCTCTCTCTCTCTCTTTCTGTTTGTGGGCTCTATCTTGCACTTTAGCGCAATTGACTTTGCGCATATCGCTTTGTGGGCGGATCTTGGGCGCTGTTTCTATTTTACCTGCGGCATAATGACTGTTGCGCCCGACGCAAATCTAAAATGGGGTGGTCTGTAGTAGCTACATTACTCATGGGTGTGGTTTGGGCGTAACATGCAATAAACCAATCAGAGCGTCATCTCACATTCCCTTTAACAACAGGCACGCTTGTTTCATAGCGGATTGCTATTATGATGGCGGATTTGCCAGACGCAGCCAGGAACGGTTCACAGCGCTATAGTCAGTTGGGAACAGTTTGCTATTGATTTTTCCTCTTGACAAAATGTAATACAGAAATGTCACTTTCCGATGTTTTGGGATTACTCTCACTGAATCACGAGGTTATGAATGCATGGTCATATTTTTGCAATATAATCTAACATTACCTCACTATATAGACAATGCAGATCTGTCAGATAAGCTCTCCTCTCCCGTGCTGCTGCTGGGGCATTTGGGTTAAATGGCATCGGCATGCAGTTCAACATCACGTCTCATTAAGTCCTCTAATATTTCCTAATTTATGTCATCAACACATCCGTGATTCGTGGAAATGTGTTCGCTAGATTTATACCTGTTTTTTCACATCGGACACCACACTGATTTCCCTCGTGTAGCAATATTTGTCCTTGTAATTATGTATGGTTTGGAGAAATGGGAACTGCGTCGTATAGATGAGAGGAGCAAAGTGCATTGCGCAACACAGGCGCCCAAGCAAGCGCTCTTGCAGGTGTAAGCTACGGCTGTACCTTACCAACAGGCAACTCAACAATGATAAACAGTTTCCAAGTTGACCTAACTTTCCAACTCTGCACAGTATCCCATTAACTGCATGACAGTAGGCTATTTACAATATTTATTTTATGTAAAGTAGAGTTTAAAGGAGTTACTTTTGTATGCACGCACAACTTTTGTTTGAGCAGGAGAGAGAATAACAATGAATGGACGCAGCAACTACAGAAATTGTAGCCAAGGCTACTTGCTGCTTTCTTTCACTATCTATGGCTGCTGGTTAACAGCACATAATAAGCTGCTTTAAGCGAATTCACAAACTCAAGACTTCAAGGCCATCATGGGTATAAAACGATTTTTGAAAACAACGAAAGGATGGAGGGAACATAGCAAAGTTTGGAGTTATTTCAGATGGGCTACAACAAGGTAGGCAAAATTGTGGCGCTTGTCAAAACCTTAGCGCAACTGGAATAATGCTTATAGGCAGATGTTAAAGCGCACACGATGTTTAAAGCCTTACACAACGGTAAATTGGAACAAAACTAAAGGTAACTTTATCCTTTATAGGGCTGTATAAAGTTGTCCAAATTAATAGGTCGTAATTAGGCGTTGTTGTTGTAAAGATATTGCATGTAGATGTACTATATAGGCTACTAAATTTTTAGTTGACCAATGCACAAACAAAACCGGGAAACGGACAAATATTATCAAGGCTTTGAATGTTTCCATCTGTGCACAGGGTGTCTGTAGATCGGTGTGCATAGCATTCATTCCTGCAGGCCTGTGGCCATGCATGCGCCCTTAAAATAGCATCTGAATTTGCACCACTGACTTTAGACCAGGAGGTTCCTGGTCTGTGGCAGAATTGTTTTTGAAACGGCAAAATATCAACAGGGACCGTTTGCGCCGGAACACGCCCCCTCTTTTCGCTGAAACGCCCCCGTGGGCGCACATGTACCTGTGGAGGGAAAAGTATACAAAGTAAATTGCGCTGGTGTGCAAGATAGAGCCCTGTGTGTGTGTGTGCGTGTGTGTGTGTGTGTG
>NC_055972.1:21679577-21842077 GCF_018492685.1 Alosa sapidissima | reverse complement strand
TCACCTACACAAGGACACACTCACACACATAGCAAGCAAACAGCTACACATGTGCCCACACACACACACACACACACACACACACACACACACACACAAGAAGTGTGACAGAAATTGACATACACATTTACATAAACACATACACACTCACACATACACACATGCACTCTAAGTCTACATGGACGTACAGATTCACATACATGTGCAGATGCGTACATACAGTCAACACACAACTGATGTACATGTACAACAGTCAGACATGCACGCAAAATTTAACACTATGACAAAAAAAAAAATCTGACTTGTGGGAGGAGACAGAAGCAACAGCGGCAAAAACTTAAGTTCATCGTCATCCTGTTTTGTTTGGACATTTCTGATCATAGCTCCTCCGTTGTGCTTGTTCTCATGCTATGCCCCGCCCCTGTGTTCGCCGCGTTTATGTAAAGGACTGGCCGTGATTGGTGGGGATGCTTTGCTTGGGTGAAATCCTGTTGTCTGTCACGGGCTCCGCACTAGATTTCATCCAAAATAGACCCTTAATAAAGTAATCTGAACATGCTGACAGCCAAACTAGGAAATGCCCATCAGAAGTCTAAAGAGCAGAGGATTGTGGAAATTGTAGTTCCATTTGGCACAGGGACGTAATATCATTGAGTCCAGTGCGTTCACTAATGGAATTCCTGATGGTTAGAAACTATGGAATTTGTTGTCTAATTGTAGGGCTTCTGAGATCTGCTGATGGTCAGGATAGTTGAGAAGTTGAATTGGAGATTGCAAGACATGGGACTGACATAGACCAAAAGGACATTAACAGAGATGGTCCAGAATAGCCATATAACCACTATGACCCTATGGAATTGTATGACCTCTGGTAGCGTCAGGGTTTTCCTGCAAAATTGTAAGGGTGGATAGATAAAGTAGACAGATGGTCGAAGCTGTCTCAAAACAAGCTTTTCTATGTCCTGCAAGTGCCATTTCAGAGTGTCCGATTACAAGTCCGTCACCAGCTGCAGTCAGAGTTTACCTGGTCACAGTCAAACGCTCACACACACACACACACACACACACAGACACACACACACACAGAAACACACATAATTATCCATAGTTCTGGGCCAGAGCTGCAGTTGTGTGAAAACAAATGCAGCGACTGTGTTGCTCATTAGATATCCTCATAATTGAATAAGATTTTTAAAAAATAACTTAGACTGAAGAGTAGAATTAGTATAACTCCTATAATGCAGTAGAAGGCCTTTTTGTGAAGGACTTCAACCTGTGTGGATCTTTACGGGGCTAGAGTCGGTTCCCATTGGGGCCCTTGGCTCATGAAGGAGGTTGAGGAGGCAGGTGTTTTTTTTTATACAGCGTGGCGTGTGTTCTGTATGTGTCTAAATTGTCTTACTGCCGATACCAAGACTAAAGGTTTACACTGACGACTGTTACTACTCTGCACCCCGACACATGCAAATCCTGTGCGTGTCGACAGTTGACACCTGGACGCCTTTGTCTCTGGCATATGAACATGCTCATCAGTTCAGAATCGAGAGCTCAGCTCACCTCAGTCCATCGTTATAAGTGCAGTGACTCGTCATCTGGTGGTTGGTTACAAATTTGAAAATACTCTAGAGGTAGACTTGTTGTGTAATGCGAAATCCAGATTTGTTTTAGCTCCAAATGAAGCTGTATTATAGTGCCGATGTGTAAGATGATGCTAAACACTTGTCATAGAAATCCAAGAGACACTAGATCACCATAGAAATTGACATAAGATTTTTTAAAAATGGTTAGAACTGCAAAAAAAAATCTGCAAAAAAAAAAAAGCCTGTTATGTTGGTCCACGGTAGTGTAGCCTGCTCTAAGTTTGCCAAAGGGAAAATCTTTCAAATGGAGATTCTATTGCCACCCCAGTCACTCCAGCTTGTTTTCTATGTGAAAGTGGCATTTTGTACCGTACCAACACCAAATGTCCCTCCCAGAAATAAGAAGCCTTGCTATAGTTTTGCCTGAAAAAGGATCTTTATTAATAATAATAAAAAAAGTATTTGTACCAGGTGTTCGCATTTCCAGGACTGAGGGCTAATGGTTGTGCCCTCTCTCCATGTAACTGACTTTAACTTTTTCGTGGAAGGATGCATATCTTAAATAGCATTTTTAATCCATAAAAAACAATCTGGGAAGGGGTTATGGGGTTTGTAGTAGCCTATAGATTGATTATGAAGGGGGTAAAATCCAACATACTATTCTAACCATCTGTCATTTTTTGTTTTGTTTTTGTTTTTTCTCTTTAAAATGAAAGAAGCGTTCTGCACTGGTTACCATAAGCGACTGTACTACGAAGACCCGCTGTTGCGTAATTTTTTCAAACTCTCTCTCTTTCTCTCTCTCTCTTCTACACATAGAGAGAGCTTTTTGACAAATAAAATATGAGCGAGAAAAGGAAAAAAAAAAGAAAAAAAGGGACTTAACCCTGAAGCTGAGCGTGACAGACTCGGCACAAGACTAAGAAGTGAAGGAGAAGGCAGAGGGGGGAGACAGCATTGCGTGAAGTTCAGCCATACTCTGTTCTGCTGCACTGAAGCTGTTTTCTAAAACAAACAAAAAAAAAGGACTTCCTCTGTGCAGTCTCTCCCCCCCCCCCCCCCCCCCCCCCACCGCCCCATTCCCACCCACCCTCCCTGGAACATCATCTGCAGAGTGCGTCTGTCTGCTGGCCAAGCTCTCACCGCTAAGGCCCCTGTCTGTCCAGAACATTTTCTGCGCGACCATGCGCTGCAGTCGTTGTCTGTGGGCGTGTCTTGCACTCTGCGGTATTTATCTGTGGGTGTGTCTTGCACTTTTCCCGTGTGACACCCCCCTTCTACTTTATCCCCACCCCACTTGTAACCATCCCTGTCTCCCCCATCCCTCCCCCCAAAACCCCCTTTGCCATGTCCATATTTGGAATGTTAATGTGCTACTTGTTCACATGCATGGAAGCTAACCTGTCTGTATATAGTAAGCAGTATCCCATTCATTTATGTCAACGGAGGTTTGAATGTTGTATAGACTTGGACTGTTTTATTTTGTTTGTTTGTTTGTTCATTTGTTTAGTTGTTGTTTGCTTTTGTTTTGCTTTTTGTTGGTTCTCCTGTTGAAGTTTAAATTTGAATAAGCTCATATTTTATTGGTTAACTTGCACATGTAAATGGAAAAGGCAGTATCTGTTGTTCTTGTGAATGCAGAAATCTTTCACTACATGGGGGTGCATGGGTACTTGTACAAAAAGGCTCTGCTTGCTCAATGCCATGGTTGTATTATTTGACAATATAAGAGAATATTGTACATCAAAGGATATTTTGTCATTGAAGAGTTCATATGTGTATATACTGTACAGTGTAATCAGAGCAAGGTGAAAACCTGTGCTTATCACAGAGAATTCAACATATTTATTTTAAACCCATAGGAAATTCAAGAATGACAAATATTGCCTTTTGGAGATGTAGTTGCTTGAAGCTTGTTTTTGTTCTCTTTCCTGCGCTTAGCAGTGTGTGTGTGTGTGTCTGTGTGTGTGTGTGTGTGTGTGTGTGTGTGTGTGTGTGTGTGTGTGTGTGTGTGTGTGTGTGTGTGTGTATTGGCGTAAGTGTCTCTGTGTGTGTGTTTGTGTGTGTGCGTGGGTAAATAATTTGTGGTGTTGATATGAGCAGGATGTGGGGTTACACATTAACCTGTGTCTCTTTCGATTTTTCCTGTCTTTCTCAATTTCATGTTGCAGTCTTACCCCTCCTCACTCTCTCATTCTCTCTGTGTGTGTGTGTGTGTGTGTGTGTGTGTGTGTGTGTGTGTGTGTGTTCAGCTTCCTGACCAATCCAACTTTCCTATCCTATCCTATCTGACTCTTCTTCTGTTCATTATCCTGTATTTTCTCTTCTTTCTTTCTTTCTTTGTCTTTTTTCTGCCTTTTTACTTTCTCTCCTCTCTTTCTCATTTGTTTCCTCTTGTTTCACAGGTCGGTTGTTTTTTTTTGTTGTTGTTTTTTTTCATTTGTCGTTGGTTAGTTTGTTTTTATTTAACAATGAGTTTTGGAGTATCATGGTTTTGTTGAAGTCCTTGCTGTTTTTATTTTCTCCTTGTGTTGCACTCAAACTAATAAGAAGGAAAGTCCACTAACTGTGATTGCTCTCCATGGTACACTTCTACACAGGAAATAAAGTTTGGGATATCCTGTTTATAGACTGTGTAAGTAGCTTCTGTCTTTGACTCTACTGCATCCACATTAAAATACAGTACATACACAATTATGCCATTGGGCAAACATGCACAAAGAGTAGGAGGGACTGGACACACATATCTATTGATGGACACAGACATGTGTATATATATATATATATGTATGTATAACACCCATAAAATCTGAAATAATATGCTGAAAAACTACTCAAAAACTTCTGAGACTCAGTCATAAAAACTTTTTATGTGTGCATGTGTACACATCCAAGTGTGTGTGTGTGTACGCATGCATTTGTGTGGTAGGGGATGGAGCTCTCCGGGGGTTGATGAGACATCAGAGTGAGTTAAACACCCCGGCCATTAACCAAACGGAGTGTGAAATTGAGAGCTGCACCCTTTCCCTGGGCCAGACAGATGCCCCATCACTCATATGAGACACACCCCACTCCCTGAGTTTTACCCAGCATTCACCAGGGAGTCTGGACCCCTACATAAGACCTCCACAACAGCAAGAACAATGACAATGTACCCTATAGACCAGTGTTGGCGTTGGAGGGGGGGGGGGGGCTTAGGATCACCCATGATCATATTGCTCCAGTTATCCAAAAGGCTCGAAGGATGCTCTTTATTATATGGCAATTTTGGAAAAATAACTAATAAAAGTGAGGTGAGGTGCCCCTGTCAGTGCTCATGCCCCCTCCTGGCGCCGACCCTGCTAGACCCTCTCAACTGGATATGCAAACAGGTGTGTTCGGCATTTCCGGCACAGAAACAGACATTGAGCTAATGGTAACCTGGAGACAAACAAAAATGTAAAAAAAGGAGGTTTTAGAGTCGACATTTTGTAGAGCATTACACTAAAGTCAGATTCATTGTCATTTCAAAGTATCTGCGCTGGTTTTGAATGTTTCAACCGGAAACCCTCTAGGAGCAATTCCTAATGATGAGCCAGAATTCAACACCCCCCACCCCAACTCTGTGTCCAGTGTGTGTGTTTTTTTTTTCTGCGGTCACTGTTCTGGGAGAGGGAAACTACTAAAGTGGCTCAACAATACTGTAAATAATAATACACCCAATATACTGCTGTCGGAGCCAAAGAGAGCGGGTGTGATTGTGTTTGATGTTGAACTCAGACATCAACAACCCTATACCAGAAACGAAGGCTATAGTTTTATGGCGTCCAAGAAAGGACAAGGGATGACTTTAAGAGAGCTCAATAACAGAAACGGACCTTTAGGGCAGCGTTTCTCAAACACTACTGGGTCGCGGAGACATGCCAGGTGGGGCGCGAACTGACGTGAAAAACAGGAGTTTTTTAAATTTATTTTTTATCTGTAGCCTGGGCCCAGGTAGCACGATGCGCAATGGACGCACTGTGTTATTCACAGGGAAGCGCTCGTGTCAAGGCAGCTTAGTTAGTCCCGACCTACATGAGATTTTGAACGTTGTTGTGAGAGTGGTGAATTTCATCAAAACCCGGTCCTTAAAAGCGCGTCTATCCTCCGCACTTTGCGAAGAGATGGTAGCTGACCAAAAGGCTGTACTGTTTCACAGCGAGGCAAGGTGGCTTTCCCGAGGTAAAGTGCTGTCGCGCGTGTTTGAGCTTCGAGTCGCCTCTTCTTGGAGGAAGAGCGCATGTTTGAATCTGCAAGCACGTTCACTAATGAACATTTCTTGACGAAGCTGGCCTATCTTAGCGATATATTTGATATATCTTACATTTGAGTTAAATGTCCAGTTACAAGGCAAAGACAAGCACCTACCTCACCTAGCAAATAAGATTACTGCATTCACCAAACAAACTTGAGTATGGGACAGGCGCCTCGATCGCGACAGTATTATGCCTTTGAGATTTCTGAGCGAAATCGCTGAAACGTCTGATTGGGAGGCACTCTTGTGATCCCATGTATTAAACAGTAGGCCTACATCACATCCCTGCAAAGTTTATTTCAAAAATATTTCCCAACCAGCAGTGCTCAGTATGACTGGATTATGGATCCATTTACTGTAATGCAGCATGTTGGTATTTCATTGAATATATTGTACAATGCTGTAAAATGGCCAATGCTTCCTAATATAACTCTGTTGAAGAGGATATATTTAGAACTTGTCATTATTTTAATAAATTTGACAATTTTAAGCTTGACCTACCACTTTCTTAGAGCGATGAGGGACAGGTGGGGCTTGAGAATGCCCCCTTGATCAAAGTGGGGAATGAAAGAAAAAGTTTGAGAACCACTGATCTAGTTTGTTAACTACCACAGTCACGAGTTGGGTCGCGATAGTCTGTCATTTTTAAAAAGTGGGTCCCCAGAAAAAAAGTTTGAGAAACACTGCTTTAGGGTCATAATTTGAATTCTAACATGACCCTAATATGGGCTCTTTCTCTCAGAGATAGCAGCATTAATGCATCCACATGCTGTAGCCCAACTGATTGAGGACATTGGTAACAATGGATTGGTAATCCTAAGGACACAAATATTGTACAAATATACACACAACTTACTTTTATATAATTGTAAGCTAAAAGAATAAACAAAAAGCTAAGGGTGTGGAATTAGCTTACAGACAGCTTTTGTCTACAAAACAGGCTTTGCCATATTGTGAGTGAGGCCAGAATAAGAGATTGTTTTAGGGAATGTGAGCGTTTGCTCCTGGCTGTGCCACTTCTTTGCGGAAAACACAAAGCAGCATCTGCTCAGCTGTCAGCCTTCAGAGAGAAGTGACAGACGTTTTCATCTAGGGACAGAGGAGACACCTTCAAATGTCACAGCCAACAACAAGAACAGATGACAATGCACACATACACACACACACACACAGACACACACACACACACTTACTGCATATGCGGCAGATTTCTCTCAGTTCTCTTCCCTCTCACTGACTTACAATAGAGTCAGAGCAGGCCCAAGAGTCACATTAAAGCTGCCAATCAATCAGAAATATGACCAAAGCTGTTCCGCTGGATGTGTCACGCTATGATAAACCTCTCTCTCTCATTCTCTCTCTCTCTCTCTCTCTCTCTTTTTTTATCGTCTGTTTGACAATAGAGTGAGGAAGTGACCACTGTCATTTTGTATGCAATGGATTAGCATTTTTGCATTTTGCAAAAAATAGAGTTAATTACCAGCTTGTGAGACCCCACATCCATTTCCTTTCAATAAAATCAACGTGTATTAATCTCTTTGTGGACTTTAGACCCGTTATATTTCTAAAATATGTTATGTTGCTACATCACTGCCAGTGAAAATGCACCGAACTACAAGAGACTTCATAGAGGAGGAGACCAATCATTAACAGGAAATTGAAGGGGACTCGATGAAGAGTACTATTCGTAACACTAAACATGGTGGAATAAAAAAAAAAAAAACATGGCGGAGTTGAACTGGAAGTCCTGCCCTGTAATGTAAGTAGCCAATCACATTAACACAAAGAGGGTATTTTTTGGCCTTATTTGAGAACATTTGGGGGAGATATTTACAATCTTCAATTCAGATTTCAGCAAGTAACTGCCCAAAGACGTTAGGGAGGACATTGGCTAAATGTGTCACAAGGCAAGCAGAAGCTAACCACATTTAGCTTTATCGATCGAGGATCACAAATGTTCTCACAACAATCCCTATGCAGTTAACATATCAAAGACAGAGGGCTTTCATAGCCACAATCAGTGAGAGAGAGAGACCTGGTGAAACGTTGTCAGACTAGACCTGTCTCTCACTGTGTTTGTGTGTGTGTGTTTGTTTGTGTGTGTGTGTGTGTGTGTGTGTGTGTGTGTGTGTGTGTTTTGTTTATCCATAATGTGCTGAGTATTATAAATTGAAGGACCTGTAAAAGTATGTGAGCCAATCTCTGGAAACAGTTTTGTTTTCCTGAAATGGAGAATGCCAGAGAAATGCCCAGACTGGTGATGCTTTTATCAAGTGCTTTTACACACACAAAAAAACACACCCAAGACACAGCACACAAACACACACACATAAAGATACAGGCACACACACAGTACACATGCACATGCACACCCCATTACCCCCACATACACACTCACAAGCGAACTGAACACTGAGAAGCACACACATGCACAAAAACAAACACACTATGCACACACTCATTTACATACACAGAAGTTGTAAGAGATACAAAAAGGGGCTGTAGTAGGAGATGGAGACAAATTGACAAGCGTGATTTATTTTTGCGGAGAGAATGTGCAGGACTGAGCAGCGGTCATATTCTGTACCGCTTTGCGGTGCATCTAGTTGAAACATGCCCACTCTGCACAGACAATAAAACTAGCATGTGACAGCATAGCCTCATGGGTGCAGTTCCCCTCACTGACCAGCAGGGCAAAGCTAATAAAAAGGGTTGGGGGGGGGGGGGGGGGGGAGGAAAATAGAGAGGAAGATGGATGTAGCTAATGAAGGAGGCGCGGATGATTTGGTGGCACGCTTCAAGGAAGATTCCAGAAGGGTGCCGACTCCAGCCACAGTGCTTTAGCCCACAGTGCAGCCTCATCTTTTTTCTCTTATAATGCAGCGTCAAATGATAATCATTTACAAAGAGAGAGAGGGATGGAGGGAGGGGGGGGCAGAGAGAGAGAGACAGATATGGGGAAAGAGAGAGAAGAGGGAGGGAGCGAGGATGTGAGTGATGAATGAATGAGGAGGGAGGGAGGGAGAGAGGGAGACAATAAAGAGGTGTTGGAGCGGGAGGCGGTGGGAGATTTATACTGAGTGGATTAACCTGCTGGCTGTCCTCACGTCCGTCCCTTCCCTGGAACACACCCTTTTCTTTTACATCCCTCGCTTTTCTACCACTCGTCTGCTTCAACCTTCCATTCTCTCTTTCTCTTGTTCTTTTTCTTCTCTCTCTTTCTCTACTCCTCTGTTCTCCTTGTGTCATCCCAAACAGCCATTTAGTGCAACCTGAACATTCTGAGAATTAATACTGTCTCTTTCTGAAACCTCTGTTTTTCTACATGACTGTTATCAAGTGTCAGTGTAGTGTGTGTGTGTGTGTGTGTGTGTGTGTGTGTGTGTGTGTGTGTGTGTGTGATTACACATCTGACTGTGGATGTGTGTGCATGCTTGCTGGTGTGTGCGTGTGTGTATTTGTGTGTGTGTGTGTGTGTGTGTGTTGTATGTGTGTGTGTGCAAGAGAGAAAGGGAGATTAAATGAACCCTCAAACTACATGGAGAGTGCTTGGAGAGTGCTGACGTCAGTAGAAATGACCATGGAGAGAGTGAAAGAGAATAGGAGTCTGATCCATGGCTTGTGTTAATGCGTGAGCTCTCTCTCGGTCCCCAGGGGATCTACGCCTGATGCCCGAGACCTGAGACCTGAGCATGATGAAAACAAACAACCAGATAGCCTCTCTGGTTAAGCTTTTGTGTGACCCTCTCTGCGGCTTTGAGCTTTTCCCTGCTCTGTATTGACATAGTGTGGTGTGGTGTTGCAAAGCAACATAGGCCAGGGCAATGTGCTGAAAGCATTATGATATTGTGAATATCTGAGCTATTTGTTCATATGGATAGTGTGGATTTATTCTGTCCTTAGGGTGTGGGGATATAAGCTAGCGACTCAATAGCCCTCTCTCCCTCCGTCCCCAACCCTTCTCTCTATCCCTCTTTCTTTTACACACTAATTCTGTCCAGTGGGCTTCCCAGATACAGCCTTTATTAACCAGCGCTTGATGGGCACCAGGCTCTCAGCCTACTGTTCTCTTCCAATCATACTGAGGAGCTGTGTAGAACAAGCCTTTGAGCAAATCACTTCTGCAGTATTTCTGTAGACTTCAGAACTATGGGCAAGATGTTTTTTCTTTTTTATTAATTTATCTCTCTATCTATCTCTCTCTGTTCCCCCACCCCTTTGTCTCTTTCTTTAGGATCCACTTTTGCCTTTCTTTGGCATGCAGCCATTTCATTGAAAGGGACTGTGGTGACTATGGAGGAGTGTGGTGTGGCGTCTGCAGACAGTCCTCCGTGATGTATGATGACTACTGTCGCAGTGCGTCAGGGCTTTCAGGAGCATGACCAAGAGAAGCTTTCAGAACAGGCCGAGTCCTTTCTGTTGCTTCATTGTGTGAGGCATTTAGAGGACTTCCCTTTTATTGATGTGAACTGATGACTTTCATGAGCGTGGTAGACTGGTGTTAGTCTCTAAGTCAGTGGCATGCATTGTTTGCTTGTTTACATTACGATGTCTTTTTATCCTTTTCTCTCTCTCTCTCTCTCTCTCTCTCATCTTCTGTTTTCATCCATTCCACTTCTTTCCTCCCCCTCTATTCTAGTTTCATCGTCACCACTTCTCTCAGTCTTGTAAATTACTCTCTAATTGTTTTATAATCACTTCTAAATTACCCACGGCCTCCATGATAAGACCTCCTCTAATACGCTGATGATGTTAGCTGTGGGGAGCAGGTGGCTACCTGTAGCCATAGCCGTGGGAAGTGGGGGTGCTGGGGGTGCGGCAGCACCCCCTGCAGGAAAGCACGCGTATTTATATGTCATACCACTCACGATCAGAAAAAAATAAGCTCTCCGTCCCCCTGTCTATTATTCTATTATGCACTAAAAAATGTTAGGCCTACATTAGACCTGGGAGATCTAAACAAAAACTAAACAAATTAACAAAACAAACCTGAGGGAGATATCCTATGATGCTAGCTTTATGGTACGACAATATGCCATATTAAGTAGGCTAGCTGAATATTACCGTGAGTTTCCCAAGGAGCTGAACACGGGCCGCCTCAATCTTCAGCTTAAAATGATGCATAGTGTTATCGGGGAGTCTCGGTGCACCACGGTGAAAGGTGGCATGGATATTGAGTAAGCTCCATCCACAAACAAGAGCTCTCTTCAGCGAGGTAGATGAACTTATTCATCTGTGTTTTTGCGTGCCTGTTTCAGTGGCCTCCTCAGAGCGTTCTTTCTCTTCTTTTTGAAAGTGTAGGTTAAAGGCTACACTGTGCGTTTATGATGTCAGCATTTGTTGTAGGCTATATTTGTGATATGTGGATCAATTTAATGTAGGCTAGCCTATGAATATTGCGTTGTGTAGGCCTATGTTATGCATATGTTTTGAGCCAATGTGTTCTGTCTAATATGCTGTGCGATAGGGTCTTTAGCCTGTTTTGACACCCATGTCAGAAGCGTCAATAATTATTACGTTTTATTAATGTTGGTGTTCAACAGTTTTATATTTCTCGTGTTCACCGTCGATTTCGGTGTAAGGCTACAGCAACTTTGTTACCTTACTAGTGTAGCGTCAGATAGCAGACGGTTACTTTGTTTGCGTTAGTATCAATCTGTGGTTTGCGACATTTTGTCGCATTTTTTCTGTAGTGTAGCCATAATGTTCTTGACAGTGATGACCCACTACAGCACCCCCAACCAAAACTCACTTCCCACGGCCCTGCCTGTCGCTCACACAGGCCCAGAGTTCCACTCATCCTCTGCCTGTAGGGTCACAGAGCCTGGAGCGCCATGGCAACAGATGAGAGAGCTTTGGCTGCACAGAGTTGTGTTGCCTAAATGTACAGTGTGGTGGCGCTCTCCTGCAAACACACATACAGTAGCCCCACATACCTTCATTCAGACGCACACTCATAGACAGACAGACATGTCCAGCAGCAGACACGAAAGACTCCCAATACACTGAGATCTACACACTGTCTACCAAACATGCCGTCAGTCTAACCGTGAGGATAAAGAGGGGCATGGGAGAGAAATAAGAAGAAGACGAGAGAGAAATGGACAAAAGAGAGACTACTGATGGACAGAAGGAGAAATAAATAGATAAACAGAAAGAGAGGGACAAATGAGAGGATGAGAGAAAGAGAGAGAGAGAGTCGAAACAAAAAGACATGGAGACATCAAGAGCTACAGAGACGGACATTTTGTCAAAGGCGGATTTAAATGGCTGGCAGCTTTTCTCTTGGCTCCGTGTGCTTGTCTGGGTGCTCTCAGTGAGCCCCCTGCGCCAGGAAAGGTCTCATTACCATCTAAAGGGGATCGGAGACACAACGGCGGAAACACAGAGGGGCCTGAAAGCGCGCTGAGCCAGGGAAGCAAGCAAAGCTGATAATCTCTATTACAGACTCACGGCATATACACACACACACACATAGAGGCACAGAGAGAGAAAGTGAGAGAGACACACACACACAAACTCTCCCCCCCCTCCCTCCCTCTCTCTCTCTCTCTCTCTCTCTCTCTCACACACACACACACACACACACTCATACTCATACTCATACTCATACTCATACACATTCACAAACGTACACAAATACAGAGCTAGAAGGACAACAAGAGCTAAAGTAACAAATAAAAGCACACACTTAATTTTACTGTATGCAACCATGATAAATGTATCATCAGGGTCAGTGATCTGTTAGCAATTACAAAAGTAGACATGTTGACAATCATTGATAGGCACCCACTTAAATGTACACTTGGGATATGAACGAAATGCCTGTGATTATATAATACATGAATTCCCTATGGATCATGCAGTGGATTAGTGACAAATTAGGCTCTTTCAAAACAGCACACTAATGAAATATGAGACTCCTCCAGTCTCAGAGTGCCCCCTGCTGGGCAAACCAATGAAAAAGGAAGCACAGACACAGAGAGGGTAAATACACTTGCATCATTGTGTGTGTGTGTGTGTGTGTGTGTGTGTGTGTGTGTGTGTGTGTGTGTGTGTGTGTGTGTGTGTGTGTGTGTGTGTGTGTGTGCGTGCGTGCGTGCGTGCGTGCGTGCGTGCGTGCGTGCGTGTGTGTGTGTGTGTGCGTGTGTGTGTGCGTGTGTGTGTGTTCTCACATCTAAGTGAGAAGTCTGTAATACTTGCTTTGCTTCACTCATCTGCCTCACTGATTGCCAATTTAATGTAATTAGTTGTGCTGGTTGAGTTGGGTAATTGTGTTGGTCCGTTTTAACGGTCCTGTGTGTTTAGATAAAACCCACAAGCTGTGCCATTCTTCTGCCATTTTATAGGCCAAGGAGTATAAACAAGCTAACGTGGGACAATATATAATTCCAGATTCTCCAACTTTAACAATGCTGGATTTAGTGCCTCCATAACAGCTAATTATTTCTTGTGGCAGCCGGTAAAAAGAGTATTAATGTCCCCTTTCTACATGGATACATCCAATAACCTGCACTGATGAAGGGAAACCTGCAGCATATTAGCTTTTAAAGAGACATAGAGAAATGCAAGGCAAGGCCTTGTAGAGGTAGGTTATCGCACATCATGCAAACAGGTCGTATAGACTGTTGAATGTTATCAACAGGAATAAACAACTATGAAACAGTGAGTGTGATATCCTGTGTCAGTGGCAGGTCCTAATTAGTGCACTTAGGCATTGATATAGCCAGACAAAGGACTGCTGATTTTCAGCTTCACTTAAATGCTTTTCCAGCTTTACAATATGTGTGTGAGACAACATCTTTCACATAGTCATATATGGATGGATCTCTGACAGAGAGGACAGGACCAGCTTGGACAAGACAGACAGGTAGACATAAGACAGACTTTCCGACGGACCCCAAAGCCTACTATGACCAGACCACATGACGCAGTCTTGAGTTTGACTTTCCGATGGATCGTGGGCTATATACATGACTCACATCACCATGACTCACTTTTTTCATACTTTTGTGGTTTAGGTAGCCTATGTTAAAGTTTCCTTTAACATTGACCCCTATGCAGCAGGACAGAAGTCTGTCAGTTGACATTTATTTATAGACTATGTAGTAGAACAGGCCTATTGATTGCATTTAGTTGGTTAATTGAATTTTGACGCAAATTGATAATCGTGCGTGCATATCTGACAGTGGGATTACCGTAACATGTGAGGAGGGGGGTTGTGATGTGGTTTTTAGCCTAGGCTACTGCACTTGCCACATTTGATGTTATTTTTGTCGTTTGCGTGGGTCGTTTCCTAGTTTTCGTGTGAGCAATCTGGAGGCAATCTGTTTTTTTTTTAACAAGAAGCTCTACCACAGGCAGTGAAAAGAGTTAGAAGCAGTGGATGTAACACTCGTTGAACTTGAACGTGAGAGGACCTGCAGACTATCACGGGTGTATCTGTAGCGCCGCGCTGCTGGCTACTCTGGTAGACTTTCTCACCCGTGGGTGCAGCGCAGGCGAAGGTTATTAGTCTGGAATCAGAACTTTCTGTGGTTTTCTGCAAATTGCTTATTTCGCGCTCAGGTGTTTCTATGTGTGAAGCGTTTGTTGTCACCATGGCCAGCCTGAGAGCGTTCAGTGAGCCAATTGGTAAGTTACACTTTTCTCCTTTTCCGCGAGATGTTGACTCAGTTCGTGTAGTCTTTGTGATCACTTGGTCTTTCAGCTTGGTAGAGACCGTCTCCGATTGTTTCAGCTGGGGAAAGCTTCTCAGTTTGAACTCTTTTTTCAGTAGGCCTACTACTTGTATGTAAAGCGCGTTTGAGCTTTACTGAGGTGGGCTACATTTTCAAGTTTATGTCATGATTGTAACTGTAAGCTAGTAGCTGCATTGACAATTTCAACCAAGCCAACACAACAATGCAATAATTAACAACCGATTATAGCCTAGTTGGTTATCATTATAGTCTCACTTAAAATTGGATATGATGTTTAGTCCAGTTTATGAAAATAGGGTTACGAGGACTGGGATGAGTCGTTTATTTTCTGTCTATTAACTATAAGTCCAGGTGTTTATTTATTTATTTATTTATTTATTATTTATTAAAAGTCATTACACATAACATTAGGGTATGCTCTCTTGGAAAAGAAGCTGGTCCACGCTCCTTACCTTTTCCTTTACAACCATGCTCAAACATAATGCTTTACAAGAGCAGCATGGTTTAGTTAAGCAATTCATATAGTTTCACTTTTGAGGCATGCTTGCATAATCCACTGTGGCCTTTCATAGATTCTATACCAGGCAGGCTGATAATACAGCATCAGCCACAATGGTGTATCATCACTGATGCCCAAATCAGCCATTTCAGGTTAACAAGTCAGGTTCATTTTCAAAATATGCCTCAGAATATCTCCTGTGGCTTGCGCCTTTCAAAAGCTTAAAACTTTTCAACAGCATTTGAGGAGCATGTTAGTGTTATTATTAGTAGTATTTATATATTGTGTGTGTGTGTGTGTGTGTGTGTGTGTGTGTGTGTGTGTGTGTGTATGTGCATGCTCTCCAGTGTCCATGAATATGAAAAAAATATGCTTACTGGTACTGTTTGTGTGGAGTAGATGTCTGGGTGGCCATGCACTGGAGAATCTGGGCTCCTTCTTGTAGAATCGTGTCCCTGGGCCATATATTATTATGCGGTGTGTATTTCATCTCCAAGTCTCTGTCCAGGGCGCGTCGCTACATGCCCTTGCATTCCGGCGCTGTGCTGAGACAATGATGGGTTGATTCAGAGATTTTCTCGCGGTTGATGAATCCGAACAGTCTGCAGGCTTTTGGAGATGCACCTTGGAAGTTATGGGGGAGGGGGCTTGATGAACCTGGATCTATTTCTGTGCACATGAAGAGCTGGACTGAGTATCCAACATGTGTTCATCACGACTAGTGTACTAGACTACAGTTGGTGCACATTCAGGGACAAGGCCTTGGAAAGCACTAATGTTGTGAAGTCAAGTCAAGTCAACTTTATCTATATAGCGCATTTCATACACAAAGGTCATTCAATGTGCTTTACAAAAGCAAACAGGAATAGCTAATAAAAGCATAGAAGGGCAATAGTCAAAGAATAGTTTAAAAATTAAAGAATAAAAAATAAAACATAAAACACGCAAGGTAATAGTACATAAAAGCATAAAGGGCAAAAAGTAATAATTAAAACACATAAAAAACAATATAGCATGATTATACTAGTCAAGCACCCATTGAACAGAAGCGCTCTATGGGGATTCTTGAAGTAGTCCCAAACTGTGCGCGGCACGCACACATATATTTCCTTTCAGGGCCAAAATGCCCGACCACAGGGCTCGATAGTCCCTTGTGGAGTATTAACACCCAGAGAAAGTCAGTAGAGCTGTACCTCTCGAGCCGTAAAGACCAAGCAGTTACACTCTGACTATGCCCGATCTGTAGCCTAGAAATCTAGACGCACCCTAGCGGCGGCAAATGAATTTGCTCAGCCTGTACGTCTAGTAGCAAACCATAGGGATTTCTGTTGGCTGACGCCGTGGACGTCATCCAATCACAGCGCTCTATTTTGTTAGAGAGTCTTAAGGCGGGCTTAACAGAATGACTACAGTCCTGCGACGGTGAACAACAAGGAAGATGGCTATGGCGAACGAAGAGCGGTTGTTTGAATCGGCGTTGGCGTCAACTTTGGAGGAGTTGGACTTGTGCTTTTCTTTGAAAGTTGAGCAACACAATGCACTTAAGTCATTCCTTTCGAAGAAGGATGTATTTGCCATTTTGCCGACCGGATACGGATATGGTCGTAGCGCTGGCCTATTGCATGCCTAGGCAGTTTGAAAGACAATTCTCTGCCCGCCCCTTGGATTAAGCGAGGTGAATGGGTCGATTCCAGACTATGCATTTCAATGATATAGGATGGCCCGCCAGGCTACCCGATCTGTCTATTCTGTTTGAAAGACAGGACAACTACTTCAGAGAATCCCCCTTTGCCCAACTAAGGAACAATACTCACCCCGAAGAGTGCTCTGTGAACTGAGTAATGAGGATCTTACCACAAACCACACTCAGACATGTTACAAAGAGTGCCTTTAACAGACAATCACAAAGCAGTACAAAATCACATCCAGGATGACGTGACACATAACCCATGGGTGAGAAAAGATAAACATTTTAGCTGAAAGACTTTCCCAGATTCAAAAATGTGTAACTCAGTGATAATGATCCTAGTCAAACACCCAGTGAACAGCAGCACTCTATGGAGATTCTTGAAGTAGTCCCGAATTGTGTGCGCACACATATGTTTCCTTTCAGGGCCTAAATGCCCGACCATAGGACTAGTCCCCCTCGTGGAGTATTAACACCCACATAGTTAACACTCAGAGTTTCAGAGAAAACCGGTAGAGCTGTAACTCTCGAGCCGTAAAGAACGAGCCGTTACACTGACTATGCCCGATCTCTCTATTCTGTTTAAATGACAGGACAACTACTTCACAGAATCCCCCTTTGCCCAATTAAGGACAGCAATAGTACTACAAGGAGCAATAGTACTTACCTGAAGAGTGCTCTGTGAACTGGGCAATGAATTTCGCAGAAAGCATCTGAGAAAAGTTTGGTCTTAAGTCTATATTTGAAATTAGCAACAGTTGGGGCAACTTTGACCTCATCTGAAAGTTGGTTCTAGAGCTGAACTGCTAGCAACTACAGTAAAAGCTGCTTCACCATGTTTAGTTATAACAGAAGGTTTTACTAACAAGTATGTCTCCCGAGACCTGAGAGGTCTGGAAAGTATGTACTGCTGAAGCATGTCTGCTAGGTAATTTGGTCCCGTTCCATTTAGTGATTTATAAACAAGCATAAGCGATTTAAGGTCAATTCTGCGACATACTGGTAGCCAATGCAGGGACTTATGGAGTAATGTGGTCTGTTCTGGTTTTCACGAGAATCCTAGCCGCTGCATTTTGTATAATTTGAAGCTGTTTGATAGTCTAGTATTTTGTAGTTTTTTGGAAGACCTGTGAAAAGCCCATTGCAGTAATCAACCCTACTGGAGATGAATGCATGAATGCGTTTTTCTAGATTATGTTTTGACATTAGCCCACTAAATTTGGCAGTGTTTTTGAGGTGGTGAAAAGCTGATTTAGTTATTGCTTTCATGTGACTGTTTAAATTTAGATCACTGTACATGTAAATGTAAATGTAAATCAGGTTTCTAGGCCAAGTACTTGCGTATACAAGGAGTTTGGTCTCTGCATTTATCCCATCCGTGAATTAGTGAACACACAGAGCACACAGTGAACACACAGTGAGGTGAAGCACACACTAACCCAGAGCAGTGAGCTGCCTGCTACAGCAGTGAGGGGTTAGGTGCCTTGCTTAAGGGTACTTCAGCCGTGGATGTGGACATGGGAGAATAGTGCTCAACCACTTACCCGCCCACATTTTTCCTACTGGTCGGGGATCGAACCGGCAACCCTTTGATTTCAAGGCCGAAGCCCTAACGGCTGTATGTCACCAAGATTTTTAACAGTATCCTTTGCTTGGCAGTTTTATTTGTGAGGACACACTATAACAGTTTCCAAAGTACAGTTTCCAATTGTGCATCATCACCAACATCAAGCATCAAGCAGAGGATCATGGTACTTCCCCTACATTCCCCCGGCCGAAATGGCAGTGAAAGTGAGAAGTGAGATCTAAATGATGATTAAGAGATGGATCTTTAATAAAAATGCCATAATTATATATTTACTAAATGTTTGTACATATGTACTTTTAGAGGTCAGAGGCCGTATTCACAAAGAATTTTAAGGCTAAAAGTAGCTCCTAAGTGGCGAATTTAGGAGCAACTCCTAAAAATAATGGGCGTGTCACTCCTAACTTTAGGACTCCTAATTTTTTTCACTAAAAGTAATTCACGAAGCATTTTAGACCTAAAAGTAGCACCTAAGTCTGGGACAGCCTAAAAGAAGTCGAGAGGACTCCTAACTCACTAAGACCTATTCACAAACAGCTTTTTGTGGCATTTCACGTTGCGATGTTTTGAAATGGGTATGCGCAACAGGAGCTTCCAATCGCGAGGGAACAATTTTGCATTGTAGGCATAAAAGGGATGCTATAACGCCACCAACAACAACCAAAACTACTCATTGTCAACATGTAAATTAAATGTAACGTTTCATTGTGAATCAAATTAAAATGTTCTCCTCTTTGCAAACGTAGGCATATGGTGACAGATTAATTTAATAATGTTGCAAAGATAGCCTAGCCTACTGCATCAATCCGTAGGCCTATGTTTTATTAGGCTACTAGGCTATTTGTTTTGCCTTACTCTTTTCATTTAGGCTAGGCCTTTTTATTCAGTTATTCATGATCTTCCGTCCTTCGCACTACTTGTGTAGCGCACGCATTCTCAGACCTGTCACCTGTCACTCATCATCGTAAGGGAGGTGTTTGGAATCATTCCCGCGTTACAATCATCAGCCAATCAAGGTGGTCACTTCAGTCAAACTCGTGCATGAGTAATGACGTCATCCATAGCAACGAAGACTCACTCTTAGTATAGGAGTTGTCATTTTTCCTTACTAAGAGTAGGTCTGAAAGGCTTTGTGAATAACTTTTAAGAGAAAACTCCTAGCTAAAATCTTTTAGTGCGATTTAGGAGTACTCCTAGTGGTAAGATAAAAGGCTTTGTGAATACGGCCCCAGGTCCTTGATTATAATATCCTTTGCCCATTGTGGTAAATGTATCAAAATTCACTTTACTTGACATACAGACGAAGAGTGACATGACACTGTCATGAACATATGTTATGACACATGATTCATGAACCCTAACTCTAACCCTAATCCTAACCCTTTTGTTATGACAAAAACCAAATGTCACTTAATAATAGAAGCGTTATGTCATAAAGTTTATGACTTGTTTATGACACGTTCATGACAGTGTCATGTCACTCTTATGACGATACTCGATTCAAGTAAAGTGTAACCCAAAATTCTCCTCACGCTCTTTTTGATGTCCATACGGGGAGTGTGCTTCAAATAAACAGCTGGACACCATTTAGTCAATTAGTATGTTGACGTATGTATGTTGATACAGTGTATTACTCTCTTATATGAATAAGAATGGACTGACTGACAGGCAAAACTCTGATGACTGTTTTTTTTCTTTTTCCACTGTGTGAATCACCTTTCTCTCTGTGCGCATATTGCGTGTGAATTCTACAAATGGGGATGTCTGCAGTAGTAAGACTGTTGCGTTGCATTACCATTGGTCAGATGGAGTGTTTATAAATGCAAGGTCATGTTGGGGCCATGTAGGCCTGAGAAAGGAGCCATTTTTTCCTCCTGGGCTTTTTGTGGTTAGGGACGGTGTCTACTTGGTGTGTGTCTGGTACATGTCGTCTCCACTGTGGCTTTTCCTACCGAGTGACACTTTTGACAAGTTCCCCCAGAGAGCCTGAGGTGTGTGTGTGTGTGTGTGTGTGTGTGTGTGTGTGTGTGTGTGTGTGTTAGAAAGACCTGTTGTAGAGCAAGGAGTCTTGTTGGTGCATGTAGGAGACAAATAATTGAAGACTGCTGTGCACGTGTGTGCATGTGTGTGTGTGTGTGTGTGTGTGTGTGTGTGTGTGTGTGTGTGTGTGTGTGTGTGTGTGTGTGTTTGTGTCTGCGCACACGCACATTCATGCTTCAATGTGTATTCTGGGGTTTATGCCTCCATACTTCAAAACATGAAGCCTAACCCTCCCAGGATGCAACATGTACAGGCCCATAACTCTCCATACATCCTCAGCCTTTGAATAAAGGACACAGTTAGGCTCTGTCTGCCATGACGTCATCTGCAGTCCATATTGCCATTTGACATAATCAGTGATCATGACTCAGCTCAAACATATCTATTGTTTATGTTTACCAGCCAGATTTAGTATCTTAGCAACAGCCTACCTAACAAGATTTTCAAATACATATACATATCTGCATATCATAATGATGTAGTTGCAGGGGTGGGTAGTAACGCAACTACTTGTAACACACATAAGTAAACAGGTTGTTTTTTCAAGGAACGAGTACTTTTTATTGTACTTGTTACTGTACTTTTACTCATTATTACTCATGTAGGTGTTTGAGCCAGTAATGTTCTACTCAAGTATATTTTCCATATACCTACAACTACAGTACATTTTCTGTATCTATATACCACAAATCAGCCCTAAATCGACAGAGAGAGAGCAAGTAGCACCTCTAAGAAGATGCCGAGGTGCTAGCTGCCTCAAAGAAAAAATAAGTAGGCTACCGCTTCTCATTAGACCACAATACGGATGTAATGGTGCCAAACACATTGCATTGTAGATCGAGTACTGTTGGTCAGAAACAGCATTTGCAGCGAGGGCTATATCGTGAGAGTAACCCTAGAGGAACCATATGGATCCTTTCAAGAGAGTTCCATTATCAGCATCATAGTTGGCCCCACAAGACTTCCTTTTTAACATTCCATATGTTATCTTAATGCAGAGGAAGTAGATTGGGGCCCAAATAGAACGTTCAAGCATTGTTTTTGTTTTTACAGGGCAGCCATGTCATACTGGTTAGGGAATCAGACTGGTGATTGCGTGGCTTGTTCGATCCCCGAAAAATGTGGGCAGCGGGAGTGATTAATAGGTGCTCTGCTATCCACGGCCAAGGTGCCCTTAAGCAAGGGTCCTTGACCCGGGTGCCACTGCAATGGCTTACCACTGCTTTGGGTGTTTGTGTGTGCTCGCTACTCACAGTGGGTTAATTTCTATTGTGTGTGTGTGTGTGTGGGTTCACTAATGAAATGCAAAGGAAGAGGGAGGTAGAGGAAGAATCTCCCTTGGGATGAATAATATCTATCTATTACCTTACACTGATGGCGAAAAACGGCCTTCATTAGTTTCTGATGTCCACTCCAACCCAGCTAGGTCATAGCGGAAGTGTGCATATCTAAGAACCAGGGATTAGAAACGGTTCAAAGAACGAAAATGAAAACCGGGATCGAACACAATTTTTGGATAAACGTAACAGAAAATGATAACAAAACCGATTTCACTTGTACGCTATTTTTCCATTTTAGTTAACCGGTTACAGTAATAACGGTATTTATCGTTCCAATTAACCTTTCTTTGAATATTATTCAAAAGTCCATAGGCTCACAAAGTCACCTGCCCACAAAGTGTTCTCCAGACCTCTTATAGGATGAATTTAGTCAGATTAAATTAATCAGTGTCTCCCCTGTATAATAGGCCTATTATGGATTTTCATATCCAACACTATCTAACTGCCTTTTCCAAGTATGTAGCCTAAACATTATGTGAAATAACATAGGTTACCAGAGACACTATATCTAGGCCCAGTGTCATGCAGTTGGTAACACCACACATAGGCTATTATAGGGCTTAAAGCAAGGACATTTTCTGTACTTGAAGTTAGGCTATCAGCTATTTTTGAATATCTAATATTATATAGGCTAATTGCCTACATGACATCTATGGTGAAATAGTAAGAGTTTTGATGACTACATTTAGTTAGAACAGAAATTAAACTCGCTGAATGTTAAGTGTCCCACATTACCTAATGTCCCAGATTACCCAGATTCACCCTATTTGTATAGCACCCAATATATATACAGAATGCAGCTCAAAGTGCTTTACATTTGGAACATGTAACACAATAATAAAGAAGAATCAGTCAGTCCTCTTCGTTGATGTGGCCATTTATGATCCAATCAGCAACATATCAGAAATACTTAGTAGTATATATATTTTTGTATATGTATATATATATATATTTTTTTTTTTTTTCTTATTTCATCACATGTCAAAACACACACACACACACACACACACACACACACACACACACACACACACACACACACACACACATATCTGACTTTCTCCAACTTTTGCACATCTCCATAGAACTTTTTATTTATTATTTTTGATTTCTCCTCCATCTATCTACCCATGTCCTTGATTCCCTAGCCTTTATGCCCCCCCACCCCTATCCCCAACACACACACACACACACAAAACACACACACTTACATCAACACTGTCATCACCTCACATACTGTACATACAGCACACTGCTTGCTACAGTAAGCCTCCTCTACATACTTGCTGCACACTGCCCCCCTCCCCCCCCCCCCTACATACACAGCACATTGTCTTCAGGATCTTCTCCAACACACATCCTCTACATACTTACAGCACACTGCCCCCACCTACACACTACACACACACACACAGTCACTGCTCCACTCCCCTCCCGCCCACACACACATCTTCACTGTCATCACTCACATACATCATACATACAGTACTCTGCTTGCAATAGTAAGTCCCTTCACCATACTTGCAGTACACTGCCCCCCCCCCCCTCTCCCCTACATACACAGCACATTATTTCATCAGGAAGCTTCTCCAACACACATCCCCAACATACTTACAGCACACTGCCCCCCCCCCCCCCGCCCCCCACACTGCCCTCTCCCCACATACACAGCACACTATCCCATCTCCCTTGTCATCCCCCCAACACACACACACCAAGACCCCTGGTAGTTGGGTTAGCCCCTTGAGCTGTGGATCTGCCCAAGGTTTCTTCCTTGGTAAGGGAGTTTTTCCTTGCCCCTGTTGCTCTTGGGTGCTCCTTGTTGGTGCCCCCCCGCCCCATCCCAATCCTCCCCCACCTTTCTTATGCAGCCCTTGACACTTAATCTACTAAACCCCTCTTCTACTGCACTTTTTACCCCACATATTACCACAAATAGGCTGACACCAGACATCATTTCACTGCATTTCTTACATGTGACAATAAACGTCCTTGTATCCTTGTATCCTTGTATATGTATATAGGCTTTGCTAACAAATGCTTAGGCTAACAAATGCTTAGGCCCCGTTGATGTGGACTCTAAGCGGTTAGCTTTATATGTTCTTAGTATGTGTTGTGATTATATGGCTTTATATACAGACGTTTAAGCAACACAACAACCGGAAGACTGGCAGCCTTAACCCTTAACCCCCTAAAAGCACGCTATATGGCAACAGTGGCAGCCTTAACCCTTAACTCCCTAAAAGCACGTCATATAGCAACAGTGGCAGCCTTAACCCTTAACCCCCTGAAAGCACGCCATATGGCAAGGAAAAAACACTGTTCCAGGAAGAAACCTTGAGCAGAATGATGTCAATACGTCTTCTCTTGCATCAGAAATGGCAACAGTTGGCCTACTTAGCTTCAAGTTAACCATCCTTTGTTTGTAGCAGAGGATAGGGCCCACCTAATATTTCCTGTTGTAAATTAAGTTACTTGTCCGGAATTTATCAAACATACATCTCCAACCACAGCTAAGGTGTGAACTGTGCCAAAGGTGTCAGATGCACTAATAGTGGAGTCTTCTCATTGGACAGGTCCCAGATGAGGAAATAGAGTGACTCAGAGCCTGTGTCACCACACTCTTCCTTTCTCTGTCTCATTTTGTTCTATTTACTTTCATTAGTGGCGCCACCCGCACTGAAATGCCACGTTTTGTGCCTCTTTGTGTTTTTTCAGAGAGGATTGCTTCAGAGCCTGTGGAGGACACAGACACAAGTAGCTTCATGGGAAGCATGGTACGGCATTTACGTTATGTTCTTTGGTACTATATATGTGCGATGATTAGTACAATGTATTTCTTATCTAAGCAAATGTTACACGATTTGGCTTGGGATTAGGTTTGGGGCTTCTACTTTGTAACTCTGTTTACTTATGTGAGAATAACAATGTACCAGAGCCTTACATTAACCTGTAGACGCATATCATGATTCAAAGGATACTTTCAGTAAAATGATACTAAACTGTTTCATTAAATATATCTAGTAGAGTTATGTTGTTATATAATGATTTCAAACATTACTGCTATGGGGTTTTGTTTCATTGAAAGCTAACTGTGAATCGTTGCAAACATTATGAATGCTCCCACTGTCTTTGTGAAGTCCTGAGTTTGCAAAGTTGTCTCAGAGGCATGTTGCGACTAGACTCTCACTTATTTTCATGTTCATCTGAAGGTATTATTTGAGCTCACCACGCTGCACACCCTTTGATGGGCCCTGTTGGATTGGGTAGCTGGTGCAGCCTTAGCTTGCATTAGTTTATGTGCTCATAAGCCTTACAGACTTGTCTTCCTCATGTGTACATTTTCACGTTTCATCACTTGCAGTCATTAAAGTCCACCTATCCAGTTCAAGTCACAGAGCCCCAAGGTATGTATTCAAGTGCTAACTGAAATAAGCCATGCAAAACTGTACATCATTGTCATGATACAAAAAACAAACATCTTTTAGCTTTAGGGTTTTGTCATGTCATCAGTGTACTACACTGTAAGTGTCATGTTCCATAGAACATAATTTTGTGTTTAAGATTAACAGTGCTATGTTTTTTTATAACATAGAAGCTTATTTCTATAACTTTGACTGCTGCCCAACGTCAAGCACTTCAATTATTTTGAACTTTTCTCTGTAAATAAATCTAGAACCTTAGTTAAACTTGACAAGGCTGTTTTATATTTTATATTAATGTTTATATTATTATTTTGATATATTTTTATACTGTATATTTGTATTTATTTATTATGATTTTATTATGACTGATTTACAGACAGTAGGTTTTTTTATGTATTATGACAAACACCATTGACAGGCAAAGTTGTGGTTTAGTGGTAATTCACGTGTTTCCTGATTGTGACTGATTCTCAGAATTTTGAGTTTGATTTTCAGTTCAGAATATGTTTGCGTGTCAAAACACTGACACCACTTCCTAATCAAATTGTTATTTATCATAAATGCAAACTGCCTTCAAATAATTTATGATTTATTCCCATTGATTATGGTGCTGTACAGGAGACATTTCTTGTATCTCACATCCTCTGCTCTTCATCTACACTAAATTGCCACTAGATGAGGCTGTGCAGTGGTGATTTGTTTGCCTTGCAACTCATACCAGGCTGAGGCAAGCCATCTCAGAGCAATTATCTTCATAAGAACATATTGCTTCTATTATTATTTCACTAGCAGAGTGTGAATTGTAACCATCCCATTTACAATGTTCAATTTTTCACACTCTGTTTGTATTGCAGCACTCATGACATCCAGTAAATCTGATCATATTACCACCTGCATGTTTACTTTATTGTGATTGTAAGATGGCCTGTGTATTTCTCTTTGTTCAGATACAGTGACATTACAGTTCCCATCCATGACCCCTGGATGTATAACAAGCCCAACAAGCAGAATACAACAGGTGAGTGTCACTTAAAACCAGACTGCTGGTGTACACCATAATAATCAGTGTAACAGTTTTGTGAGGAAAGTTTGATAAAAATGTTGGGGGTGGGGGGTGGAAATAGGTCAATCCTTGTGGCCTCATGTCTAAAAATGTTCTTATGTTCTTAGGCATACTGGTTTTTAGGCATTTGTGTAGTGTATATACTGAAATCCACACCAAAGTTCAGATTTATAAAACATGGTCTACTACATAGTACTTAGTGTGACGTAAGGTTCCAACTTGGGATAATCATGTTTCCTTGCGGTGATGTTGGCCATGCTGCAGGTAGTTGGACATTTAAAAGCAAATATTACATTTACTCAACCTTCTTGAATTTCCCCTCGGGGATAAATAAAGTATCTATCTATCTTCTTCTTTACAATGTGGTCATGCCCATAGAAAGCATGCTGTCTGTAGTCAGTCTCCGAGACTTTTGTATTGTTGGCATTAAAGTATAAGTATAAGTAAGTACATATACTCTTTTAATCCCGTGAGGGAAATTTGGTCTCTGCATTTATCCCAATCCGTCAATTAGTGAAACACACTCAGCACACAGTGAACACACAGTGAGGTGAAGCACACACTAATCCCAATGCAGTGAGTTGCCTGCTACAGCGATGCTCAGGGAGCAGTGAGGGGTTAGGTGCCTTGCTCAAGGGCACTTCAGGCGTTCCTACTGGTCGGGGTTTGAACTGGCAACTTTCTGGTTACAAGTCCGAAGCAATAACCAGTAGGCCACGGCTGCCCCAAGGTAAATTCAAAATAAACATATTTTTTCCAAAAAACAGTAAACAATTCTCTCAACAGTTAATATGTTGTCTTTGAACTATTCTCAATTAAATGTAGAGTTGACATGATTTGTAAATCACAGCATTCTTTTTTTTTTATTCACATTTTACAAAGCGTCCCAACTTTTTCAGAATTCGGGTTGTAGATCAAATGTTGGATGGTTGCAGCGTTTGTATAAATGACACATCCTAGACTATGTCAGTAGCACTCATTGCAGTGGGCAGAGGGAAACAGTTAGATTTCAACTCATCACACTTGCTAATCTAAAAGTAGCATTGTTCCATTTGACAGTGGAGTCATCCTTCCTGTAAAGATATGCTGTGGGCAGCTACGCCTACCTCATTTCCTCCTACACTTCCCAAGAAGCACACTTTTTTATATACATATATTAACGCTGATAAAATTACTCATATTAAAGCTGCACATGTTGTGTATTAGTATTAGACCTAAAAAATAATAATTGAAACTATCTGTTCTCCTCCTAGCCAGTGGAAAACAATGGAAGTGAATGCATTTGCCACCCATCAATCTCTTCAGGTAAACTCCATTCTCTTATCCTAACAATGACATTATAAAAGAATGCTTTAGGAAATGCAAATTAAAATGTACTGTCACAGGTTTTCCTAGTTAAATTTCTGTTTATTGCACTGTACTGCTATATTAGATTATATGAGTAACACATTATGTGTTCAAAAACAACCATACCAAGAATATCAAGCATTAGGTAAGGGATAATGTATTCTGCAGCATTATGAGGGGGCCGTATAATAAGTAAGGTATAATGTATCACATGATATGCAATGCTGTGTATAGTGACAAAAGAAAAGACAAGCGGTCCCCTTGACCCCTGTCTAACATCTTGTAAATGATCAAATTGAACAAGGCCTAATTACCCATCATGCATGTTTCAGCAGTGAACATCTTGTAGACATCTCAGGTTTCCGGATAAATACTTGTGGTAAAACCTGCTGGTAGAACTAAATATATTGCGGCTATTTGGTTCAGCTCTGGAACCAACTTCCGGATGACATGCCCGTGCCAGTTTCACATCTAGACTTAAGACCAAACTGTTTTCAGATGCTTTCTGATAACTCATTAAATGCATTTTCTGTTAATTAATTAAGTTAATGTGTAAGAATTGAGGTAAAAATATCCAAGAAATGAGCTACACGCATCAAAAGAATGAGAAGAAATTAGGGCGAGGAGATATACTCTGGAGATATACTGCCCCCATCTTTTATGGAATGTGGAGTATGAATTGATTTTGTGGCGGACATTACACATGGCACCTTTAAAGTGTTCATTATTCCTTTTACTGATTATGCCAAAATGTGAAGCATAAGGTTTAGTTGTTCCAGTAATCAGAAGTTGTTATGCACGCTGTTTCAATTATTCCACTTTGTGTTTATTGTGTATTTGAATTATTCTATTTTATGTACTTTACTTTTTAAACTATATATATATTTTAAACTATTACCCTTTTATTTACTATTATTATTTGCTTTTTTTTATGTAAAGCACAATGAAATAACCCTCTGTATGAAATGCACTATATAAACTTATAAACTATATAAACCTCGCCTATCTGACATCCAGGTTTCACAAAGGACCTGGAGTACCTGAACAGCTCGTGTGACAAGTGCTGCTGTCCTGCTCCGGCGCCCATGATCAGCGACCTGATGAACGACGGTGACCTGCTGCAGCGGCTGCAGCAGAAGCTGGACCCGGCCCACTGCACGGTCAAGAACTGGAAAAACTTTGCCAGCCGCTGGGGCATGAGCTACGACGAGCTGACACTGCTGGAGCACCGCACACAGGGCTCGCCACAGCACAGCCCCACGCAGGAGTTCCTGCTGCGCAACAACCAGAAGAGCGTGCGCGAGCTCACTGAACTCTGCCGCTTGTACCAGCGCATCGACGTGCTGCGCCTGCTGCAGCGCTGGATGGAGAACGACTGGCCCTCGCGCTGGCAGCACGCCCACTAGTCAGCGGTCGGCGTTAGGGACGGACGGACCCGTGGCCCTGGCTGACGGATGATGTAAAACGTCAGAATGTGACTTTTGTTTACTTTTTTTGGAATCAGTCTTGAAGGACTGATGCCGCCTCTTCAAGTACAATTTTCTCTGATGGATCCACATAGCTACACTGAGTTTATGTTTGTTATTGTTATTAATGCTCATCTTTGACTGATTGCTAAGGGAAGTTTGGAAAAGCGTACCTGACTCTTGTAGAGTTTTAATCAGGATAGGGATTGTTTGGGGCCTGTGTTGAGCGCCTTGCTCAGACTCTGCTGATTTCATTCTGAAGAGAAATGCACAATTTTCCATATGGCATATAATGAGGTGTCTTAACAATGAAATATGAGATTGAATAAGTCATTGTCATGGTATAGTGTTCTTATTGATCTCTAAAACCTAAATCTAATCTAATCTGATGGATAGAAAATATTATCTGCTTTTACCCAATAACCCATTAGTAGTCATACTTATTGAACTACTATCCCAATATTCTAATAATCTTAACTATTCTACATGGAATTCTCAAGAATATACTTCTTAGGGGGATGGCAGATGAGTTAAAGACAATGACATTTTCTCACACTGTAGATTACTACAAGCAATGCGTTTAATGTATTTTTGTGGTCTTTGAGGGGAACAGAAAAAACAGTTGACTGTAAACACACCTGAAATGGGAGACAGATGGGAGCATAATAATTCATACAGACTATTTAAGCAGACAGCCTTGTTTCAATGCTAAAAAGTGGTCACATGAGAAATAGTTTATGGATTTGACTGTGAAATATTAAGTTGTAAAAAAACTATTCATACCATAATGATAAGTGCACAGTCTTTAGTCCCTGAGACACTAGCCGAGAATTTGTAAGGAACGGTGAGAAGGATCTGACTCAGAAAATTGTTGTAACCTACTGTAAATATGATTAAAACAGCCTTGAAACATCAAAAAAGCTATTAACCGAACAAAAGCTATTAACCGTTGACATTATGTAGGACCACACTTGTTTTAGGTGTAAAGCTAAACTTCAATCTGTTCATCTCCTCTGTGAGGAGTAAGTTAATTTGGCTTCCAGTCTTAAGTTTCTCAACTGTGTGTACCACACTACTGTCCGAAATGTCCTGATGTTCCTAAGTTGACAGTTTACAATACTGCTCTCTCTCTACAGCCTTGAATTGATATTTTAGAACACCCAGCAAATGTAGAGGTGCATTTCACCTTGTGCGAAAGCTTGCTATGTGTTTTCCAAAATGTATTGTCCTATAATTTTCAATGGCTGTAAGTACCTGGCTAAAGTGTTGGTGAAATCCGTTCAAAGTGGCTTCTGTTCTTACATTTATTTTAATGCATTGGTTGCATAATTGCATGGGGTGTGTGGTGCAATGTTGTCATTTCTGCTGTATTTAGTTTTTCTAGTTTTCCAGTAATAAATATGATTACACACTTGAAACATGGTAAGTGGAAATTGAAGTGGCTGTTTTGTTATTTCTGTTATTACGTAGAAGTCTTCTTTACAGTATCAACTTCCATTGTCATATTAATGTCAAATTCATGGGGCTGGTAAAAACAACTAATAGACTTTTTGCTTTTTAATTGGCTCCTGGATATATTAATTTAATATCAGATTAATTTAATAAGACAAGACTGCTAATTTTGAAAGATGTATTAAAACAATTTAATAAAATGTCATTCGCATGTAGTTTAATGTAATTATGAAACCAAACTGTAATAAACATGTATGTATAGCCTATTAGAATAATACACAGTATTCAGCAGCTGTAGAAACTGGATTTCATAGTTTATCTCATCTAACTCAAATGTAGACACACATGCGCATTGCGCACACATACACACACACACACACACAGACATACATACATATCTTCACACACATAATCACAGTATATGGGAAGTAGCATATATTAACATGATATCACATTCACAATATACTTTACATAACATTACTTACAGTATTAAAAACTCAATCCATCCTACTCTAACTTTGTTGTAAGCTTTCAATATGTTATATCATTATATTATTCTTAGTGTATAAATCAGTTGACTTAAATATGATACAAGAGCTCCACAGATATTTAGGAATCTCCATCAGAGTCATACTTCGTGGGAAGGCCAAGCATATTGGAGAGACTTATTGATATTTTTTTATTCTCATCCTTTCCAGACATGTTAATCACAGGGATGCTTTTGTCACATTCGGGCTTTGTCACTTTGAATGTTCCTCGTTTGACTTTTGTTGGGCTATCACCATCTCCATTTACTTCAATGTTCAATGCTGGGGCACTGAAACTGACCTCTGTTGGTGGGGAGACCTCAAGGGAGGGCGCATTCACTTGAGCTCCTACAGGGGATGAATCATCCAGGCTTCTGTCTAATGATGACCGTGAAGCAAATAATCTCAACCTTTCTTTGATGTCAATTGGTCCGGTTTGCTGCCCCTGGCTATTCAGACTAGGAGTACTGATTCCTCTAATCAGGGTTTTCAATTCAGGATTAACAGGGTCACTGTGCAGGTCTACAGCTCCAGGGAACTCCAATGCTTTCTGAATGGTGCATTGTGGTAGTCTGTGTGTTTTGAACAATGGTATATCTCCCTCTGGCAATTTAATGTCAGTGCCTACATCTCCATCTACCTCAACATCAGGGCCTTCTTCTCCTCTTCTAAACAGCCTCTTGAGAGTGTGGAATTTGGACTTTGGCTTTGATGCATCAACACTGACATCAGGTGCATCCACATCAATCTCAGGGCCCTTGATATCAGCACTGACCTCAGTTTTGACTTCTGGAGCAGTAAGGTCTGCCTCAACTTTGGGAACATCAACATCCACTTCAGGTGCTTTCACATCCACATCCACATCAGGCCGTTTCACCCTTGGGGTTGATAAACCAAATTTAGGCAATTTGAAATGGGGCATTTTGAATTTTCCTGAAGGGGGATCGACATCCAGGTCTGGAACTTTCAAGTCCACATCTGGACCCTCAGTGTCTGCCTTGAAATCTGGTGTTTTCAAGTCTGTATCAACGTTGACATCAGGAACATTAAGATCTACTTTAGGGGCTTTGACATCCATATTTGGCAAGTTCAGATGAACATCTGGAGCAGTGATACTACCCTCAAGTTTGGGTGCTGTGATATCTGGAGCTGTCAAGTCAAGACTAGGCCCATCAGCTGTAACTGTTGGGGCATCAAGTGATGGAACATTAATGTCTGGTACATTAACACTGGGTGTTTTCACCTTTGGTCCTGTTAGATTGAATTTAGGTAGCTTAAAGTGAGGCATTTTTATTTTACTTGAAGTAGCTTCAACATCTATACTTGGAGCCTTCAAATCTACATCTGGTCCTGTAAGATCTGCTTTTGGCACACTTACACTACTGTCAATCTTTGGTGCAGAGATATTCAGGTCTGGTGCTTTTAGATCCACATCTGGCGTAGTAAGGTCTGCTTTAGGTAATGTTAAACCTACATTAGGGGCATCAAGTCCTGCCTCAATTTTTGGTAGGGAGACATCCAAGTCTGGTGTATCTACATCTACATTAGCCTTTGGTCCAGACACTTTTGGCCATTTAATTTGAGGCAATTTGAATTTCCCTGATGGAACATCAATGTCAGCTTCTGGTGCTTTGAGATTTACCTCTGGTGCTTTCAGACTTGCATCTGGTAGGTTAACATTTAGGGCTGGAGCGTTTAGATCTCCCTTGATTTTTGGTGCAGAAAGGTTGAGGTCAGGTGCTTTGAGATTGACATCTGGGACATTAAGATCTGCTTTGGGCAAATTTATATCAACTTCAGGAGCATCAAGTCCCGCTTCAACCTTTGGTAGGGAGACATCCAAATCTGGTGTCTTTACATCTACACTAGCCTTTGGTCCAGACACTTTTGGCCATTTAATTTGAGGCAATTTGAATTTCCCTGATGGAACATCAATGTCAGCTTCTGGTGCTTTGAGATTTACCTCTGGTGCTTTCAGACTTGCATCTGGTAGGTTAACATTTAGGGCTGGAGCGTTTAGATCTCCCTTGATTTTTGGTGCAGAAAGGTTGAGGTCAGGTGCTTTGAGATTGACATCTGGGACATTAAGATCTGCTTTGGGCAAATTTATATCGACTTCAGGAGCATCAAGTCCCGCTTCAACTTTTGGTAGGGAGACATCCAAGTCTGGTGTATCTACATCTACACTAGCCTTTGGTCCAGACACTTTTGGCCATTTAATTTGAGGCAATTTGAATTTCCCTGATGGAACATCAATGTCAGCTTCTGGTGCTTTGAGATTTACCTCTGGTGCTTTCAGACTTGCATCTGGTAGGTTAACATTTAGGGCTGGAGCGTTTAGATCTCCCTTGATTTTTGGTGCAGAAAGGTTGAGGTCAGGTGCTTTGAGATTGACATCTGGGACATTAAGATCTGCTTTGGGCAAATTTATATCGACTTCAGGAGCATCAAGTCCCGCTTCAACTTTTGGTAGGGAGACATCCAAGTCTGGTGTATCTACATCTACACTAGCCTTTGGTCCAGACACTTTTGGCCATTTAATTTGAGGCAATTTGAATTTCCCTGATGGAACATCAATGTCAGCTTCTGGTGCTTTGAGATTTACCTCTGGTGCTTTCAGACTTGCATCTGGTAGGTTAACATTTAGGGCTGGAGCGTTTAGATCTCCCTTGATTTTTGGTGCAGAAAGGTTGAGGTCAGGTGCTTTGAGATTGACATCTGGGACATTAAGATCTGCTTTGGGCAAATTTATATCAACTTCAGGAGCATCAAGTCTCGCTTCAACCTTTGGTAGGGAGACATCCAAATCTGGTGTCTTTACATCTACACTAGCCTTTGGTCCAGACACTTTTGGCCATTTAATTTGAGGCAATTTGAATTTCCCTGATGGAACATCAATGTCAGCTTCTGGTGCTTTGAGATTTACCTCTGGTGCTTTCAGACTTGCATCTGGTAGGTTAACATTTAGGGCTGGAGCGTTTAGATCTCCCTTGATTTTTGGTGCAGAAAGGTTGAGGTCAGGTGCTTTGAGATTGACATCTGGGACATTAAGATCTGCTTTGGGCAAATTTATATCAACTTCAGGAGCATCAAGTCTCGCTTCAACTTTTGGTAGGGAGACATCCAAGTCTGGTGTATCTACATCTACATTAGCCTTTGGTCCAGACACTTTTGGCCATTTAATTTGAGGCAATTTGAATTTCCCTGATGGAACATCAATGTCAGCTTCTGGTGCTTTGAGATTTACCTCTGGTGCTTTTAGACTTGCATCTGGTAGGTTAACATTTAGGGCTGGAGCGTTTAGATCTCCCTTGATTTTTGGTGCAGAAAGGTTGAGGTCAGGTGCTTTGAGATTGACATCTGGGACATTAAGATCTGCTTTGGGCAAATGTATATCAACTTCAGGAGCATCAAGTCCCGCCTCAACCTTTGGTAGGGAGACATCCAAATCTGGTGTCTTTACATCTGCATCAACATCAATGTCAGGTGTTTTAACTTTTGACAGGTTGAATTTTGGCCATTTAATTGGGGGCAGCTTGAACTTGCCTGATGGGGCATCAAGGTCAACTTCTGGTGCTTTTAGATCCACTTTTGGTGCTTCAAGGCTTGCATCAGGTAGATTAACATCCAGGGTCGGAGCATTGAGGTCACCTTTAATATTTGGTGCAGAGAGGCTGAGGTCTGGAGATTTGAGGTCCACATCAGGTACTGTAAGGTCTGCCTTAGGCAGAGCTATATCTCCATCAGGCAGGTCAAGTCCCGCTTCAAGATGAGGTGCCTTTACATCAGCATCAACTTCCAGGCTTGGTGTTTTGGGTTTTAAGAGGTTCAGTTTAGGCTTCTTCCAGTTCCACTTGGATTTTGGGGGATCAATGTTGACATCAGGCACGTTGAGATCAACATCAGGGCCATCAATGTCTGCATTTGGAAGGCTTACATTGACATCTGGTGTTTCAAGATTTGGAGCTTTAATGTCAGCATCAACATCGATATCAGGAGTGGTCACTTTTGGCTTGATTTTGAAGTTTGGCTTTTTTAGAGTGGGAAATTTTATCTTCCCTGATGGAGCGTTTACCTCAACATCAGGAGCTTTGAGATCCACATCTGGACCATTTATGTCAGCTGATGGTAATTTCACATCAACATCAGGCGTGTTCACATCAGCTTTAATCTTTGGTGCTGAAAGGTCCAAGTCTGGTGTTGTAACATCTGCATCAATATCCACATCTGGTCCTTTAATTTTCCTAAACTTGGGTTTCTTCATTTTTAGCCATTTGAACTTGCTTGATTGTGAATCAATGTCAACATCTGGACCATCAATTTCAGCTTTGGGCAGATTCACCTCTGCATCTGGTATATCCAAATCAGCTTTAACTGTTGGCCCAGAAACGTCAATGTCTGAGGTTTCTATCTTAGGTCGAGGGTGACCCCACTTTGGCTTTGGAAGTGTGAACCATTTGAACTTCCCTGATGGGGGCTCAATGTCAACATCTGGGGTATCTATATCCAGATTTGGGCCCTCAAGTTCAGCTTTTGGTAAGGTGACATCAACATCTGGAGGTTGAAGATTGAGCTTTGGTGTGTCGACATTTGCACTGATGCTTGGGCCTGTCAAAGTTGCGTCTGGGGTTGTAACTTGTGGCTTTTTTGTTGACGATTTGAAATTTGGCATTTTAAACTTAGGGGCCTTATATTTCAGCCCGTTGCTGTTGACTTCTGGTGGGTCCACATTAACAGACACATCTGGGGATTCAACTGATGGTGCTGAGACACTAAGCTCAGGGCTCTGAACAGTACCATCCAAGCCTGCTCCTTTTAATTGGGGTCCCGACATGCCTATTGTTGGCATGGTAAATTTTGCACCACCATCAATTCCGTTCAATGAAGGTCCATTGAGCTGCAAAAACAAAAAGGGTGACAATGGGAAATAAGTCAAACCTTTAAAAACAAACAATATATGTCTGACAAGTTTTAGGAAGAGTATGTAGGCCTACCCATTACTTGAGGAGGAAAAAATACAGCCACTTACATCACCATCAAGCACGATGCTGGATTTGGTTTTAACCTCAAGTTTGTCATCATAGGGCACGAGGATCTTCAACAACTTTAAAGCATCATCTTTGGCAAGATGGTCCAAGTGAATGGTAGCAGCAACAATCTGATCATCTATATGGAGATAGAGAAGCCAAGAATGATATTAAAACATAATAATAAACATCAAAAATATCAAAAATACATGTGAATGGCACTGACTAACACCATCAGCAAGGGCAAGATGGGCAACATTGCACATGGAGGATCCAAAGGAGTCACTCAAAAGCATAAATAGGTTCCACTCTACCTTCATTCAGGCCAATCTTCCTGGCAAAGGAAGGGTTTTTCCCTACAGAGATGATCTTTTCTCCAAGGTCCATGTTTCCTAGGGTCACATCCGCTGAGATGCTTTTCCCTTTCATTTCCCCGTTCTGAAGAGACCAATCAAGAAAACACAATCACTGCAGATTAATATTTACAAAGATATGCACTGTACACTGAGTAAGTACATATTCATAGATTTAAAAGACAACCAGGGCTGGAATTTCATTGCCCCTTGCGTTGGCCGTGATGCCCCTTAAAAATCGTATGTTCACAGGCCACTGTGGCCTTGGTGCCCTGTATGACTACTTCCCCCTCTTTCCATATTCTGCTTAGTATCCGACTGATGCAGCGATTTTAACAAATTAATTTAGTTTTTTGATGTGGTGGAGAAAGTGACAGCGCATGGCAAGAAAAATCCAACATTCAGCAGCCAGAAGACAAGGCAAGAAATTTAAATATTAGCAGTGCCGATTCAGATGTCCAAGAGGCCCTAAGTTAAATCCCGCTAAGGGGCCCTCCTACCTAAATTCTGAGGGCCGAAATGTAATGCTTCCAATACAATCATCCCAGCCCATTTTGGATGTCTACGGAAGTTACCAAATATAGTGTTTTTCCCCATAAAGGACCTTCACAGCTAAATGCCCAGTTTTAGGGTCTGGGCTGCTTGCTTTTGATACTTGCTGTACATATCCCAGTACAAAAAATAACTGTTTTTTTTTTAGTACAGTTCAGTTATACTACAGTAGGCTATAGTGCAGTAGCCTAGTATTTTCATGTCCAAAATACTGCATTTCTACAGTAAAGTACAGTACTATGCAGTTTTTTGTGTCCAAAATACTGCATTTCCTACATAAGAACTACAAATATTTCCTCCAAACTGTTTTGATACTCAGAAATCTGCAGTTTGAGACTTGAAGTAATACTGTTATTTTTTTGTAAGGGTCTGATTGTGCTGATGTAGCCTGATGGCTGAGGCTGACTGTTCTTCACCTGTGTCTACTGTAGTAGGCTACTTGCCAAAGACATACAGTAGGGCACTGAACTGGCTCCCCCTGATTCCTTTCAATATTTTTTCGAACATAGACTACTTTAAACAATCATTTTAATACTTCATACAAGTCTAATATACGACGTGCATCTATTGTCCAGTATGCAGCACAGCAAATCAAAGTTAATACTTTAGGCACTTTCCATTTTGCATACATTCAGTTGTAGGTTTAAACCAACTAAAGCTTGACTGAAATATTGTACAACTATTTACTTCTTTTGAAAATGTATGGGAAGTTTCATCCCGAGCTGCACGTTATGAACGCATTTAAAAATGTGATTATTTTTTTTTTAAATGTAGCCAGTCGCCCGCATTCAAAACACAGAATATGCGCAGAACCGATCCAAGTCCTGATGTGGCCCTAAGCGGAATTTGATTTGTGGGCCCCCCTACTACCTTATCACCACCAGTAATATTAAATATTGTCAATGCTTAATCATTCACATCACTGGTGATATATACAGTGAGGCTCATACGTTTTTGAACCCATGCTAAAGTTGACTAAAAAGAGGAATATAAAATCATCAAATTGATCTTAATGCCTTAAGTAAAAAAATTAGGAAATATCCAACCTTTAAGGACACCAATTTTCTTTGTGAATGAATAATATATCATAAATAAATAAATGTTCTTCCTTAAAATACAGGGGTCATAAGTATTCGCAATATATATATATATATATATATATATATATATATATATAAAAATAAATGTTAAATATAGCTTAAATATCGGTAAATATTAAAATCAGATGATTTACAGTTCTATGTAGGCTAATATGTCATGTTTCATGGTTTCATGTTTTTGTAATGTTTCATTCAGTGATACAGGTCTACAGCTGTTAATAGACTAAATTCAACTTTGATCATTATAATGTAGCCTACTGTAAGCTATAGTTAAAGGGACACCAGGCAACGTTTTCGTGTTAATTACTCATCTTTGTAAGTCGGTATATGGTTAAATGACTCATTACAGGGCGAATGAAGACTCTCACCCGCCCCTACTGCCTGTAGGAAGAATATCCCGCTTGCAAGTTCAGTGTATCATACCCGCCGACCGAAGCAGGATCAGTTTACAGTTTACAGTTGACGGAAGATGCAAAGAAAAGGAAAAGAGCTTCAGACCGAGCGAGGGGGAGTTTCGTAGGGAAAAAGCATCAGGCTTGCCTGGTGTCCCTTTAACTTTGGCCTTGGTGCCCTGACGTGTGGCCTTTGTGCCCCCCGCCAAATATGCCCAACCAAAGGCCAAGTGGCCTTGCCCCTAAAATAATGAAATTCCAGGCCTGCATACAACACTTGGACACAAGCCACTAAAAATTATATATTTTTAAAGTGTCTATTCAAATAGACATTTGATTATTATAATGTAAGACTATATTATCAACAGTTCTTACTGTACTTACCATTTTCACTCAGAGCTTTTTACAACTGCATATCATTAAAAGGCCGCATTCATTAAAACCTGGAAGAGAGGAAGGAAAGGATTATTTCACTCTGACCATCTGCATGGCTTTGGACATATTCAGCAGAACTAAATGTAAATAGATATCTATCCAACCAGATAGCACTACATACATGACATATCATGTTCCCACATATCAATCAAAACCAATATAATAACGGATGTACTTTAGCCATTCTCTCTTTGAGGCACATACTTAGACCCACTCACAGTCACCAGAAATCAATGAAGGTAATCTGCCAAAATATGTGGTTATACATGTGGTTTGTCACCCGACAACACAAATGTTGGCTTTAATCCCTGAACAATTGAAACTGGCGCGGCTCAGGGATGGGTGTACTGTATGATTACTCAATCTATGAGTGTTTGTGCTGTAGTAATGTATGCATTGTTCAGCTTCTGAGGCAGAAACCTTTTTTTAAACTGTCCTAAACTAAACTAGGTCTTTATGTCTTGACAAGTCAGCGTTCTCCTTCATTTTATGGTTATCTGCTTTATGACTGAATGCATATATATATATATATATATATTCCTCTTGCAGTGTCTTCTGTCCACTGATAGAACTGTTTTGTTTGTTTGATGGACTGGTTTTCCAAAAAGCCAAAGTAAGGTAAAAAGTAAGTTGTCCAAATTAATTGCAGTTTCCTCTTACTAACTATCAAGGGTTAGAACCAAAGCATCCAACACTAAATTCTTGGCCAAATCTCTAATTTCAAATGTGACACAGCCATAAAACTCACAGACAAAACTTGGCTTGCATACACACAGACAAACCATACAAAAGCACAACACACACACACACACGCACACACACAGAAACATAGTCAAACACCCACGCAGCACATCATGCCTCTGGCATCTATGGTATGGCCTTCTGGCAGAACAAGAATGGCCGGAAACCAGTCAGTCAGGATGCTCGGTGGCTCACGTGGGCTCTACCTATGCAGCCCTCTCAACACAAATACATACCTCTCCTTTGAAACACACTCTCTCACCCTCACAACAATCACACACCCAAAGAGGCTGAGTGGCCAGCCTGCAGGACACACCAAGCCAGGCGAATATTCTTGAGCCCCTCCTGTCATCTGCATGTCAATCAAGGGTGTGGCAGGGCAGTGAGAGTGATGAAACTATATCAACAGTATCGATTTAAAGTGCCTGCCTTTGTTACTGACCCTCTTTCAGAGAGAGGATGGGCAAGTTGGGCAAGGATGTTTACGTTTAGGGAGAAGAGGCACTCGACACTCAAACAGGGTGCAACGTGTTGGCAGGGAGCTTGAAAGTCAAGCACAAAAAAACAAAACAAAAACTATCGATACCACAAGAGCCATCAATGGTTCAGCAGGTTCACTTGGGTTTCAGCTGCTAGTGTTGAATGCATACAGTAGCTAGTTACAATTACAAGAGTCTTTATTGTCCCATAGGGACAATCATTTCCACACATTTTCCATTTCCCAAGAGGCTAGACAAGAAAGGGTTGTAGAAAAAGATCTTCTTCATCCATCAATGCACCATATCCACACATGTGTGTTCACATACACCCACAAAACCTTTAACCATTTCTGCTTTTTTACTTAATACAAAATATGGCAATGTGTAACTGTACACTTCAGGATTGAGATTTAGAAACTGAGGCTGTTTCCTGAGTTTTACTAATGTCCCAGTCACAAAAATAACATGGTAACGCTAGGAACAAATACAACAATATGTAGCGTGTCTCCCACGAAACCCCACAGTCTACCATCGCAGCCTGAATGTTACAACCGCTGGATAAAAGCATAAATTCATAAAGAATGTTAGATCAAACTTTACTTTGATAGTCCGCCCATAGACTATCCACAGATGTTCAGATTATCAAGAATCTGTTTGTTTATATTCTATTAACTACAATTCATAGGTAGGGTTAAGTTTAGGGGTTACAGTAGATTTGGTTAAGGTCACGTTCAGTAATTGTTCAACAACAATTTTACATACTGAATCTCAACAAATGATCTTTTAAGCCTCCATGGGCTGACTATATATGTAAAGTGTTACAAAATGTATTTCACGGATTTCAAGAAGCTCACGAAATGGCCTGGTATATTCTGCCAACAACACACATGCATATGAAACACATTTTAGAATATTTCAGATAGTAATACAGATTTAATTTTGAAATCACACATTGATAGCTCTGAAGCAATATCAAAGGCAAAATAAACTACTAATCGCCTAACATGAAAGATCCTTTCAGTCAACTTACACAAAATCATCATTAGTTACACTGAGACTTATTACTGAGCAGCTTGTAGGCAGTGGGTTCACAGCCTTTCAAAGCATGGACTCACCATCTGATGCTGTAGGGGCCTGTTGTCTCCTCTGAACTCCAGTGATTCTGACTCTCTTGATGAATCGCACTGTTAAATGCCTTCACACACACCACCGGAGCCAAACAAACAGGTTAGGCAGCAACGGGCCAGCCCACCTATCTACCTGTCATACACTCTGTCAAATAGGCACATAGCACACACGCACACACACAAGCTGCTGTTCACCGAAACCTACTGATCAGACACAGACACACACACACACACACACACAGAGGTGAGAGGTAGAGAAAAAAAGTAAGACTGCTCACAACAGGCTAAACAAGGTTTCTACACTGAAGCATATTGAATGAGAGGTTGCAAAACCTTCAGATAAGAGAAGGCCATTCATGTCCAGGCACAATGACACATGTGTTCAAGACAAAATGACATGAACTACTGGAAATCACTGCGATTATCATCAAGCTTCTCAAGTATTTGTGATGATGACCTGTCTGATAGAAGACCTGAAAAGAAAGCAATGAAGATAGAACTCAATGTGGTATACAGTGAAGCACTCATTTAGGAGCAATCACTATCATCATGATTGTCATTATAATGTCATTATGATGATTAATATCACCCAATAATGGTCAACTTTGATCATACCTGGCTTCAAGGGATTTTTACTTTTGTCAGCAGGCACATAAAAATGTGACTCTAACAAAGTGTGAATCAATCTACATATACAATAGATAGATAGATACTTTATTGATCCCCAGGGGAAATTCAAGGTCACAGTAGCATACAGACAACACACACACACACACACATTCACTAACAGCAGAAAGTAATTAAAAGTATATAATATAAAAACACAACTAAGCAATAAGGACAGTAGAAGATAAATATATACTAAATACTAAATATACTAAAATACAAATTATACTAAATAACACAATTCTAAAAAACAGTATCCACATAGTGGGTGATTAATCAAACAAGATGCGCTTGCAATGACTGAGGCAGGGACTGAGCCTGTGATTCTCTGTGCTTAAGGTAAGGTAAGGTGCTCTGTGTGTGTCAAAGTCCTCCACCAGGCCAACCAGTTTGCAATGTGTTCATAGAAAGATAATGTGGAATGCGGAAAAATAAAGTGACTCGGTCATCAGTGCCCATTTGTGTGATTAGTCAGTGGCTGTGTCCTGAGTAACTCTAAAACCCTGAGAGAAAAAGATAAATTAAGCATTTCTGATGTAAGAAAGTCATTTAACTTATTTGTATAACAGTGTTTGGTTGACCATTAACTAACATAAAACTAGTTGATGCACATAATAGGGTTATATTCAGACATCACTGTAATTCCATTTGCACATACACTATAAGGTTTAGGAAGGCTTCCCTACTTATTGCAATACCATTTATTATTATCTTGTACATTGTTATCTTTTATTATTATAAAACGTCAGTCATTTAAATCGATAGGAAAGAATGGCAATAAAGTGCTGACAGGATACAGTTGCTTCAGATAGTGGACAATAAAAGTGCTAGTTCAAAATTGCTTGATGGTGTTTTATGCCCCCAACGTCGTCTTCCAGGCAGCACTGCCACCGTCGACTTACAGGCACCTTATCCTAAACCTAACCCTAACCTTAACCCATGCCTAACCATAGCGCCTTCCAGGCAGCGCTGCCTTGAAGACAACGTTGGGGGCATAAAACACCAAGAAACGTTCAAAATCTCAGTGCACAGCCCTTCTTTTTCCAGGTGCTGATGGTGTGCAGTATAACAATTGAAAAGTCAAAAACTAGTATACATCGCACACTGGAGCATATATTTTTGCTGACTTTATTTGGCGTGAACAACGCATTTCGCAGTTTGCTTCTTCAGGTTCACCTAAAATTTCAATAAAAGTGCTCGTGTCTAGAATACACTTAAAAAATGATGCAGTAACTTTTTTCTAAACCTAACCCTAACTTGTCATGACAAAAACCGAATGACACTTGACAGAAGCAAGTGACGGAAGTGTTGTCTTGTTGTCTTGTCTACATTTATGACTTGTTTATAATGTTTATGACACATTCATGACAGTGTCATGTCACTCTTATGTAGATACCTTCAAGTAGCCTAGTGTAACCGATGATGCTAACACTGGCCATATGATGATATGGAATAATCCCCAAAGAGGCACGCAGCAGTAGGGCGCTGGTTCAGTTTCATGGGTTCAGCATTAAATGAAAGTGTTCAGGCCTCCTCCCTCTCATCTGCGTACCGCTCGAGGCCCTGGTCTCGTCTGATGAGGTGTCAGGAATGCATTACAAACACCACAAACGTACAGTGTTGCGGTGCTACAGGTGGCCAGTTCAACCATATCAGTCACCTTCATGGATAAGAGGAAATGTCAGACGTCAGTTTTGATTATCACCGTTATTTCACCGTCACACCACATGGACTTTTAGAGGTATATTCCTGAGATTTTCAACAGTCTAAGTTTAGAAATATATTGTTTGGGTGAATCATGACAGAGAAACTGCATCTGTTTAATCTGCCAAGAGTTGATTTTCTCACGACCACAGGATACTGAGCAATTGACACTAATTTAGCCTGGGTCACAGGGAAATCATGTTTATTTATTCAGCATAGTGAGTCTGACAGCTTGAAAAGACACTCAGTAGTTCATGCATGATACAATACTCCATCGTTCCTATAAGATTATGAATATTGGGGTATTCAGCTGTCAGTCTTTTATAGTCAATGCAGCACTTCAGAAAGGCCGAACATTTTTATATTCCGCTGATGTAAAGGATCAGTTACAATTTCAGTTACACTCACTTAGGCCATTTTCTGTAGAGTAGTATTAGGAGGTAGCATATAGATGAACTGTAGAGAACGCCAGATGTTTTTACACTAATAAATGAAAGTGATGGAGCTGAATGAATTTGTTTCTACATGCCCTCTGCCTTCATACCCTGCCTGAAGGAAGGACTTTAGAGAGGAGAGGGAAGAGAAAGAAAGAGAGAGAGAGAGAGAGAGAGAGAGAGAGAGAGAGAGAGAGAGACAGGTGGGGGTGTCTTTATTCATGTTTCAATTTGGTATCGCTGTCTAGGGCTCAAGCTTGAACATGCCCCCCTCATACTGTAATCACCTTTAATGAGATATCACAGGCAAAACCTGCTCAGCAAACAAAAGACGGCTCTGAGCACTGCAGTGGCAGCCAGCCGCAGGGTTTCTTGGCTTGCCCTGCTAATTGAACATGAGTATGGAACTAGTCTTGAAACTAGCCTGGAATCGTCGAAAGACACATGGGTCACAAATGAACAAAATTGAGAATCAGGCTAGCACAACATTTGTCAGATGGTGCGATGACAGCTTCCTTGACCTAAATGTGTCCAAAACTAAAGAATTAATCATAGACTTTAGGAAGCACAGTGAGGAACCAAAACCGAGTGTAATACACAATGAAGATGTTCAAATAGTCCAAACATATAAGTACTTAGGCACAGTGTTTGACCCGCAACTGAAATTCAGTGAGAACACTGATAGCATTATTAAGAGAGCAAACCAAAGAATATACTTACTGAGGAAGCTTAACTCTTTGGTGTCTGTAAACAAATTCTATGTACATTTTATCAAGCCTTCATTGAGAGTCTATTAACATTTTCTTTTATATGTTGGTTTAATGGACTGTCTGTGAAGGACAAAAAGAGCTTGAGCGACATTGTCAAAGTATGCTCAAAAATCACTGGTACCCAGTTAGAAGATCTTTGTTCTCTCTGGAAAACATGGGTGGTTCAGAAAGCAGAGAGAATATCTTGCCAACCAAATCATGTACTCAGTAATGAATTGGTTATCATGCAGTCAGGTCGGCGGTACCATGTGTCAATACGTAAAACTATTATCTATGCGAACTCATTCATTCCCTCTGCTATTAGACTGTTAAATGAACATCATATAAGACTGTTAAAAGAATGCATGTAACTACTACTAATACTGGTTCTTGGACTCTGCTGCTCTGTTCCGTCACTGGGAGGGGAGGTGAAGTGTGTATGTGTATGTGTGTGTGTGTGTGTGTGTGTGTGAGTGTGTGTGTGTGTGTCTGCGTGTGGCTGTAGACAGGTGATGTACGACTGCTGCAGTACTTATTTATTTGTCTATTTATTATTCTTAACATTGCATACGGTGTATGCTAATGCACTTTTTAACTTTTAACCCCTTCATGGATGGGTTGGCTGTAAACCGAATTGCCCCTTTGGGGACTAAAGATATCTGAACTGAACAACTCCCGTTTTACGTAGGAGGCAATATACACTATATTGCCAAAAGTATTGGGTCACCTGCCTTGACTTGCATATGAACTTAAGTGACATCCTATTCTTAATCCATAGGGTTTAAGTGTGAGGGGAGTTTGGTGTGGATGAACTTGACTGGCCTGCACAGAATCCTGACCTCAACCCTATAGAACACCTTTGGGATGAATTAGAGCGGAGACTGAGAGCCTCGCCCAACAGTGTGTGACCTCACAAATGCGCTTCTGGAAGAATGGTCAAAAATTCCCATAAACACACTCCTAAAGCTTGAGGAAAGCCTTCCCAGAAGAGTTGAAGCCGCTATAGCTGCAAAGCGTGCCGACATCATGGATTAAGAATGGGATGTCACTTCAGTTCATATGCGAGTCAAGGCAGGTGACCCAATACTTTTGAAAAAATAGTGTAGCTCATGTTTCACAAATTATGGAGAAAATATGTGTGAAGATGGCTGTGGCGGAGACAGTGCCCTTCCTCTCAAACACAAGCTTACAAAATGACATTCTTGGCATTGCTGGTTGTTTTGTCAATTCAGAGTGAGATTCTTGTATCCATTGCACAACTTCACCTTATTCTGTTGTGGAAAGGTGGGGTGGGGTCACTGGAATGTTGTGTAACATTTTGCCAACCTAGCACACATCCCTTTTATCTTTAATGGAAAACATAGGTCGCTCAATACGTGTTAATAGTATGTTAAGCAACCAAATATCAAGTAAGAATCAGACCAATAAAAGCATTTGTGTAACCATGCAGTGATGAGAAGATTCATGAGGACAGCTGTAGCCTACACTCATCACTGAGGCCTTTGGGTCTGATGTCCACAGGTGCACAGGCATCAGTCAGGACCACATCATCCCTTATTGGGGTGGGGCACCAGAGGTTATGTAGGATCATTTTCATATTACATAGGCAGTTTTCATGGAGTGTGGAAACTATGGAAAGAATTGCATCATGGCAAGGGTTTTTTTTTGGTCAAAAGTATTGAATATCTTTGATTGTTGTCTGATCATTTTTTTCATTTAATACTAGGCCTACATATGTGCTAGGGGGTTACAGAATACAATTTAATTTCTTCTCAATTAGTTTTTTCCCAATAAATTATATTGGTGTATATATGCTGTTGTCCATATATCCAACAATTATACAGTTGAGATAATGGTTTCCTGTGTAGAATCTGGTTTAACATAGTTCAGATGTCCAAGCAATGAAGTATAGTATAAGTATGTATGTATATATACTCTTTTGATCCGTGAGGGAAATTTGGTCTCTGCATTTATCCCAATCCGTGAATTACTCAGCACACAGTGAACACAGTGAGGTGAAGCACACACTAATCCCGACGCAGTGAGCTGCCAGCTACAACAGCGGCGCTTGGGGAGCAGTGAGTGGCTTGCTCAAGGGCACTTCAGCCGCTTCCTACGGGGTTGGGGTTCGAACCGGCAACCCTCCGGTTACAAGTCCGAAGTGCTAACCAGTAGGCCACGGCTGCCCCTAAAAGTGGCCCAAGGAGGGCGATGAGATCTGGAAAGTTCCAGAAAGAGCATTCTTAAAAGATCTGGAGGTGAAAAATACACCCAGACTGAAAATATTCCATTTCACACAAACTAATATGTTACTTGGAGAGGGTTCAATTTACTGGAAAGAGAAGGAACAGTGCCTTTTCACATTCAGGAGTCTCTTGTTAATTGAAGGTATGATTTACACATTGCTTATAAATGTGTGACTAAGACAGAGCAATGTTAACTGTGTTACTGTGACGACACCATTTAACAACAGGGTGTGTTACAGTTGCTGAACATGACCAACACACTAAAGGAGAATGCGGTTACACAACATTCTTGCATTGCTGTCTCTTAGAGACACGCTTCAGGGGAATAGTGTTGCTGTCAACTTGTTTGAAGGCATAACAATGTAGGTAGGCTATTAAAATCTCAAGTTCACAAGCATCTAGAGGTCTTAACTTATATTAATAAAGGTCTTAAAGCCCATTAGGATACCACATGTTGACTAAAAAAGAAAATAGCTCAGTAACATGGTCAGGGCTTAAAATTCATTTTTCAAAATGGGGGGGAATTCCCCCCTTAGGTTATTCATGTAGGGGGGATTTACACAATTTGGGGGGGGGGTCGATTCTGATACCAAGTCAAGAATTGCGATTTCAATACTTCGATACTTTTTTAAAAAAAGTGTTTGATTTTGGGGCCCCCACCACCCTGACGTCATCAGTAATATATACTGTAGTGGGATCATTCACAACAGTGGACATCCTAGATTCTGCTTGACTCTCTCCACACACACAAACACACACTGAAAATGATAGCTTATGTGATATGTTTCTATCATATATTTTTGAATTCATATAGAGTGTATTTATTTAATAATGCATTTTTTTAAAGTATAGCATTTTACTAGTAATTACTAGTAGCTAAACATATTTAGTAATTTGAATGCCTCATATTGACGTTTAACCTATAACACTTAGGCATATCTTTAATGTGGTGTGTAGGTCCAATTGAGTGCACATTGCTGATGAGTAGGTGTAATTGAGTGCCTGTCACTTTAAGATAATACGTGAGAGTAATTCTATGGAGTAATTAGCCCCCCTTCAACCTGACGGTTTTAGGCTATAGTCGCTAGTGAATAAAAGTTGTGCATAGTGCGGTATGTGTATGCAAATCATTATGTTTTCTATGTCATTAGATACAATAAATGTTCAAAAAACTAACATGTCGAAGACAATCTTTCTGGGATCAAGTGTTGACGTGACCTGAGCTAGCAGGATAGTTACCAAGGGGCTCTTTCCAGATGTAAAAGTTTGCCATGGTAGCGTAGCCTATTTGCGTAAGCGCAAAGTGGTTCTCTCTCTCGCTCTCTCTCCGTGTGTGTGTGCGTCTGCATGAGGCTATGTTCAATTCAACTCGGTAGTTGATCAGTCCGGTCAATAGCACCGCATTCACGCCACTTAATGATTGGCTATATTAACGTCATCAGACAGGCTGTAAAAGTGTATGCGGGAATTTCTCGCATTATGATGGCTAGAGTTGCGGGACTTGAACAAATTATGCGCAATACCCGCAATCCCGCAGTGAAATTTAAGCCCTGATGGTTAAGGCCATGGCACATGGCAAGTGTATACCTTGATCGCAGATTTACTTCATAGATCCATAACTTGTCATATGCATTGTGCACAACAAAACCAATTTAGCTGAACACAGGGCCAGTTTGGCCACACTGTGCATGCATTCATGCACAGAAGGTGCACGTAGCAACCTACTTGGAAATCATCGAAAATGTGGTCTGCTTATTACAGTCAGTGTGACAAAGACAGAAAGACATGCTTGGCATTCAGAAAAGTTAGTGTTCCCCATGCTTAAGGAAAGAGTCAAGATTCCTGCGATAGCAATCTCTCGACATGCAACGTGTAGACAGTCATACTCTGATTTCACAATGACAAACTCAAAACACAGGTTAGCTCATGTTCACCATAGTTAGAATGTTTCAAGACAAAATATTGTTTTTAAATCAGCCATCCATGAAGACTGTTCAGCCCACAGTATACAAGACAGACAACGGTCATGGTAGCGGAAATTATTACGATTACACTATAGCCTATTCGTACTACAAGGATACAAGGAAGTTTATTGTCACATGCATATAGTTACTGGAAGTAAGAAATGCAGTGAAATTATGTCTGGTGTCAGCCTATTTGTGCATTAATGGGGGGGGGGGGGGGGGGGGGTAAAAAGTGCAGTAGAAGAGGGGTTTAGTAGATTAAGTGGCAAGGGCTGCATAAAAAAGGTGGGGGAGGATTGGGATTAGGTGGGGGGCTCCAACAAGGAGCACCCAAGAGCAACAGGGGCAAGGATATTTTGAGATAAACTACAGTTCAAGCTCAAAGTTGTTAGCAATGTGTTGAATATCCACAAAGCAAAAGGAAACAAGGAAGGAAACAAGAACTCCAACCACAACCCAACATGGAAGGTTCCTCATGCATTCATGTGCTCTGACTTCAAATGCATACCTGGCCAGTATGCACATAAGATAGGACAGCGCTTGAGTAAACACACAATGAAACACTCATACTTCAGCTAACCTAAAAGAGCTGGCTAGGCCTGGTTCCTTCCAAAATGTATAGCATGTGTGGCACCATAGCTTCAGGATGTGAAGGGACCACTGATGAATAATAGACTGGAATTTAATGGAATGCGCCCTGAGATCCTTAACATCGAGTCATCACATTCATCAGTTTTACCCTCTAACTGGTGTTGCTCAACCCTTACAGAAATTTCAGGTTTCTGGCAAAGGTCATATTTTCACATGCAAATTAGGTTTCTGGCAACCAGTTGTGGTTAACTTTTGGCAATGTCATGTAAATTAGGTTTGTCACCTAATTGTCAGTTCACTGAGAGTTTGCCATTATTGGCTAAGTATGGTGGAAAATCATTGGCAAACACATTTGCCACTAGTGGCAAACTTCTCATTGTTGCCAGAACTTGGCAAACTTCTGGCAATATGTTCTAATGAACTCATTTCCCACAAATCACCCATAACTTTGCTGCAAAACTGCCACAAACATTTAATTTTTGTAAGGGAAGGTCTGAATATTAAACCAATCATTAAATCAACAACAAATCAGTATCAGTTGTGAGCTATCTGTTCCTCACACCATCAGTCTCAGTTTTGCTGAGCTGGGCTATGAATTAATTTTGGAATTACTTTTCACACTGCAATAACTCAATTCAAATTCAAAAGAACAATGTAATGCAAAGCCATTAAAAAAATTTCACTTTATTATTTACATAAAAAAAAGAACAGGAAAGCTCCCATAACATTTCATCCCTTCAGCTTTAACATACATAGTATGTATAGTATAGTAGTTAAGGAGAGTGAGGCCCTTGGAGAAAAGCCATATTGCTGGTCCAGAGGCTTCTCCAAGACAGAGGTAGGTGGTGGTGCTAGTGGGGGGAGCATGATGCAGGCACATTCTCCTTCACCGGTGACATGGGTTCCACTTTCTTACATGGAGCAATCTTTGTGGTTTCTCTGTGTACAAAAAGACGCAATTAGATCACAGACGACGGAGTTGTGTTTGTTCCTGCAAAACCACTGAGGACTACGTCTGTCTGTCTGCGGAAGCGTCTGGGGCTGATGCAGTGACGCACTTGCACATGGCGAATCTCTCAAGGTTGTTTCCTGCTCTGCGGAAGCCAGGCTGTGGGTGTACTGGTGTGGCGGTGTTCTGTCGAACTTGGCCACTTGGCTACGAACAGGCGGCAGCAAATCCGAGCAGCAAAACACACAGTTCAAGGAAAAAGGCCTCAGGGAAAGCCCTATGACAGCACATGGCTCTATGAAATTGTATAAAACACATGAACCCTGATGCATGGCAAACACAATGGCCTTGCTATGTAGATATTCTGTGATGCATGTAGAATCCCTTAGCCTCTATTCACTCTTAGACAGACAGACAGACAGACAGAGACAGACAGACGTAGAAGTAGCAACTCACAACACTCATATGTTGACTCACACACCCATCCCCGTTCATACCAGAGGCAGATAATGGCTCCTTCAAGCCAAACATTGTGGCACTAAGACAGAGGCTGTCTTGCATTCTCTACATAAGCATTTAGTTACACTTGTGTACCCTCCTGGGTTGTCTTCAACTGAGACACCAGAGGCAGTTGGAATAGAGTACATTACAGAGACTCTAGGCCAGCTTTTGTGTGACTGATGAAAACGACACATTTCTCAAGATAGATATTATAGATCATCTGTTTTTCCATCTCCTGTGTCAATTCACATGACCTATTTTGGTAAACCACAAATAGTTCCTGAAAGTTCCTGGAAGCCCCAACACTTTGGTTACACACATACAGTACACAGTGCTTGTTATACTGTAGCTTAATTACTATTTACCTGTTTGAATATTGATATATTAATGTAAATTAAGATTTGAATCCTCAAATAACTAAATAAATGCTTAGTGTGTGTGCGTGTGTGTACAGTGTAGTCACTCACTTCTTGAATCCAAAGCTCTTCCACAGGCCACTGATGGTGGCCTGCACGGCCGGCTGGTTCTCGTCATTACTGGACCTCTTCCCAGACCCCGCGGGCTTTTTGCGTAGGCCGCTGGCCCGCGCCGGAGCAGAGGTGCGGATCTTCCCCACTCTGCCCGCGTCAGTGGTCCGCACGCGAGGAAGGCCTGCTACCTGCTGACACCAACCAGTTCACATTGCGTTGGCAAAGAAAATGGAAGTTCTTTGGGGTACTTCAGCACCACAGGTACTTTTTCATACTTCTTAGAACTGTTGGAGGAAGTGCAGTAACCCCTTTATCATATCGTATCGACAGCTCCAAGGTAAGGTACTCTCCCAGCACAAGACGAACCCAGAGTGACTCAATGTAATGTCACTTCAGTGTTTCTACTGATGGTGTGAATGCAAACAGAGAAAAGGGTATGCAGTTCTCAGAAGAGCTGCCCAGTAGGCAGTTCCTATCAAGGAGTCCCTAGAGTGGTTAGATCTGAGAGTGCCTATATTAATCACACGTCTATACAAAGACTGCAAACAGCCAAAAATACATGCTAGTGTTCACTTCTTGGACTTCACATCCACAATCATCTCATACACATGTAAACTTTTTAAACACCAGTTAAACATAAAAACAGTCATTTACAGTATCTAGATATTTTTATAAACTTTTTTTATGTGTTTGGGCCTTTCGTTTACACGTAAACAGTTTTAGCTCCTTCAAACAGATATATTTTTTTAAAACACACTACAAAGTGAAGATTTCTTAAAACGCTGATTCTCTGGATCTGTGTAAACAGAGCAAAATGCAGTTTTTGTTTAATGATGACGTGTTTGATCCTGTGTCTACAGTGCGTGCCTAAAAAAATTCAGTGTACACACCGAGTCCGATGCAATTATTTTTAATATTTTGCATTATAAGAGCTAACTTTGGGTAAACTAAGCCTGATATAAGAGAAAACAACAAGGAGAGCTCATAAAATCACCAAGATTTAAAGCAGACTAGCCTTTGTTCATCCATGGGGTGCATTTTGGCTTGAGAGGTGCGAGGGTAATGAAAGCGATACGGTCATCTTCCATTGCCTATGCTACTTGTGCTATATTATGATGACCCTGGACATAATCCCGTTGTCAGCAGTATAGCCTATATATAAAAGTATGATGGGTTATATTACCATGCAGTGCATCCTATGGGTTCAAATGCCTAAATGGCATATTCTAAACTAATGTAATGCACAACTTCCATTTCCGTGAATAAAATGTCAATTTTTCTTTCTTTTCATGCACAACTGTGCAACAATAAGTTCTCTGTTCACTGTTGCAATGAGAGCAAAATGATCGGAAGGTGGTAGGTGGAAAGCTGTCTGTGGTGGAGTTCGCACTCTTGCGACACACCTCATCACACACCTGCGAGAGTCTGATGTAACGTAAAACTCTTTGTGACTTTGGCATATAGGCCTATTAATGAGACTGGGCAGCAAGATCACCCATTCTGTCAGCTTTCTTTGCATAACTGATAATTCATCTCCATCTCATATCGTAGGCCTATCATACTGCGTTGTGATCAATTCTGCCAAAGCAGATGAGTAGACGAGTTGTTTGGAACTGTTGTGCTCTAGTGTGTACGGGGATGTGTTTTTAATTGAATGCCGTGTAAACAAACAAAAAACACATAAAAAATATCCGTTTTAAAAAATATCTAGATACGTTTAAATAAGGTCTTAAACTCCAGTCTCTCCTGGGTGTCCTTCAGCCCTCAGTAACAAGAGTAACTTGTCCAGTAACAAGAGTAAAAGACAGAAGGAAGTTCTTTTTAACCCACCTTTGGTCTCATGGGAGTGGACCTGACCTTCTCTGGACTGCAGGTGTCTGTGGGACTGCAGGTGTCTGTGGGACTGCAGGTGTCTGTGGGACTGCAGGTGTCTGTGGGACTCCCCTCGGGGCTCAGCCGGGAAGACGATTCCTGAGAGACAGAAGGGCCAAACCAATTATTAAAGCACCGAGCCGAATTAAGGAGGATCAGTGGGTCAATGCTGAGGTATTGTAACGCATCACCAACCGAAACCAAAAACACATCAATGACTTTGACCCACTTCAATCACAAACCAAAGGGCATGATGATGAAGATTAAAGGCACCCTTTTCGACCTTAACATAAGGTTTCCAAAATAATTTTGATGGCACATAACCTCGTAACATGACGAATGGCACTTCTGCCATCGTCTGAGCGGCCCTCTGTCTGCCCCCCGCCCCCTTTTATTTTTCTACAGATTGCTGTAGGTGCATTCCCTCTACATTATTAGGAGTTATTTAGTTGCTTAGTTGCAAGACGCATATTTAGTTTGTTTATTATTGCACTTCTCAACTGTGGGGGGGACCCTGAGAGCAAGTTATGTTAAGGGTGCCTTTAAAAAGTAACTTGCCTGAACAAATTTCTAAAACATTGCAAACATTGTCACTTCACAATATAATGCACCATTTTAACTTTTGACCCTGAAAGTTAGGGCTGTGCAGTTGGTAATCATCAATTAAGACTCTACACACACATTCATAAATACCTCAAGGAGTATGATACAAGCAGGACTTATGTTATGACAGTGGTGAAGTCCAATACAGATAAAGGCACTTATGTGTAGGTGACATGCAGGTGGGTTTACGTCAATTGTGAAGCTCCTTTGCTTGACCTCTAAAAACTACAATTTCCAACATTACCCAATATGCTGAGTAGCCTTGTGAGGAGCCCTTTATCTCCGTGGGAGTGGACGTGTCCAGGAGCTGTGTGAAGGAGGATGTGGGGGTCTCCTCCAGGCTGCCAAAGGTGCTATTGGGCTGGGAGAAGTAGGCGCTGTCCTGGGAGGGCGGTGAGTTGGGGGACCGCTCCCTCTCAGACATGTCCGCCCTCTCCTCCTCTTCCTCATCTGCGTCTGACACGCGGGAGGTCTGTCGCTGGACCTGGTGCCCCTGGACGATGCCGGACCGGGACCAGATCTCCTTCTTCCGCTGGAACTGCTGCAGGGCGGCGATCCCCGACAAGGCTGGGGTGCTGGGCTGGCGTGAGGAAAAGGAGGAGGTAGAGGAGGAAGAGCTGCCAGACCAGCTGAACACCCCCAGGCCCTGGCTGGGTCGCTGGGCGGGGGGAGAAGCTGGCGGGCTGCAGGACTCCTCACAGACCAGAAGCGGGTCGTCAGCCTCTGTCTTTGGCGTGGAGTCTCCCTCGGAGCAGACCAGGTTGGAGCACTCTCTCTCTCTCTCTGCGGATCCAGCCTGAGAAGAACAATCCTGTGCTGAAGGACCAGGACTCTCTACTGCTGTGCAGCTGCTGCTGCTGCTGCGGAAGAACCTGGAGCAGACACACAGTAGTTGGCACAGCGGGTATTGTTACACAAGAATAAAACCCAGTGTGAAAATAGATTGACATATTTGACAAATAAACGTTAACAGAAAATCTCTGCTGGGTAATGGTGCATAGATGTTAGCCATGGTAACTGGATTAACTGCCATAACACCAAGACGACCGATTACAGCACGTAAGCATACATTTCTCACTAACTGAATGTGAACATCACATAGCTCACATACACTATTAAAGACAGGGTTCCCACTCTAAGTCAAATGTAAAATTCCATGACTTTTCCCTGACAAAAAACGGAATTTCCATGACTTACTATACTATTAACTAACGTATAGCCTTAAAGAATATTTTACTTTTTAGAGTGGAAGATGAATAAATGGCCATTGAATAAACAAAGTTGGGATACTTAAGGAAGCAGTAAAGCAAATAACCAGATATACACCAGTTCTGCGTAGAAATATTTGTATTAATGTATTTTGGCAAATAAATTTTAAACTTCTACAACAAAATTCCCTGATATTCCATGACTTTGACCCAAACATAAAAAAATTCTAAATAGACTTTCCAAAATTCCATGACATTCCAGAAATTCCATGACCCGTGGGAACCCTGTAAAGAAAACGTAATGGCCTTCTTAAGTAGTAGATTAGGAGTCTGGGCTAGAAGGCTTTACCTGCTGACTGTTCCATGATGTTCTTTGTCTCCACTCTCTGTTTGGTTCCTCCTTTGCAGTAATGTAGCAAACCGGTTCCGTGGTTTGTTCTCAGCGGGAGCGCGGTTCTCCTTGCAGCCCCTGGTCTCTGGCGTGACAGGTGCGCTGGCACGGGGTGAGGTCTCTGTGCGTTGCCGTTTCTGGTCTGAGGTAGAGTACTGATGCAGCAAGTCATCTTCTGAAATACTGGAGTCTGCAAGGGAGAACCAAGGAGCACCTTACTGCTAGAAGTACTTTCCATAATCAGCCATCTTTGGACATAACTCCTAACCACTATCTGCAGTTCAGAAACTCAGCACGGTGACTGAGGGTGATTTAGAAAGTAAGTCCATGATTTAAGAACTCACAGAGAAGATAGTAAGATACATTAAGAAATAATTGTAGTATACCTAGAACTATTACAATGAAATCAATTAATTATCAATTACATTTAACCTTGAAATGAACAATACCAGCTAAGGAGCAGGCCACCTCTTGTGCCCTCATGCACAAACTCTCCTAAAGGACACATTGAGCTTGTGTTGTCCAAAGTTACCTTGTCTGGGTCTCTTGACCTGTGGTTCTTTAAGAGAGAGTTTCAGGCCCTTCATGCTGACCACTCTTTCCTTCCCCTTGGTGGGAGAGAGCTTCTCCCGGACAGATGAGGAGGCACTGGGAGCGGTGGTCAGGCCTGGGACATAGCCTTTGCTCCATATACTGGTGTGCTGGAGGGCCTTACGATCTTGCCGATCATTCCAACCTCGACTGCGAGGTTTGGTGGGCTGACAGGAAAGAACAAGGACAGTGAATGACGTACAGTTTGACACAAACCTGAAAGCATTGTGAAATTATTGTAATATGCACATTGCACGATATAAACAGAGCTAATAGTATAAGAATAAATTAGAATTAAATTAAAATTTTCTTAAAACTATGGAGTTGAATACATATGTACCTGTACAGATGTTTTATCAGGATCAAAGTCATCTATCTTTTCCATCGTGTGAATATCAACATTTCCCAGGGCCATCTGCAAACCTTTCTTATCGCCCACATTTCTAAGGTCATATCATTAAGGACATTTTTTCCCTGAACTTCTGAAACAGTTGGACCAAAAACTTTGTTTCCTTTCATCTACCAGAAGTTGGGAGATCACAGGCACCATAGTGAGTTGGGTCATTCCACGTCAGTTCAACCAGGGCCCACGCACTTAGGTCTCAAAAAATTCTGAAAAAATTACCAGGTGTACCCATGTTACCCAGGGACACACTGTAAAATGACTCTTATGTAAGATCAATACTTTCCAAGATACAGCCAGTTTTACAGGGGGAGGGGGGTGTCGATTTTGTTCGGCCTCTTTTTTTGTCAAAGTTCACAAGCCCACAGCGCAAGAACTAAACCATGTAGGAGGCTCAAATTTTGCATGCTGGTACATAAATAGGAATAGTATGTAGCAAAATCGTCACGTTTGGTCTGGATAATCCTGCATGGTCATAGCTGTCCCTCAAAGTTGATACAAATTTTATTGGAGTTTTTGGCTGGGCTCTGTTTAAGCCTTCAGAAGACATATTTGTACTCAACATAGGCTCTTGATTTATTTTCCTTACTGAGATAAGTAGAAACACTCTCACAAAAAGCAATGGACAGAAAACAAATCCCTTTAGGGTCTGAACAGCAGACCTCACAAGTCTGAAAAATAATTTTGGTTATTATTTTCAGAGCACCCAAACACCTTGTGGGAATATACAAAGATTTTTTAAATATGTTTCCTTTGAGGGACAGCTATGACCATGCAGGATTATCCAGACCAAACGTGACGATTTTGCTACATACTATTCCCATTTATGTACCAGCATGCGAAATTTGAGCCTCCTACATGGTTTAGTTCTTGCGCTGTGGGCTTGTGAACTTTGACAAAAAAAAGAGGCCGAACAAAATCGACACCCCCCTCCCCCTGTAAAACTGGCAGTATATTGGAAAGTATTGATCTTACATAAGAGTAATTTTATAGTGTGTCTCCTGGGTAACATAGGTACACCTGGTAATTTTTTCGAGACCTAAGTGCGTGGGCCCTGGTTGAATTGACGTGGAATGACCCAGTTTGTTTGCCTTCCTAGCTGTATTTACAAACATGAAAATACCGCAGTGGTAACGTCACCGCCTGATGGTTTGTCGACCCAAGCTTGATTCACAAGGTGTCCTGTGTCGCTTTGGATAAAAAAAACTTCTGCTACATACCAGCTAATAAACAAATATTACAAATAGTGTTCTCTACGGCTGGCTAGCATTCCCGACTACATTCTATGACAAGTCTTAGAAAGAGCTTGTACAGCAGGGGTGCTTATAATTTGTGAGAAAAGGATACACTCCTGCATAGCCAAGGGTTGCTGGATCAATTGCATCTGCATAAGGGTTTAGTGGAACCACCTTCCTGTTGATGGGGTCAAACACGAGCTGGTAGAGGAAGGTGTTGTTGGCCTTGATGAATCCCTCTATATATTCATCTGGAACTGTTATGTTCATTTTCAAGTACTGGCCCATTTTCTTAATCACCTGTAAGAGGAAGCATGAACACAGCAGGGATTAAACACCAGAGAAATAAACACACGCGCTAGTACAAACCAATCTACCACCCAGTTAGCCTCTAAGTGATTGAAGCATACAAGGAAGAGATGTTGGCAGCGCTAACGCTTTGTTCGCTTCCTAGACCATTACTGCTATAGAAATGTGATTGAGAGATTCTCTTCGATTTAATTAATTTCAAAACACTTTATTTACCCCAAAGGGGCCATTTTTGTACAGTCACATAGAGTAGCACACAGATAGAAATAATATAAAAATATACATAGAGGTGGAAAAAGGCCTCACCTTGAGGATGTCAGGGTTGTTGGCCATGCGGAGGAGCTTGCAGGCCTTGCCCAGGCCGATGCCATAGAGAGAGGCCAGGTAGTCACAGCCTGAGAGGATGCACATGTGGCGGAACTTCTCCTCCGTGAAGACGTTCCCCAGGGTGTGGCAGCGCCCCAGGTGGTTCTGGTCGATCTCCAAACCATTGCCCTGCTTGTCCATCTTTAATACAACCTAAGGGAGACATTTTCTTTACATACAATAATATTCAAGGTTGATAAATGAACAGGAAAATGACAGTGAATTCAACTATAAAAACTATTAAAAAAACTGGCATGTGCCATTAACACCTTGAAGCTTCTACTTCAAAGGTTTAGCCACTCCCATGTCCACTTATTTGACTGCTAGCTCTGCTTGATACCTCTGTAGGCACAGTACCTTCTTACAGCCAAACGCTAGCAGGTCTGAATCCTCTGTGATGATGGCCTGGGCAATGTCTGCTTTGTTCAGGAAGGCCAGCTGGGCATCAGCCTCATATGGAGCCACTATACAGTCCACACACCTTATCCTGGCAGCCTTGAAAACAAACACAGTGCAAAATTAATGACACCAAAGTCTGTGTGAAAAGTGTATCTTAACACTGTAAACAGCCCAACTTACCCAAATATATCTACATTTCCAATAAACACTTTGATTTCTACAGGTAACCATGACATTGTATTGTGTTTTAAAGCAAAGTGCTTTAAGAAAACTGTGATTAGAGATCTCTACCCCCAAACATCAAAATTCACTGGTGAGCCAGAAAAGTATGTCTACATAACAGTTAACATTAGCCAATATGTGTGACAACTGGTGGAAAACTTGAGTTATAGTGCGTTCATGCGGTTGGGAAGTGGGAAGGTCCCAACTTCCGAAGTGTGAGCGTTTACTATGTTGAGTGGCGTCAAAACATACTCCTGGGAGCTCTCCCAAAGCCCCCACTTCAAGCTGGGAAGTGCCCAGTTCAGGTGTGACGTACACCCTCTAAACTCTAGAATTCTCCCACTCCCTCATGAATGCACCATTAAAGCGCACTGGATGGAGGAAAGGAGTGGTGGTGTAAAGACAGGAACAACACTGTGACCACAGCTGGACAAAGATGAAAGGATTGAGTATGTATACAATCAATAACAGTGTCAATTTACCTTGATTACTTCATGAGCCATGGAGGGAGTGACACTAACACATCGAGTGAAGCATTCTCGTGCTTCAGATACCTTTCCCTCACGAAGGAGCTGTTTGCCCCGCTGTAAATTGGCCTGTCGACGCCTTAATCAAGACAGACAAGTGGAGTAAACAAACAATGACGAGAGAATAACAAAACAAAGGTGTGCACATATTTGCATCATGTGGAGTGGATTTTATACTCACTCTCCACGTGCCTTGTCAACCTCCTGCTTCGATGGTAGGTTACGGCCATCAAACACCAGGATAGGCTTGACACCGAAGGACAAGAGCATGTCCACAAATTTCATGCAATATGTTACATATCTGTAGATGACAAAACATGAATCAGTCAACCTGTCAAATGCAAACTACATCACATTATTGACAAAAAAAGGGTCTCAAGTGTTGCTTACTGATCCGTAGGTTCTCCTTTGGCTAGTTTTTCAGCACATGCGAATGCTCCTTTATGCAGCCAGCAATATGTATCCACGGCCACTGTCTGGCCTTTGTATTTTTTGACGTTTATGGGCTCTGTAGCATCCTTTAGAAACTGTAACAGGCCCTGAATTCCCATTTTCACAGTAGAGGGGTGAATCCAGTGTCACAATTCTGAAGAAAAATAGAGACGCACAAGGAATCAGCAAAAGGTAACATTCACGTTAACTATTATCCAGCTAAAAAAACACTGCATTACATCCATTTCTACAACTTCATGTGTTGTAGGACTGAACGGTAAGGTAAACCTAGTTCTAGCTGGGTGGATTTGTGGGAAAGCCCTTTTCAGTTGTAACTTAAACGTTAGCTAGCGTTAGCTAAAGTTACAACTTACTTCGCCAGCTAACAATTTAATAATGACGACTTAAGCTTTTACCGCCAACTAAGTCCGCTATCCTAGGTTCTAGTTAATTATTCTAGCTAAACAGTGACAACGTTGTTTCAGTTAACTTTGCAACAAGGCGGTGATATTTAACTAACGTTAACGTTACCCAGGTTATGCTATGTTCGAACGTTTATGAAAGGTTGAAAATAACGACGCAAGGTAACGTTCTTAACATAACTAACTAGCCGAATAATATCAATACCTATCGTTGCTGAAACATTTGGTACGTGAGTGAAATGTAGCCTATACGAAAGATAAAACATTTTTACTTTATAGTACTTACATAAAGTCTACTGTCCTGCAACAAAACCCTGCGAGTCTTCAACTTTAGCGGCAAAATTGGAGCTTCATTGCGTACGCCTGTGATTGGATGGAGTAATTTTACGCAGGCCAATCACTAAACAAGCACTAGATTCGTAACATAAGAAGGATTGTGGGATATGTTGTTTTTAAGAATTACCCAGCGACTGGGAATAATGCAGGAGTTGTTCTTGCCTGCAGGATGTGGATGTCTATGTGAACATTATAGAATGGTGCATGTCATAATTTAGGTCTAGGATAGCCAAACAGGCCAAAGAGTGTGTCCAATCAAAGCTAATCAAGAACTATGTTTGTATATTCCAGCTCAAGCTTTCACACCATATGTAGGTCACATATATGGTGCAAAAGTCCTAAAATGGCATTCCCATAATCATTAATTACAAAGATAAATGACACTTCACTTGATATTGCCCTGCATCAAATTGTGGATATACAAATATGCCAAGAGCCAACAGTCAACAGTCAGCCTACATTCAAGTCCATGAGTAAGGTGGATCATGGATTTGGAATGAAGTAACCAAGAGGTGTTAGTGTAGTCTTTCCATTTTAATTCAAGGGGTTGAACAAAAATATAGCATTCATAATTTAGGAATCACAGCCATTTCTACACTGTACCTCATTTCAGAGGTTCAAACGTAATCGGAGAAGCATGACATAACCATAATTATAAGGATTATGCTATATTTACTTCCTGGAGTCTGAGTTCATGTATCACCGTATGCTGAGCTTCCTCCCTTGGGATGCTTTGCCAAAACTTTACTGCAGCTTCCTTCTGTTGCTGCTTGTTCTTGGGTCTTTCAGTCTATAGTTTAGTCTCCAGAAAGTGAAAAGCATGCTCAGTTGGGTTAAGGTCAGGTGACTGACTTGAAGAATTGAAGAATACTCTATTTTTGTGCCCTGAGTAACCCTTGGGTTGCTTTTGCAGTATGTTTTGGGCCATTATATATACTGTGAAGTGCCGTTTTGTGGCATTTAGCTGAATCTGAGCAAAGTATCCAAATTCATCCTGCTACTTTTATCAGCAGCCATATCAATGATAAATACTAGTGACCCAGTCCCATTGGCAACTATATTTCCCTGCCATAACATCACCTCGACCATGTTTGACACAGCTGTTTTGGAGCTGTTCCTTCCATTTTCTGTTTTCACTCTGGTATAAATTCATTTTGGTTTCCTCTGTCTAAAGAATTTTGCTTCAGTACTGGACCATCGTTTGAAGACGTTTTATAGTCTGGCCTTCCTGTTCTTTGATGCCAGTGGTTTGCATCCTGTCATAAACCCTTTGTATTTACGTATATTCATGCAGGTGTATATTGCTGATTGTTGACTATGATGATGAGGATACGCATACCCCCTTGAGAGCTGTCCTTGACTTAGCCCAATGTTGTGAATGCTTTTTTTAACAATGACAGAATTCCCTGATCATCCACTCTACTTGTCTTCTGTGGTCTTCCAGGCCACGTGAGTTACTGAACTCGCCAGTGCACTGCATTCCTTCTGCATTCCAAGAATGTACCCAAATTGTTGACTTTGTCACTCCTAATGTTCTGTTATCTGTCTGATAACCCTAGTTTCATTCGCAACACCTCTTTGGACTGCATATTGACAGTTCCAATTGCTACCAATTGCAAATGAAAACATTTTGACAGAACTCCAGAGCAGCTTTTCTGCTTACTGTAAATCATTTGTTAATACATTACTTAAGTATTTTTGTATCATAATTGTAAAGAGTTGAGAGAAAGTGGAATAGAACATTATGTCCAATATTCCAATATATGGTTTAATGTTCTGCATTATTTCCAATATTCCAATATGTGGTTTAATGTTCTGCATTTCTCATTAGTAGGTCACTTTGATACTAAAAGTATGATTCTATGTAATGACTGAATAATATCTGTACTGTCCCTGTGTATATCTGTGTGTGACTATGTATTTAGATAAGCGGGAATATTATGACTTTGCAGTGTTTCACTGTTCTGCATGGCTGCGTCAGTATCTGCTCCGGATTGCCAGGCTGCCACTAATCAGGGTCTGATTCAGTGTAGTCCACGTGAGATGGGATGACCAACGCCATCTCCCGTCAGCCTGGAAGGATACTTAAACCCTATATTTCCTTGTCTAGTTAGAGCAGCTGATGGATCTTTAGGTGAAGTCATGCTGTCTCTCCCTTGATGCGCATCATTGTAAATAAACTCTGTTCCTGATTTTTCATACTATTGGTCTGACTGGGTCTCTTAAATCTATGGTATCAAAATTACCATCAGAGTGTTACCATGAATGGTGACTAGCAGAGGGGTTAACATGTGTCCACTCTGGCTGATCTAAGACCAAGCATGCTTGCAACAGCCTGTCATCCACAACAGTTTCACCCCACATGCTGGCAGATTAAGATACATGGCGAGTGAGGTCTCGTTTGTGTTCTCTGATTCTCTGAGGTCAATTTATAGTCCAAGCGCCAAAAGCTGCTCAAGCAAACTGACATAAAAGTGACAAATGATCTGCTCAGTGCATACCACGTCACCTGCTTTTGTCGCTCTCTCTGGATGATTTTTGATTAAATGTGATTTATGCTTGGATATAGTCATTAGGCTTGCTTGAATATTCCCCATCAGTGTTCTCAAAGATGACATATTGTGTATGTCTTGTTAAACAGTGAAAAACTGTGAAATATCAAATGATTAAGTATGCCTAAGTAACTTGGAGGTTTGTTACAGTATACATTTTTAAAATGCAAAATGTTTTTAGCACCACTTAAACAGAGACCACCCCCCATCTGAAACACACACACACATAGTTTTTAAAGAGCAAACCCAACACAAAGTAGGTACACACCTGAATGGTCTTTTAATAAACAGTCACATTTGGTGTTGATCACCACTGCTGTCAGATAAAGAAAAAGTAGAGAGAGAGCACAACAGCATGATACACACAGGATGAATGATAAAGGGAAGCTGAGAGCAACAAAAAGAAGAAAGGTTAGAGAATGACTGCTTTCCTCTGTGATATGTTCACGTATTGAGGTTAAAACGACAATAGAACAGGTACTGTACAAAACATTTCAAGTAAGGCAGGGGAGCGTCCTTGGAAGGGCGGGCTGTCTGGATTCGTGCAGCTTCTGTTCACTGTTGGTGAAGTGAAATGTGACAACAGCACAGCTGGTTCGGAAGCTTCAAAGCCAAATGTGCACTACAATAGGCCTTGCTAAGTCAATTCAACACACTCTGCACAACATATGACCAGAAACCTACTCTTAGAAATAAGGCTTTTTGAGACACTTCAATATGATAGAGTAACAAGGTCTTTACAGAACTAATTTAAAGAAGAATCTGCAACACTTCCGTCTAATTTGCCCCTTTTTCAGCCTTCTCTAGACTTTAGACACAGCAAACTCCATTTTGTCCTAGTACTTATCACTAAATATCAAATTGCAGCAATTGTAATATTTCATTGTGCCTATAACCAGATGTCAAAAAAAACTCAGACGTGTGTCCTTGTGTCTCACGGGGGTAGACTTTGTAAAGCCATCTATAATGTTTTTTGACAACACAATAATCACAGTGACGGTCAGAAACTGTCCAAATAAATGTATGAATGATTTCCTTTGCCCATTAATTGCATATGATAACTGGTAATCGTAGCGGGTACCTTTTGGCAGGTCAGAAGGTCTTCGGTAGCTGAGTAACTGCCTCTATGGAGATGCAAATAGCAAATTTCTGCCGTTAAATGCTTGTCTATTTCCTAACACACAGGCTACCCTTGAAGACTAGTTCTTCACATTTTTTCTGTCTGAACTCCAGTCATAAATTACATTTGTATAATTACCGCACTAATGCATGACATCCTTTCTTTTTTCAATACAATGAGATGGTGTCAATTCCAAAAGATTCAATTGATTTCTTTCATAAGTCAATTTTGTTTGGTTCACAATATAAAAAAGCTAAAGTTGCACCACATGCAAAGTGTAATGCCGATACAGTTGCTTATTTCCACATTCCTTTATAAGACTCACGATAAAGTTATTTCCTTCCGTCAGAATTGGAGATCAAATGTAATATTCCCATTTTTTTCAGCACACTCAACAGCAACCTCTTTCCATTTTAAAGTTGTCAAGAGCATTATGACACGATATGATCACATTTTAAATCACATGCAGTTGTTTAAACAGCACTGGCATGTTTTATTCCATCATCTTGTAATTTGGATGACAAAATGGATACCCCTAGAAACATGTCAGTTTGTGAACGTACTTCTCATCTCATTGACTGCAGCTGAGAGGAAGCAAAATGTGACAACGGGATCAACTCCTTAAGTTCACTAACAACTGAAGTGTGCATAAGATGAAACTAATCCTTGGTAAATAAGCCTGTGGACTGACTAAGACTAAGACTTGGAGATACAGTTTGAATGGAAGGACATAGATGTCTGCATTTGGTTACAGTTCATGCTTGTGACAACACATGGGCATACTATTTCATCACATGACACCGGAAATAACAGCTTCTGTCACCAGGGACAGACAAATAGGCCTCCCCAGTTCTCAGAATCAGCCATCATAGAAGCTTGATGTGGCTGCTCTCAGTGTGGCTCTTAGGGTGTGTCTCCGTGTCTTTGAGCCTTTGGTATAAAGCATGAGACTGCACCACTCAGAGCACACAAACGGCCACTTGGGGGAGACAAAAAGACAATGCACACATTGAGGCAGAGAGAATTGACTAAACATTCACTCAATGTTGTTTCTCAGTCTTGTTTCTCACACAAGATCAGCAGGCACACACACACACACACACACACACACAAACACACACACACACAGACCGGTAGGCCTATGTACAGAGGAATGAAAACATTAACATATCAATCCCCTCTAAAAATGGAAGAGAAAATAAAGCAGGCGAAGAAGTACAGAGAGCTGCATTTTGATTTCCAAAACAAAACAATAATATTAACACAGTCAGCAGCCAGGGAAAACATAAAGGGTATCAAAAGATCCGTTTAAAGGGGCGGTGTGTGTCTGTCAACCATTTAAGCATGTTCCTGTAATTCCTGGGACAACTAAGGGATAGGGCTGACGGGGTAACTTACAGGTGGCATTTTGGTGTTTGCAGGTAAAAGACAGGAGGGTGTTTCTTTATTTTTTGCTTTGTAACAGGAGAGGGGATTGCATGTTCAGCTTTTCACATATATCATATTTTAAGACCTGTTCAGGGTGTAGATTCCAATGCAGTCATTGAAATTGCGTAGACATTCCACACTGACGACAACATTACACAAGAGTTGAGGGAGATCAGTTGGCATTTTCAATGCAAGAATGGGCAACATGGAGACTGCTGGATCCATCTTTTGCAGCCAACACTAATGTCTGAGTTTATAAGGGCATAGGATCAAGAATGAAGGTTTTGAAACCACGGAGGTTTAGCTTTAGCTAAGCGTTAGCGGAGTTAGCTTAGCTTTAGCGTTAGCACTAGCGACCCACACTAATGTTGCACGTCTTGCAGCTTGGGTCCTTCTTGGCGTTGAGAGTGGACAGGCTACTGAGCTGGTGTCCGCTGATCTCGGCTACAGTCCCCTGAGCCAGCTCCACAGGCTCAGTGTAGATGACCTCCAGGATCACGTCCTGGGCATGTCGGAACTCCAGCTGCCCGTCCTCAGTTGCCACGCGCGTCAGGAAGCGGTTGTCAGCCACGTTGAGCTCTGGCAGCCGGTCCTGGCAGAAGATGTCGCCAGGTGACCCCCTGGGGGCCACCACCAGGATGACATAGTGGTAAGCCGTGTACATACAGTAGAAGTCACCGAAGTAAAGGCGAGTGTGCGGGCCGAACAGGGTCTGGGCGGGGACAGTAAAGCGCAGACGGCCGTAGGGGGAGTCCTGGGGAGGCTGGCCCGTATTGAACTCTGTGTTGCAGCTGAATAAGATGCCCTCCAGCTTGCCACTGATGGGGGAGCCGTGGCTGCCACTGTTGTCCTTCACTGATGGGAGCATACGACTCCCCTGTACCTCCCTGATGACAGGGAAACAATTGAGAATGGGTAAAGAAATGGCATTAGACTGTAGACCTAAGCAATACTATTTGTTTATGAAAATTCAATATTCATTTTGAAACTATAATATGATTATAATGACTCAATATTTAACTACAGCAATGTGCTTGTTGCCTTGGGTTACACACTGTTTTGAAATGGGCTGAGCATAACATACTTAACATGGTCGAAGTACTCTTTGTGTTGGTTCCTGTAGAACACTGAGAATTTAAGCATTCTTCCAGCGATGGCCTCCGCTTTCTGCATCAGCTGATTCAGATGCACTGTGGAATAATCTAGAAACAAGAACAAAGTATCGTACTGTAATTGATTCAGTTAATAAATTGAATGTGTGTCCACCTACAGTACATGTGTGTGTGTGTGTGTGTGGTTGATTTTGTTTTCGTCTCTGACCAGCAGTACAAAACTCAATGATGTCACTCCACTCTGATACAGCGTAATCCCCATCACTCTGTTTGGAGGCTGTCTGCACGGCAACTGTGTACTCTGTGCGCGGGCTCAGGAACCAATGGCCTCGCACTGTCATTGGCAACGGCACTGCCTTAGCAACCAGTTTGGTGGGGACGTCCTGAAAAAGGGAAGGAGGGGCAAACTTGTTCAACGTACGTGTATGTGTATGTAAAATGACACAGAAAACTATCAGAGCTGAAGAATACGCCCACCACAAACTCAAATTATGTTAGTAAAAGTACCCCTTCTGTCCCTCCCAAATAATTCTACAATAAAACACCTGAGGTCAACTGCAACTGTACAAAAGGAAAGGTACTACAAAGTAGCTATTCCCAGTGCAATTGTGCAAGTGCAACACTGTCTCTCCACCTAAACTGTCGTAGGAGTGATACAGATAGGCCTACTATTTATGGTGAGCGTGAAGTGGCGATGGCATGTCATTCCTTGGTTGATTCTACTATACCTTGTGTTTGAACTTATTGGAGTTCTTGTTTTCCTTTTTGTTCAGGTCTATGAAGTAGTGTGTTATTTTTTCCTTGACCCGAGGGTCCATGTCCCAGCAAATCTTGAAGGAGTCGCATGTGATGTTGCTGATCTTAATGTTTTGGGGAACAGGGAGCTCCTCCATCTCTACCATGCCGCTCGCCTCTGGCTTGCCTCCTGTTTACAATCAAAGACAGGAACAGGCGTTTCATATGCTGCTGAAAGTGCATAGGCAGCTCTGCCTTTGAAGAACAAAAACATGACAAGATAAAGTTTTCCCATGGTATTGTAACATCATACTGCTCTTGGGATTGATGTAGTTTAAGAGTGTTCTCCAGTCTCACTCATCTCCACCCATGACAGACAGAAACCATCAAATACATTAAATAAATGTGCCGTGCATTGCACAACAGGTTGTTTTTTTCCAGATAATGATAATGATGATGAATGAATGATAATGAATTGAGTGGTGATGTAATGTGAAAACTGTCCCGGTCATCTTTAGCAGAGGGACATTCTAAAGCCCCAAAACAGCCTTGACAAATACACCAAATTCATACATAGTGGAACACACGCTCAGTGGACACTTGAGAACAAAGGGAACTTCTCGGTCTCGAGCACATGAAAAGGACCTCACTGGCTGAGCAACAAAGCAAGCTCTGTGCTGAGGCAAGAGCATAGAACCGGAGAGAGAGAGAGAGAAAGAGAGAGAAATTTCCGGAACAATGTGCAGCAGAGTGTAGTAGTTCATGGAGCCTCGTTTCCAAAGGTCTGGTGTCAGATTATTCTGTTGATAGGGTCCAACTCTCTCACAGTGCAGGTCTTGCAGGTGCTGTTTACAAAACATCTCTGTTCAGTGCAATTACTCCCTCAGGGTATACAGTACACACGCACTTTAGAGAGGATACAGCATCAGCACTGCGCTACTGCCGCTGTTATAATAATAGAGCATGACAAACAGTGAGCTCACTACTGGGACACATGAGAGGGAAGCATACACGAGAGAGCAGTAGTACATTCTGGAAGAGCTGATCAACTATGAGGGTTTTAATACACACACAAACACACACACACATACACAAACCCAGGCCCGGGGTGGGTAATCGGGGTAATCGGGAGAATTCCCGGTGGGCCGCTTCACTTTTGGGCCGGTCGAGGAAAAAAATATTGACATTTGTCATGATAGTCTAACTTCTCGTAAAGTAGGCTATGTTCCGCATTCTGTGCATGGCACCGTTGCCTCTGCATGGGTTGTAGCCTACCGTGTGAGGGAGTTCTCCCCTCCCAAAAAGAGTTGGTTGGGTCCATATAGCCCGTCTTTTCCAAAAAGTTTTCTCAGATACGGATAGCCGGGCCGGCCCTACAGTAGCCAATAAGCCATAAGCGTCAGGAAGGATGGATGGTAGAAAGAGGCCAGGAGGGACTAAAACGGCAGGTAGATGCTGCTATAAGCTTCTAGATTAGGCCTACAGACAAAAGTGGCAACTGGTAAAGAGAGATAGCCTATAGGCAATGATTATTAGCAGTTATTGGGCTAATATTGGACGTTTGTAGCGTTGCCAAGCTATTTTGCAAGCAACATATTACATTTCTTAAAATATTAGCCTTTTGTATCCGATTCATAGACTTTGCAGTATGCAAATATTAATAACAAAATTGAAGTTTGATCTGTGTAGGCCTATATGCGGTAAAAATTGTAGCCTCTGAGCAGCAGATCAAACAGTCGACCACTGAAAATGATGAGCCCGAAATTAGTGAGGAGGAGGCCATGACTACAGGGACAAGTAGAGAGGATAAATTAAAGTTATTTAATGTAAGAAAGAGCAAAATATTTATGCTACATGATGAACCTATATGCCTTGTTTGCTTAGAAGAGGGTGTAGTAAAGGAGGCTAACACCAAACAACAATATAGCCTACCCATGCAAAAAACATGTAGCCTAAACATTAGTTCAATATGCCTCTTTGTGGAAGCGTGGGATAGGCTACATTTCAAAGGCTTTCTTTCTTTCTGTTTTTGTTAACTTGTGGAATAGTAGAATATTTTTTGTTAACTTCTCAGTTGAAGTGAATTAATATAACCTTTACACATTTGTTGAACCATGGTACTAATAAAAACTACAGGATAGTAAGAGCTGAAATGTTGCTTCATTTATCCAATTTCCGCCACTATGGAAAACGTGGGCCGGTCGTGGGCCGGTCTTGGGCCTGAAACTCCCGGGCTGAAAAGTGGCCCCACTCCGGCCCTCCACAAACCTGACTAAATCTTTCATCATGCTAGTTTGATTCCTGAGACTGGCATTGTTTGGTACTTGTTTACTATACAGAATCTCGCTGTGTGTGCACACTTCTGCAACACTTCTGAGTAAGAACAGTTTTCGCCACAGTAATCCTGCTTTCACACAAACGTATCATAAAATAACATGGACACTGAAAATTATTTAGACCTGAAAGAATATGCTATTAAGAAAGTGTATTCAAGTATATGCAATATGATTAAGGCCTACATAATTCCTGAAGAAGACATTATTGTAAATATGATTTAGATTTCATGAATTAGTATTCATGACCAGTACTTTAGTGATGAAATTAGTTATAAGACATATCATTATATTATTATTGTATTATCATTATTATGTTATTACACTATGTTTCTCTAACCATCTCCAGGTATTAGGGATATTGTAGTGAAACCTGCATTAGTTCCTTATTTTCTATTCACTGAAATCTATGAATTTGCTTTCTAGAATAACGGTCAAACCAAGGCTAGCCCTGCAATAAGCCAATTTATGGCAGGGAACACCAACGGTTATTAGAGCAGAACCGAATTACACCACACAAACATCGATCTAATGATGAGCACACGCAGCTTGGTATAGCCTATATGCAGCAGTGCCAGGTAGGACTGCAGCAACATCTGACTGGCTGCCAATCCCTCTCTGTGTGTCAGCCAAGCCTGGTCCTAGCAGAGAGAATGGATCTGTATACACATCTACAGCATGAGATCACAGTTATGACAGCATTGTGGGGGCCCTTAATGAAAGAGACAGATGGTGCAAGGCATGTTCAAATATTTGGTGACAACTTTTGGAAAAATAATTCAATGACTCAAAGTCAACAGGCTCTCTGTCACTTGTTCAATCCAATTATTTTGATCACCACAGTCTTTAGTCCTTCAGACTGCTGGAATGCTGTAGTTTATGGTAATTCTATGATCTATAACTAAATATACTACTGATGGACACTCATGTTGTGTCTGTTTTGTTCCATAACATTATTTAGAAAGCTGTTTCATTCATAATCTAGTGTGCATTGAACTACAGCTACCTATGTACCTTTTATTGATATTGATATAGAGTTCTACTGCTACACTTCTCACTTAATACACTAGTGAGTATAAAGTGCCATTATGCCTTCAAAATTCACGTGTGTCTTTTGTGCAAAACATGTACTCCTGCATCTGTGTGTGTGTGTGTGTGTGTGTGTGTGTGTGTGTGTGTGTGTGTTAAAGAGAGGTAGAAAGCAGGCAAATTCCCATTAATCATCCGTACAGTAGGCTGCCTGCCAAAAGGGTTTACTCTACTCCACTTCCTAAAAGACTCCTCCGGGATGGAACTCTCCTCTGTGCTTCATCATACCACAGACAGCTGCAAAAACACATTTCCCAAACACTCATCCAACAGTACATATTTTACCTGACTCAAAAAAAGCATCAAAGCAAACGTAAGTGAAACTAATTACCGTGAAAATACAATTTAGAGATACGCCGGTTTAGTAGGGACACATAATACAGAACGAACAAACAATATAAAAACAGAATCAGCCTACAGACCTACACAAGGCAGCACTGGGATCATTATCTTGTTATTTCCTGCCATCACACAGACACACACACACACACACACTGTACGTATATAAATGCACACACACCTGTAACAACCATATTTCTGGTTCATAGGTTAAGCACCCCCTTGAACCCCCGTGTCGAACTGAATAACTGAGAGGATTTATTCCATGACTGTTGCACAAGAACACAGACATGAATCTGTGGGATACTTACACACCAGAGAGCAGCTATAGAACAACAGACAAATGAATGTTAACATTCCAACTCCAAAGGACTTGATAACTGACTCCATGGAAGGCCAGTGAAACCAAACCAATCAGTCATATACTGTACTATATACTATTGGTGAGGTAAAGTAATGTCCATAAACTGCATTTACACATTTTCTTCTCTATAGAATATTCATAGATCTTAAGACTTCACAAATCACATCTAATCTGACCATCAATCAGTTCTGTCCAGACCCTGTCTGGAATCCTCCCTTTTGGAGCAGTTGAGGTCTCAGTGTCTTACAAAGGACATGCGGGCCTGTGGAGCTGGAACAGAACTATTTGATTAGGAAGAGTGCACTAGAGTTCTGAACTCAATGTTCCAAAGCTCTCATTTATGATTTATTAAATGTTCCGGATGACACAACCAATAAACATCACAGCACATCATGCAGAGTTAGTGAAAAATAATTATTATTTTAAGTTAAAGCACCGAGGACATGGACAGAGAGTAAGATATCAAGTTTGCACCTATTTTAGCAAAAGTAAATCTTCAGGGAAACAACAGACCCTTAATCTACTTCTTGTACATTCCATCATCTAAGTAAACACTGAAAGACACAAAAACAGACAGCAATTTTTACTTAGAAGGAAGTAAAACACTATTTCAGACAGACATAGGCCTACCTAAATGTTGAGACTGTAGTCGATTCCCTCCAGTGATCACTTACATCAATACCTTCTGCAGGTCATAAAAGCTGTTACCCTTTCCAGTCTGACTATATTTTGGGGGAATTTATGTGATTAACTTCATAAAAGTATGGTAAAAGTTGAGACACAGCAAAACCAGTTGTACTCCTGTGTGGTACTGTGCTAATCTGGGAAGCTATGCCCTGCATTCTTTATTTTGCCTCAAGCCATTGGCTTAGCATGGTTTAGTGCTCATTTAATAAGCTTCCCCTTGCTAACACACATATACACAAGCACACACACACACACACACACACACACAAACTTGGATTATGTAACCAGCCAGATGCTGTTGTTTCTGTGTAAAACGAGGAACAGAGTTAAAAGGTATACTCATAAAATATTCTTACAGATTGTTCATACAGAAAAAAGCATTGACTCATAAGTAAAAAATATGGATGCAGTGGTTTTCCAATATTAAGTATCAGAATGTTAGCAATGTCCTTTAGTAGAATACTTCATATGAATTTCATGTAGACATGAGTGTATAAAAAAAGACCTTGGCATATTGCTAAATAAATAACTATGAATTTTGAATGACTTTGAATAACAACATATAGAAATACAGACACAATATATTTGTAATTATTTATTCTCCTTTAAACAGAAAATTGAGGCATCACTCTGTTTTAGACTTCATTATGTGTTAACCAGGCGTGTCGTGTAGGCATCAGCTGCCATTAATGGAAGCTCCAAGGAGCCATGCTAATATATGCTAACGCTAACACAATGACTCAACACTTCTTTGACAAGAGGAGGATATTGTTATCAGCCTCACACTGGGGGCTTTCAAGCCTGAATTCATTTGTGAGCGAAGATGGCTATATTTGTAGAGTCTCTGCATTTGGTTTCCATGTTAAGTGGATGTTACAGTTATGTTATAGCTGTATCACATTAATGATGCATGTTTATGAAGAACACAACTCTGTGTGTGTGCACGTGAATGCACACACGTGGATGTATCTTATATATTAGTCATTTCTACAGTGACATACTCCAACTGTGACTTCATTACTCATTCTCAGCATGGGCCAAATGTCTAACAGAGAGGCACTACAGCCTGCTGTTTTCTTACATCTTACATCTAGACTGTGTGTGCGCGTGTGTGTGTGTGTGTGTGTGTGTGTGTATGTGTGTGTGTGTGTGTGTGTGTGTGTGTGTGTGCACGCGCGCATGTGTGTGTGTGATACAACAGGAACATATTTTTCCAGTAAAAAATGATGGCCCAGCATTAGCAAACTAGCGTCAGGCTAGCCACTCCTGCATGGCATTCCTTGTCTCAAATGACCCCTAAAGTGCCTCATCTCCTGGAATAGTTTAAGCCCATTTGCGCATGAAATGCTATTCATCGCCAACAGATATTTACCATTGTGACATCATTCACAGTTTGAGAGGATGGAATGGCCTCCCTATGTTCTTGTAGCCTAAATAGGCAAATGGAGTTCATCTGCACAGCACTTTACTCATAGCCCTTCACACTTCACACCTCATATCTCCCTGTCCAACTGTGGCTAAAGCCTAATTGCCTGCATGCCATCATCATTAAAGCAATGATTCCCTGATAGATTACAACTTCTTTTTACAGTCAATGAAATTCCCTCAGGTACAGGCCTAGGAAAACACCCATACTATTGTCCTTTATGGATCCAAAACACTTTTGTTACGTTTGTGCCTGTCATCTACACTACTCCAGCCTTTTTGAGCTCCTGAAATGGAATGATTTGAAAACACTGTTGGCCCCGTGTTCATTTAAAAACTCTGGCTTTGCGTTTTAATGTGGACAAGTAAGCAGGCTTGCTACGTCAAGTAAATTGCTACTTTAAATCACTGACCAGGATCAAAATATCATTACACGTCTGTGATACTGTGGAGAGGGTCCCTACAGACAAACCAAAGTCATTTTAATTGTCATCCTCCAAAAAATCACTTGGGTCAGTTTGTATGATATTTACTGTAAAGCTTCTAGATAGACATCCAACTCAAGTGGTCCACAACTTAATAATGTCACTGTTTCACACACATTCATACAGGTTTGTCAAGCTGATGGGGTATTATTACTGTAAACAGAGTATCCCAGTAGCCTAAAAAGTTGTGGGTTCAATTCCAGGCTTCCACTGTTGTGCCCTTGAGCAAGGCACTTCACCCAGAGTTGCTCCGGGGACAATGGCCCTTGTAAAATTAGATAAATCTCCTCTGGACCTTAGGATTCATCAATCATCTGCCATCTCCTTCTTTCACTCATTTAAACCTTTCAGATTATTGCAGGACTCTGTCTGTATGAAATCCCAAGGAAACCTCGCCTGTATTTACTGACAAAACCAGCCTTCCTCTATGGGTCAAACCTGCATGAGGGCTCCCACAATACTGAGCAAATGGAGTGGTCAGTCAATAAACTCCAAATGGACTGTGAGGTGCATCCTCACTTCTTCCTGAAATAACTGCACTGTTTTTGTAATGCTAGACCAACCAGATAATATCTGCTCTTCACAAAAGGAAATAAGCACGGCTCTTGGTACAAACAGATCATTACATCACAGAACCTCATAGAAACTGTTCAACTTAAAACAAGGATACCTTGAGGATGCACTTCTCTCTTAAAGAGTCTGTTAATACGATCTCACGCTGGCATGTACACTACACGGATGGGTAAGCAAAAAGAGATTGGCCAGTTTGGAGTGTGTGACCGTATGCGTTTGTGATGAGGTGGGTTAGGCAAGAGTATGGCTGCTCCTGCTCCCACTCTCTGGAGACACCATGCAGCTCACCCTGGCCGCTGTGGGGAGAATAGCACGGGGTGGGGACACAGTGTGCTCGTCTCAGGGCCTGCTGCGACCTCTTCCAAGTGCATCCTCACAGGGACACAGTGATTTGTCTTCTCAAGTGATGATTACCGTACAATATTGCCCAATTCAATTATATTGACGAGAGAACCATGAATCTTAAGACAGATCTGAGACAAATTCTGCAGTAGCCTATCTATTTCAGAGGCTAGTGAGTTTTTTTTTTTTTTTACAAGGTCATTTCATGTCAAATCACCAGGCAAGCAAGTCTTCCTAAATAGTTTAGGCACAGTGCAGCAGAACACATTTTGGCAAAAAAGATGTACATTTTCATGACTACTCAAAATGAACAATTAAGAACTGAATTACTCAAGCAATAAGCATTCCTGGATGAAATACTTCTGAAAGACTTCCTATATCATTAACGGGCGGGCCTACTACTTTGAGGAAGGCATGTAATGGGCAAGCCTTTACATAAAGCTGAAAAAAGCAGATGCATTATATTGCAGTTCTACGGGTTGAAAGTCTATAGGGCTGACGACTACGATCTCATAGAGCACAGTCGAGAATAAAAAAAGAAAGGATGAAAACGTACTGAGTAGGCTATGTTTAGTCATTGCAAAACGTCTGGACAGTCGGTTTTGTGATAGCAAAATAGCGTATGATGTGGGCTATTTTCTGTTGTGGTTGAGGAAACTTGAATTCAACATCGAGCTGTAAAACGAAAAATCTCACTCTATACTACTTCTACTGAATCATCGTGACTGTTGTCCAAAAAACAGGCCTACGTAACATTGTTGCCAATGCATGGCCCATCACGATTGCGCGGTGCCGGTCGCTCGGTAAAGCAATGTCAGCGTTCCGCTGTAGTTCATCAGATTAAAAGCCCTAATGTCCGTCATCTCCTGTCGGTCGTTTGATGTCGAACTGGCTTTCGAGATCAGCATTATCTTTGGGTGCTGCGGGATTCTCTCGATTTTAAATCTGGTATTTTCTCGATGGAAAAAACCCGACAGCTTTAACGACACCGGCAGTGTCCATGGTACTGAAACAGTGAGGCAGAACGGGGGAGGGGCTGTTACAGGTGGCGCCTCTTCCACATCTGCAAAGGAGATTAATTGAAGTTCAAGGGTTGTAAAGGGGAATTAAGTCAAACATCCATCAGATATTGAAAGATGCAGCTGTAAAGGCGATGCAGCTGATCATATAATTTGTGATGGCACTAGGTTGCTGGGGCAAACCCATAGAAAAAATAACATTGGACCATAACAGCGCTGGTTTTTCGCATTTGAAAATCACCTCAAAATGCACCCATCTCAAGACAAATATCTATGTAAGCCTTTTGAGTAAAGACATGGTCGTTTGTCAATGATCATGTCATTTGTCAATGGGAAAACGGGTGAAGCCATGGAGGAATGTCAGCCTTACCGTCTCTCTCGCATAGCTCCAGGCTTTCCAAGCTGAGGTTGTTCACCATGCCTTCACACGGACTTATTGGGCTGGTGATGTTGTGGCCCAGGCTGGGGACCTCCATGTCGCCGGCGTCGGAGAAGCAGGTTTACTGATGCGACTGTGAGCTGGTGAGTTCTGCCGCAGATGTAGCTATCCCCAACAGAGGAGAAGACGTTGTAGGGTCTTCAGCAGTCTCTCTCTGTCTCCCTCACTCTCTCGGGTTATGTGGCGTCAGCGAATCGTCACACGCGCTGCGCGGTGCTGCTTGGGCGGTTTTGCGGCGACCGGAAAGCCATGTTATAATGAGTGAAACAGCCTAGCCACTTACCCCTTCCTCTGTAATCTACATGTAGTTTGGTGGCATCCCCACTGCCTCTCTCCCACGAAAGCTACAAGTGTTTGGTTCCCTTGTCGCAGGACGGCGAATAACGGATTGGTCAAAAATGCCAAAGCATGCACCAGTTTCTTATATAATAGGATTACCGGTGCCCGCCTCCATTTAAATCTCTGCCTGAAACTATAACATCGCAACCACTGATATTCTGCATTTTGCTTCTGCTGACGTCATCATAGCCGACTATATGAAAGCCCCTGTGCATGTCCTTATTTGGTACCCAAACGGCCTCGCGCCAAAGCGCAGGTGCGAGTTTGAAGGGCGCTTGCAGTGATTTTAACATAAAACGCATTTTATATGTCTATACTGTGTAAGCTTTAGCCTAGTGTCTTACAAGGTTTGGGGAAATGTATTAAAGGCAAATTAACACCAAATACTCGTGCCAAAAAGATAGCTGCAGCCTGGTTGCTATTTATGTTGACGCGGATGAAGTTATGGATATGACTGCATGGCCTATGTGTTTGCTATGTGCCCTGAGCAACAGCCTAATCCTCAACAGATCGTCTCTGCGTTCAGAGGGTCATCATAATCCACAGCTGCCCAATGTTTGTCGCCATAGAATGCGCACATAATAATCTCAGCAGTAGCGATGTGAATATAACATTTACTGTGAAAAGAAATAAAGCGACATATATTGGGATATATTTCCATTCACTGGATAGATGTGTAGCCTATTGATTTTTGTTTTTATTCTGAATTTATTCGATGAAGTGTCAAATCTACTCTGACAATTGCTTGTTGGGGCTACTCATTTGATATCACTTAAAGTTTTACAATAAAGAATCAAAAGTTAACAATTTAACACGTTACATCTGATATCCTACCTCATTTCAGTGCTGAACAGTGTGATTACACCACAGCTGTTGTGGAGCCCACTGAATTTGTTATAAGATCCCTGCATAGAGAAAGAATTGGAAAAATATTAATTTAAAAACGTAGTGGTTTTGTAGACTAATGGGCAAATGTAACACGGACAAGTTTAGTGCGAAAAAATGACCGGATAATAACTCAGAAAGATAAACTACATGAGGGAAGCTTTAATCCCTCTGGAGATTAGGGAAAGCCCTCTTCATAAAATAAGCAGGCGTGTTGGCATGGTGGTATCACTACACAGGAGAGGGGCAAGTTTATGGAAGAGTTTCATACAAAAGAGTGAGTGCAATTTAATTGTTCACTCTTGTAGAACTGCTTTTGTGTCATAACATCAGATGTTTTGAGTGTATCAATTTGTAACTCCCATACATTCTTCTCTATCTCTGTCATGTATTCCCGCATGCAAGAAATGCGGTCACAGAACCTTTTCCCTAGTTTCCAATTCTCATCCCCATCCCATTTTATTCTCAATAAATACTCATTAACACTTGCACATGGGCATCCTTTGTTTACACCTGGAACAATAGGTGAGTGAAAATGACATCCATACTTACTAATATATCTGACAAGATTACAAGGAGGCTCAATTTGAATACTTAAGGTTTTTATTTTATGTGGCAAACAGTTTCAGAACACTTTTTTTGTTCTTAAATTTGTACCAATATCTGTGGAACTACATTTACATATAGATCAACAATCATTCATAACCCAACAACACTGCAGGTAGTACACCGATTTGGACATTTTTGTGCACTGGGTTTTGTTTTTTGGCAAAAACGTGAACAATGAGTGGGGTTGTTTCCAGTGTTTCCTTTAGTGCAGCCCTTTGTCAGAGTATGGCGCCCGTAAAGGGACGTGAAAAAAATGTTTTCATTTCAAAAGTTTCATAAAAACACTTTTATGCACATTTCCCTTTAGGGGCTCCATATCAGAGAGCCCCTTTACAGGAGGGGATTTTTTCTATTTGGTCTTAGCCAAATGTATTTTTTCCCCTAAAAATCCCTCAATTCTGCTCAGCCGTGTCAGAAGGCCACGTCCAAAAGAAACAACTACATTTCCCAGAATCCCCCCGCTTTTGGGAGGATGACGTAGTAAACACTAAACAGAACATAGCTGTTCCTTTAGAGAACATTAAGGCACACAAGCAAGGAAAAGACTGATTGACAGGCAAATTTGGCCAGAATCAGACCTCAAGCAAGACTCACTGAATGAGCCATTTTAGAATGAGTACAGAGACATGAAACAATTCAATGCTTCCACGCTGGAGATATTGCTTTGGTCAACAGCAACTCTGATGACAACAGGTCCCTATTTGTAGTTCAAACTATTACTGTAAACTGGAACTCAGAACCACCTAAACTGATGGCTCTCACACAGACAGAAAGGCAGTCGGCGAGACAAAAGCAACTGTTAGTCTTGCTGCTGACCGATCATGGACAACAGCATCAGAAAGAAACCTGGCTGTGGCTGAAGCATAATATCAACTGATTTGTCTGTCAATGAAGACACATTTACAGGTAAAGAGACAAAACTGCATCCCTGTAGGAGTTTTTTCACCAGCCATGGTCAACTGACTTGAATACATTTGGATACAGGTGGAAAAGAGTAAGTATTTTAAAGCATATACTGCTTGTGAAGCACAAAAAGTTAACATTTTACTTTTACAATGATCTACAATGAAGTCACTTTAAGACTGAGAATGCTGGCTTGGTTATGTGACTTCTCCTGTATTGCACTGCATCATTTGGAGAAAAAAAAAATGCAACTCTCTTTTGTACCAAAACAGAAACCTGACATTATGAAAAGCTTGTCATGTCCAACACATTGAAAACCAGACAACGTATCTAACCTTTAGTGGTTGACATTCATTATTTTAGATTGTACCACTGACAAGAGTACCACAGATTCTTAAAAAAAAGGATTTAATCAATCAGCCAATGTATTTCAGCTGGAGAATAACCTTGAGTATGTGCTATAATACTACCCATCTGGACTGTGTAAAGTTAAGATGAGTTTAAGTGTGAATACTGCATGTCCCTTCATAAATCCAGACACAAAAATATTTTCACAGCTCAACTCTAAACTGATGGCTTAAACCTCTCACTGTTGACATGAACTCCTGTAACAGTAAATATGTCACCAACAAAAACAACATAACAATACTGGTTCATATACACAAATACATTGGGGTATATAGAACCTCATCTAATGTATGGCTATCTCCTGTTGTGTGACAGTGACCAGGAAGAACGCCTGGAGGCATTCAGACAGAGAGAGCCTAATGTTTACACACACATACACTCACACACACAAACTGCTCTCATTTCCACTGCCAGCCAACCGTGGACCTGATCTTAAGGTAACTTCATCTTAATCGTTACAAGATGATTCAGTTAATAGGAAAAATATTGACTGGAGAACAATTTTTTAAAATAATAAATCATCAAAACAAATAATTTTGTATAAAAAAAAAAAAGAAAACGCAAAAAATACCTGTAAACCAATATTCCATATTAAAATACATGAATATAACACACAAAACAAAGGAGGCATATCAAAAGAATACACTGAGATTACAAAATAATTAGCTACAAAAGTAAAATAGTGAGGACTAGGTTCGGACGGACGGATGGATTCTGAAGCTCAAAGTCTGCTCATAATTAATTCAACCTCTCCCGCTAGTCCGCTAAAGTCACTGAATCCAGAATGACACTAAAATGTGACCTTTTGACCTTTCAGTCCCCTTCTTCAGTAAGTGCTTACTCTAGGCTTTGGCCCTGCAACCCTGTACACAGAGAAAATACATGATTGAAAAAAAACAAAAAAACATATATGCATATATTTAGCTTCAAGGAGGCAGCTACCCTACAGGCAAAATATCTAAGTAATTTTAAAGTGCATTATACCGATACAACAGCCAAACATGAATGCAAATAGTACTGTGTTACTATTATATTTTATGTTGCATTCTTCCCTTCCCTTTCCTATGTGTTCTGCACAATGGCTGTACCTTTCCTTAATGGCAGTAACATTATCCTTCATTTTTATCATACATACGTACATACATAGAACACGTACAGCACCGTAATAAGGACATCAGAAGATAGAGGCCTTTTTTCTTTCCTTTTCTTCAGGGACCTTGTTTGACACATTAGACCTTTTGTAGTGGGCTGAACTGCCCACAAAAGCAAGGCTGGCATACATAGTCCCAGAGAGGCTGAGATGAACTCCGCTGAGGTGGCAAAGGATGGGGGGTGGCGGTGGGTTGGGGTGAGGGTGTTGCAGTACCTGGGGAACTGCCCAAGCGGTGTGGATCTTACCAGCGGCCGCTAACACTCGCCATGTCAGCGTGGAACTGGCGCGGCAGGCGGCCGCTGGCACCCCCCTCCAGGAAGGACGAGCGCATGTTGGGCGGATCAAAGAGTTTTCGACGGTTCTTGTTCAGTTCTGGGAAAACGGAGGAAGGAAAGAGATGGCAGGGGAATGTTTGATATGAAACACATTGCTGTTATCCAGGAAAAAATCCTAATGGGTCCATAAAAAAAATCCATAAATACTCACATCAATTCATAATTCACAGAGCCCTCCTCAATAAATTCAGTCATAAACTGACATCAACACACACACATGTCCATTCACTCTCTATCTTGCTCACACACACACACACACACACACACGCACACACACACGCACCTGAGATAGCCAGCAGCATTTTCCGGCGTGCTCCAAATGTGGTGATGCCGAGCTCCTTCAGGTCCTGGTCAGTGAGTGTGAGGAACGTCTGCAGATCGATCTGTGTGTGTGTGTGAACCATAGAGTGAGAAAGACACTTTTCTGACCTCAACACCCCCCACCACCACCACCCATCCAATCAACAATCAATAAATATGTGGCTCAAATCCCTGTTCATTTTGCTGAGATTGAGAGTAAAACCCGTGCTAAGCCCTCAGTGGAGCGGTCTCTGCCTCAGCTCAATGCTCTGCTTGGCCTGCATGCATTCTAATCTGTGTTAACCCCGCTGGGCTGCGATATGTTGCAACAGATCCCTCTGGTGGGGAAGGCAAACAGCTTTCAGATGAGAGGCATGAGAATGGTCCACACATTTGCATGTAAAACTCCAGTGTCTCAGCATCGAATCTCCTCTAATACTTTGCCAAAGTTACATCAATGATGCTAATGCCTCCACAAAAAAAACAATGTTGAAACTGTCCAACTGGTCTCCAAAAACACATGGAAAGACCGTTTTTCAGCTTTATCTCTTTCCTTTTTCTAAACGGTCCATTTGCTGTCAAGCTATTTCTAGACCTGCCAAGACACGGCGGAGTGCAAGCTCTCAACCCGAGGTTTTCACACCCTTCTCCCAGGAAGCCAATTACCGGCATCCTGGCCATTCTTGCTTGTGGCAAAAGCAGCGGGTGCTCAGGTTGCCGTGCGCCACACGCCTGCATCTTTTTCACCTCCTCCACTTTAAGTACCTCTAAGTGAACATGTCACATGCAGGGAGCCGGGGTGGAGAAAAACAGAGACAGAGAGAGAGAGAGAGAGAGAGAAAGAGAAATCCATTTGTTTTTCACTGGCGGCAGCTTGTGGCGAGTGCCAGATTGACTCATTGGAGGAGATGGAGAATGACAGGCGGGGCAACCTGACAAGCTGACTGCTTCTTTCCACAGGAGGAGAGCAGAGAGGAGAGTGAGGCCAGAGGAATATTAATGAGTGAAAGGGAGGAACCAAGACCTGAGGCCAGACAGCACTGAGTTAGAGTAAAGAGCACAAGCTTGACCATTACGTAGCTATATCTATGCAGAATTATCCATTACTTAACACCAGATGGTAACTCAGGGTTCATAAAATCAGCCATCTAGAACCAAAAGGGTGTTTGCTATATATCAGGCCCATTTTAAAAACATGTTTGCAATTATGGTCCATCATCATTTGAAGATTGCTAGTCTATATGATTTATGCAAATATATCGTATTATAAAGCCTTAAGTAACATGTTAAATCTAAAAAAACAGTGAGCCTCACCTCCTGCTGCTGGAAGACGTCGGTGTATTTGCCCAGGCCCAGTTTGCTGAAGAGCTCCGGCAGTTCCGAGCCCTTGAGGGAGGCGTTCAGAGAGCAGCCATTGGTGCCGTTCATGGAGGAGATGCAGTCCATGTAGTTACTGCTGCTCAGGTAGTGCTCCACTGCAGACCAGCAACAAGCGAGGGTAAGGAGAGAGGGAGAAGAGGAGGGAAAAGAGGAGGGAAAAGATCAAGGGATGAAGATGGAGTGTGGAGGGATGGTGAGCGAAGTCACAGCTCATGCTCGTGAGCAGTTTTGGTATGTAAATACAGTTTAGGTGGGTTTTTCACATGGTTTGTGCTCTGTGCAATAGCTTCATTGTGAGTTGTTGAAAATTGTGTGCACTGATATTCACATTACCAATGTGGTACCTGAATACTAGCAAATTAAAATCGTCCTAACCACTTATGACACTCGGTAAATTAAATTAAACTGGTATTTACTTTAATTTTTCACAAATGATTATGGTCTTTCTCTGAGGGAGTTTCCTGTTAGCAGCTCAAACCACAGACACAGATGGACTAGAGGAGCTCTCTAGGCTGCAGCCTTGAAATCCCCTATATCCTATTGATGGTTGCAAGAACATTTAGATGAAATCATGATGCATTTTGTGGGGCTGCATCTGTATAAGTGAGACATACAGTGGACTGTATTGTAAATGTGTTTAGCTTGTGTCTGGGTCAGTCTGAGAATTTTAAGTGGTTGCTGTCGTCACCAACCAGATTTATTCTGCTTTCGCTTTGGACTGCTGACGGATGTTGGAAATTCGGAGTGTCCAGGAATTCTGCTTGCTGTGCCGTTTCCGGTAGGGTTTCCATTACGGTCCCGCCAGTTGTCTGATTCGCTGCCGTTCCCGATGCATTCCCGACTCTCGGAGCGAGACAGAGAGAGGGGAGAGCCCTACCGAGCAGGAGAGATGATCACAGGATCAGCTTGAAGCGCCACTTAACTACACCAACAAAACAGAGCAGACAAGCTGTAGAAACTCTGCTTATGTATGCATGTGTGTCTTCTATGATTATGTTTGTGTGTGTGTGCACGCACACGTGTGTGTTGGGGTGTATGCGTGTGTGTGTGTGTGTGCGTGTGTGTGTGTGTGTGCGTGTGTATGTGAGTGCATGCTTACGTGCATGACTGAGTGAGCGAGAGATGCACTTTTGTGTACCTCATAGGTGGTGCTCATGGTGGGCTTGTACGAGATGTGGTTGGCTCTGCGCAGCTCCTTAATGGTCTCGGCTGGCATGGACTTGGAGAATCCCAGGCCACTCCATGTGTTGGTAGGAGTCCGCACCTCTGTAACCACTGGCTTCTTCAACATGGCTGCAGGGTAAAATATAAACAACAACTGAGAACACATACAAATGGCAGTTTTGTCTTACATAAACACCTAAGTATTCATCAATGAAGATAGGAGTTACATGTAGCTAAACACTATGGGCAAATATGGGCATTATGGGCATTATGGGGACAAGCAAAAGCTGATGACAAAATACAGTATATCTGGGAAGTAAATTGTTTAGCTTCTTATGAATCAAAAATGTAATTCAATGTAAGAAAATGTAATAGACAATCTGGAATGATCTAAATAACTTGGGCACAAGGCAGACAGGATAGGGCAACTCACCTTTGGTTGCCAACAGCTTCTTCTGCTCATAGTCAAAGGCCTGAAGAGTGATGAGAAAATACAATTAGAAATTGATGAAAAAAAATAAAAAATAGATACTGGATTGCTACTGAACCTTATTACTGTACAGTTGATCCACATTCAAAAGTTTTCATTCAAAACATTGTTTTTTTCTGTAGACCGGGAATTAAGTGGCTGATCCTGTCTCCAAAAACAATGTCAGATCATAAATTGCACTGTGGACGAAGAATGGATATTCTCTTCGGTCAGAAATAATTACCCATCAAAACATTTTATTTGAGTAATACAAACGTAAGTCAAACGCTATCTGAAGGACAAGCATAAAAAAAGATGGTGAAGTCTTGGGAAAATAAAACTGAATCCACCCTAAAACATCATTTCCATTCATAAAAGTAAAATGTGACACTTCTGAATGTGCTGTATGAAGTTTTAAAACAAATAACGAGATGCCAATTGGACGCCAATTTCGATTATATCACGTACATAAAAATCATGACTTGGCTCAGACAAACCAGTTTTCCAGACATTGTAATCCTACAAACACTAGTTTCCCTCCCTTCCGACGTTTGAATATTTGGCATTGAGAATGAAATTTCAAACAGATTTTCTTATTGTTTTTAATACTTTTCTTTCCCGTTCTGCATGGTTACCCTTTCAGACCATTTCAAAGTGAGTAATGTAATAACTCAGTACATGTTTGTGCACTTCACATGATGGAGTCAGTGCCAGTACAGTGCAATTGCTTGAACACTGCCATCAATTCCAGTGTAAAAATATGCAGACAAAAGTGCATTGAGTACAACATGCATATTGTAAAACAAAACGTGCTCTTGCATTATTTATGTAAATGCCATCATAGGAACAAGTCTGCCATTATGGGAAGCAATGAGTTTTTGGGATCTGTGGGACTCAGGGCAAACTGAAATATTTCAGATGTGGCAGAGAGTCCTTGTGGTACCTGCATGTTGGCATAGGTGGCAGACTGTGGTGAGAGTACGATCCGCTCAAAGTTCTGCTGGGCTGCCCTCTCCGCTGCCCGCTCGCTGCCAGGAGCCCGCTTATCTGCCATCGGGCTCTCTGAGGAGCTGGAGTCAGCGTCCGACAGCAGGCAGTCCGAACTGCGCTCACACAGACGCGTGCACACACACATTTAAGAGATAAAGATCTCAAGAAAACTCAGCAACTGTTGGATAACATCAGAAAAATGTGCAGTGGTCTCTTTTGGAGGCACAATATGATTCTCTGCATATTACAAACACACACTTAAAAAAATTATATGAACTATCAAGTAAGATGAACAAAACACTAAAATCACACACACACACACACACACACACAAACAAACGCATTTAGTATAAGGCATGAGAAGTCCATATACTGGCTGAAGCAAACAATATACTGCCCTCAAGAGATCATCAGAACATGACAGGATGGTAAATGTTTGTGTTTGGTTGTGTGGAGGTTGCAGCATAACCTACTGCAGGTGAGAGTTCTTGGTGCCTTGCAGCAGTTCCACGGTCTGCCGTTTTCCTGACGACGACTTGCAGGAGGCCACCATCTGCTTCAGGTCGTTGCCATTGGCCGAGTGAGACGGGCTCCTGGGCATGCCCACCTCAACAAACGTGTCTGAACCTGGAGGGAGCCGCAGACAGAAAAGGTATAAATATGACCATAGGCCATATAGTGATTAGAGTTGTTAGTATCTTCTGTGTTTGGAGAGGTCATGTTGACCAACTGGCAGAGCTGCCCTACAAATTAGCCTATGTAGACCTGTGTGTGTGTGTGTGTGTGTGTGTGTGTGTGTATACCTTCATCAGAGCTGGACTTGCTGGACAGCGGTTCTGCCGGGTTGTGTGTGTTGGATTGAGGGGCAGGGTCACAGTGGGCTGGACTCAGAACCACATCAGCCAGGGAGGCGGAGGATATGCGACTGTACACGGAACCTGGATGCTGTTGTACAAAGACACACACGCACACGCGCAGGCACACGCACACACACACCAAGAGTGAGAGGGAATGCTGAAGAGTGCCTTATAGTCCATGAGCCACAGGGGGTCGTCACTACCACTTGGGGGGGCAAATTCTCACTATATTTTTCTGAAAGCTACATATCTCTGGAGTATAAAATGGTATGATAGCAAGTTGGATCTTGTAGCTTTGTGGCTGTACAGGCCTTCAAAGTTGACCTCTGATTTGAAAAAAAAGGAAATTCCACCTATTGGCTTTTTTTTGTTAAAACACTCATAAGAGCCCAGAAAATAATCCAAATCTTATTATTACTGATGCATATGTGGTGTTTGATGTTGGCATACATATTTTGACTCATTATGTGATTTTGCTCTCCATTTTGGTTGATAAAATTCAAGATTTATGTGCAAAAAAAAGCTAATTTGAGTTTTCAGAGCAATATGTTATGGCAATACCTGAATGCAGACCTTATTGATCATTACTATTCTACCTTCTTCTTTTATCATATACACCTATATTGGTAGATGTTTTTCCTTGACATGTTTCGACGTATACTGTACTTCCATCTTCATCAGAAGGTTTTTATCAGCTGATGTTGTTACGGAGGTGTGATCCACCTGTCAGTTTTTTGACAGGTGGACCACACCTCCTGCTGTCAGTCAGCCGCCCCCCAGGACGGCACTCCAGGTATGGGAGAGCATATATGCTCCCTCATCTCTGTTCATCGTCTTTGGGCTCCGCTTTCTTATTTCAATCGTCTCCTTTATCCAGCGGTGGTATCGGTTGTTCTCCTGCTTAATGACTCTGGCATGCAGGAGGTGTGGTCCACCTGTCAAAAAACTGACAGGTGGATCACACCTCCGTAACAACATCAGCTGATAAAAATGTGTCACACTACTCCACCGTGTGACCTTCTGATGAAGATGGAAGTATACGTCGAAACATGTCAAGGTAAAGAAAAAACATCTACCAATATATGTGTATGTGATAAAAGAAAAACCAAACTTATGGATTCTGGACTTCCTAACCAACAGACCTCAGTCTGTTAGGTTAGATAATCGCACCTCCTCAAACATCGAACACCAGTGTACCACAGGGATGTGTGCTGAGCCCTCTCCTCTACTCCCTCTTCACCTACGACTGCACACCTGTACATGGCTCTAAAACCATTGTCAAGTTTAAAGATGACACTACGGTGATTGGGCTCATCAGCAATAACGATGAGACGGCCTACAGGGAGGAGGTTCAGCACCTAACATCGTGGTGCACTGATAACAACCTGGCTCTCAACACCAAGAAGACCAAAGAGCTCATTGTGGACTTCAGGAAGTCTAAAGCTAGCACACACACATACACACCCATTCTCATCAACAGGACTGAGGTGGAGCATGTCACCAGCTTCAAGTTTCTGGGTGTCCACATCTCTGAGGACCTCTCTTGGACCCTCAACACCTCTACCCTGATCAAAAAGGCTCACCAGCGTCTCTTTTTTCTGAGGTCCATCTGTCTCCTCAGATCCTGGTGAACGTCTACTGCTGCAACATCAAGAGCATCCTCACCAACTGTATCATAGTTTGGTATGGCAACTGCTCTGCCCACGACCGGAAAGCACTGCAGAGGGTGGTGAAAACTGCCCAACACATCACCGGTTCCTCACTCCCCTCCATCGAGGCCATCCAGGGCAAGCGATGCTTGTGTAAGGCGCGCATCATTAAAGACTGTTCTCACCCCAACCACAGACTGTACACTCCACTCCCCTCCAGGAGGCGTTACAGGTCTCTCCGCATCCGAACCAGCAGGTTCAGAGGAAGCTTCTTTCCTGCGGCTGTCACCCTACGGAACTCTAGCTCTGCATCCATCGATCCCGGTGACATCCAACAAACTAAGCCCCCATCTCCCCCTGCCCCGCCCCCGCCTGATGCCTCCTTGCCTGTGCCTGTTGAGGTGTCCACGACCATGGCAACCTTGACAGGGACAACTAGGAGGCGGACATCCCCTAGCCCCCTCCACAACTGCACTACCCTATCCCACCCATCTATCCCATCCATCTATTTATTTACAAATGTACATACTGTAATTACACTTTTTACTGTACATAGCCATATTCCACTGCTTTTCATCCTGCACATACACAATTAATACTATTGTAATATTACTGTTTCTGCACTACAATGGTACTGTTACCATACTGCACACAGTTGTATATACTGTACATATCTGTCTATATGGTTCATACTAAATATTCATATTTATTCAGTTTTTCTGTAATATATGTTAATATACACTGCATATATCTATATTGTTCTTACTACTACTATAATGGTACCGCCACTACATTGCACATACCTGTACATGTTGTTCATACATTGTTCATATTACAGTACATAGCCATATTTATTCTGCTCTTATAAGGTAACTGCTAATACTGTACACTGCACATATTTATATATATATATTTAATTTATGCTACTCTAAACCACCTTCTGCAAAACAACTGTATACTACTGTCTACACTGCACTATATTTCTTGTCCTGTCTATGCACCACCTGCCTATACTGTGTACAGTATATCACATTGCACTTTTCTGCTTTTTTGCACTTCTGGTTAGACGCAAACTGCATTTCGTTGTCTCTGTACTTGTTCTCTGCACAATGACAATAAAGCTAAATCTAATCTAATTTAATCTAAAAAAATATCTGCCTCTGCTTTGCCTCTTTATGGATCATGCTATGAATAGCAGCAGCAATGTCTGCATAAGTTGAGACATTGTTATTGACCTTCTGGACCAGAGACATTCCATCAATGATTGTTGCTGTATCTCTTATGAGTGGTTTCACAAAAAAAAGCCAATAGTCGGAATTTCCTTTTTTTCAAACCAGAGGTCAACTCAAAGGCCTGTACAGCCACAAAGCTACAAGATCCAACTTGCTATCATACCATTTTATACTCCAGAGATATGTAGCTTTCAGAAAAATATAGTGAGAATTTGCCCCCCCCCCCCCCCAGTGTTAGTGACACGCCCCTTTTTGGGCCTGTGGCTCATGGACTATTAGCAAGTTTCCAGTGCAAATGATGTCAAACACATTAATTTACACAGAATACAGCAGCATCATGAGGGGAAATGGGAAATAGTAAACTACTGTGCACCGTTTATGGTGCCCATATTTAATGACATCTTTTGAAGCGGCCCAGAGGGGATATTACTTTACCCTTTATGTTTCAACATATACTTGCAAGGGCAGCAGAAACTCGGCACTGGCGCCTAGCTTGGCCAGCAGAAATATCATAGAGGAAGTGGTAGACTGTTAGGGTGTGTGTGTTTAAGTGTGTGTGTGTGTGTGCGTGCGTGCGTGCGTGCGTGCGTGCGTGCGTGCGTGTGTGTGTGTGTGAGAATCATCTTAAATAGTCATTAAGGTGGCAGACTGTGGCCAAGGTATGCGAGTTTGGATGGTGTTAAGTGTACATACAGTATACATGTGTGCTTATACAGTATGTGCATGTTACCTTAACGTGGCCGTTCAGGTGGCAGTCTGCGGCAGATCCGCCGGTGGGCTTGTGGATGGGGGTGAGGCCGGGGGGTGGGGAGGGGGTGCTCTGGGTGTAGGCCTGCACTCCAGACAGCAGGATGCTGCTCAGAGACGCCTGGGACGCCTGGTGCAGCATCAGGGCAGACGAGAAGCCTGAGGGAGAGAGAGAGAGAGAGAAACAAAAAAGAAAGAGATAATGCAGGAATGCTTTGACGATACAAAAGAGGGGTTTGTCTTCCAATAAAGCCCATTTGATTTTCAGAGAGAGAGAGAGAGAGAGAGAGAGAGAGAGAGAGAGAGAGAGAGAGAGAGAGAGACTGATTTAAGGCCAGTCCTCCATCTTACTGGTAAATCTCCCAAACCATTTCTATCGACAAGAAGCTATTTGTTAATATGTGAAACACAAAGGCCTAAAGTATGTGACCTAGCCAAACTGACTTTTCTCAAATAAATCTCAGAGTGTTCACTGTTCTTCCTGAATGTGTCTATTGCAGACCCATGAGCCATGGCTCTGGTCTACTGTTACAGACTAAATTCCATTGGAATCAATTCAACAATTTAGAGCGCCAGTGCTTTGCACATGAGAGTGTGTTTTCAACCTTCAGGTCTATTTTTAAAGGCATAACTGAAGCATACACAAAAACATATTGTTAAACACACCATTACAATCACATCAGAGGAAGAGTAAACTGATTATGTTTCACTCACGGCTACATCTTGCTTGCAGTGTAAATTCTCAGTAAGAGAGAACACCTGCAACATGACTTAAGCTATGGACCACCTAGTGAGTCTTTCCAGACCTGCCCAGTTTCTAACTGTAAGCATAACAATATTTAGACAGGGCTTTGAATGCTGTTGTCCTTTCTGAGTTGTTGGGCTACAAAGACTCACATTCAACACACAACCTGCATGCAAAGACTCACATACAACATTTCCTAAAAAAAAACCTCTAGGATCGCCAACAATTATAAACAAGCATTTGTTCATAAGAGAGCTTCCAGATCATATTAAAGTTAAAAATGTAACTCAGCAAAAGGTGGAGCCCCCACAGTACAGTGCCCTCTGCTGGAGTTCCAGAGATATATCAGGGGAAAGGATGAGGCCAAGGGAGTGAAAGTAATATTGTGCATGAGTGTGTGTACATGTACTTAATAGTCTGGCACAGTAAACAAGACCATTACAATGCATATCTGATGAGGATACATATGCCAACACACACTCACTCTCACACACACACACACACACACACACACACACACAAATCAGCGTGTTAGCAGGTTTAGTTCCCTCTGACCCATCACGTCATTGAATTATTTATTCTTGAGTCAATCATGAGCAGGATCTGACCAAGGACTATGAGATTCTTGAGCATTTTCCATAATTTTCCATTCGGGAATGTTCCAAGAAGATTCCACACAAAATAATGAGGGAGAAAGAATAATGAGTGGAAAATCAGTGGAAAATGAGCAATGATGGAACATTATGCAACTTGCTATTTAAACATGATTAGGAAATTACATCTGATGCTCCATCTGCCAAACACACATCTTTTGATAGTCCCTTTGATAGCCCCTATCAAGTTACATAAAGAACCAAGGATTTCATTTCATTTCAGACCACATCACTTGAACTATACTTACTATACTTCAAATCCAATATTATACTATGAATGTGTGTCATTTCTGGTGAACATTATGATGTAGGTACAAATCTTTGTCATATCAAAATCCACGGGATCAAAAGAGTATATATACTGAAAGAACAGCATGAAGGGGTATAATGTCAAGATGCCTTTACTTAATTTCACACTGCAAAAAGCACATATGTGTGAAGACAACCATATTAACCATATTATTTCTGTGTACACTCCCTTTTGTGCACCTCTTTATCAATGAATACTGTGCTGTTCTATGTGAACAAGATTGTAATCTCCTGGATTTTGAAATTAAGCAAAGGCATCTTGACATTATACCCCTTCATGCTGTTCTTTCAGTATATATACTCTTTTGATCCTGTGAGGGAAATTTGGTCTCCGTATTTATCCCAATCCGTGAATTAGTGAAACACACACAGCACACAACTATAAAAGGGGTCTAACACACTTCTCCAAAACTTTGAAGTGCGGTGGTCTACCACAGGAGCTCCGCACTCACACTGTGTGCTGGACGGGGTGGTGAGGGCGTTGGTCCAGAGGGAGGGGGGGCACGGCCCTGAGGGTGAGCCCACGCCGACGCTGGACCCGTTCAGGGCCGAGTTTGGGGCTGACGCCCCGTTCAGACCGGGGCCCACTGCTGAGCTCAGGAGACCTGGTGGACAAGGGAGTGAATGACCAAGAACACAGAACAATTAAATTAATAAAGTCTTTAAAAAAAACAACAAAAAAAAACAAAAAAAAAAAACAGATAGACATGAACACACAACACAAACTAACATAACAACAGTACTGCAAAATGTTCTTTTAAAACATTTAACTGCTATTGTTGGTTATAATACTCACAGTTATTACACAAAAAAGTGAAAAAACCTTGTCAGTTGTAATTGAAGTTAGCTATCAATTTGATGCTCTTTCAATGGTAATGTAATAGTCATTGTTGTTAGAATGTAAGTCACTTTGAATGAAAGTGTGCCCTGAAAGTGTAACCATAATTAGATAATGATTACTGTAATGTAATAGACAGCTGACTTGACCATTTCTTTTGCATTACATTAGTAGTCTTTAAAACAAATAGAGTTTTGACCACAAAAAAAAATAAAATTGAAAGATTTACTGTACTCGTTGGCCCAGATCTCTGTGACATGTTAAGTCGCACGGGACCATAATAACCAGTGTGTGCAAATCTGGCGAGCTTCATTTTCACTCAGATGTGTCCCAAACATGACTGCCAGGCACACAGTAGGGAGAGAAGAACAGTGGTTTCAGGAGTTTAAAATAGAAGGCTAAAATAAGGTTGGTCTACTTGGCCTCCGTGGCCTGTAATCAGTGAAGGAACCGGTGTGATTGCAGAGGACCTAAGTTCTAAAGATCCGAACGTCATATTGGTCTACCGTTCTTCATTGCTTGTCTTCCTTTTGGCTATAATAACTTTCATTACTTGGAGGGTTTTAAGCAAGGGAGATGGTCATGCTTCCAGGAATGAAAGCTTAAAATTCACTCAAAACCAATATTTATTTTTAATCACTAAGGCATTAAAAAGAACTCATTTGTCATCCCCTGTCAACACCCAGGGAACAAAGATGACCTTGGTGAAAAGTGAGTTATCCAGTAAATATCTGCTCTCAAGTCTAAAGCCAAGGCAAAGAGTCAGCATCAGGAAACTGTAAGCAACAGGAAACTGCTTACAGAACAGCTGGAATGTTGAGGCATATTCTGCATTCCACAACAGTGAGCTATTAGGAACATTCTACAAATAGAACGCACATCGCATTCTACATCAGCTGCAACACATTAGCAATGTGTTTTCTTGGATGCCATTGCCACATTTCAACTCAGACTTTAAAAAAAAAAAAAACGCTATTGTGTGGTGCAGAACAGATTACCCAGAGTGCTCAGCCCCAGGCCAGCTGAGGCGAGGATGTCCAGGCCGACCGGACAGAGGAGGGTGGGTGAAGAGGTGTGGCCATTGGAGGAGGAGGGAGAGTGGCCGTTGATGCTGGCCGAGGTGGAGTCTCCGCTTTCCAGGCCCAGTAGAACCTTCCGGGCTTCGTACATGTTCCCCGCGTTCCTCTCCACACTCTTCACAATCACAGACTGGAAGGAAGGGAGAGAACATTCATAAAGGTACACAGCGACAGGAAGAAAGCTTTGAATGCATTGATGAGAACTTTTGCTAAATCTTTGCCCTATAGCCATCCATCACCAGGCTTACAAAATAGCACTCATATGTATGGAACCTTCAACAGCCCCTTCAAGTGTCGTCACAAAAGCAAAGGGTTTTACCAGAGCCTGTGAGAGAGTGTGCTGGTGTCTGTGAAACGGCGTACCCTGAATGCTAGAGATAGACCATTACAAGAGGTGGACGTGTTGAGCTTGCAGGCATCTCTTCTGTTGTATCTACACAAGTGGGAATGTTGTGTTGGAAAGAATGAGAAATTCCTGCTGTCTTTGCTTTTTCTTCCTGTTTATGTGAGTGTGTGTATGTGCAGTTCATCTGCATCTGTGCAAGTGTTTGTGTGTGTGTGTGTGTGTTGATGTTGTGTGTGTGTGTGTGTATGTGTATATGTTACCTTGCTTGGTTGTCTGGGTTTGGGCTTGATGCTGATGAAGACGTCCAGCTGTTCCATGAGGGCACTGACACACTGGGGCTCCACGTCCTCCTTCACATCAAAAATTAACACCAGGGGCAAACAACCCTGCACCACACACACACACACACACACACACATTCATTGATGACATTAAATATCCAGTAGGTCAAATCTGTTTATAAATAGCACAAGTATTAGATAGTCATTATGCTGCCAGGTGCCAGATTTGTCTTGTGTGTGTGTGTGTGTGTGTGTGTGTGTGTGTGTGTGTGTGTGTGTGTGTGTGTGTGTGTGTGTGTGTGTGTGTGTGTGTGTGTGTGTATGTATAATTGAGGTGTGTGCATGACTTTTGTCATGTCAGCATTTGATTCAAGGGTCCACACATCACAAGCAGGAAATAGTGCAGAGGGTGGAAATTCTGACAGCATAATGACTTTGTTTTCTCGCAGAGGATGTTTAGAGAGAAGATGCATGCTCCCCTGACAGACAGAACTAAACAATCACATTCTCTAAACTACCAATTATACCCTGTGTTTTAAAGTTGGGAAAAAGTCTAATTTAAATAGTGTGTAGCACTCCGGAGACAAAGACAGAGATATCTATGGGCCGACTATCTGTTGTGGTTCTAGGGTGAGACTAACAATTGCGGTGGAGCTACAGCGTGCGGAATTCCACCAATGCTCCTCTCCAATGGGGGTGACCTACAGACTCGCAGCACTAAGGGGTTCATTGAGGAGTTCAGACCCAAATACGATCAGAGGATATTTTATGGAACATGTTGACCAAACCACCAGAGGAATGCAGGCTCCTCGCCAGTACCGACATGCAGTAAACACTGGCTGACACAGACAAAGCACACCCCGCAACCCCCCCCCACCCCCGCACATACGCCTACGCACATGCACATAGTTTCCTCAAATACACACATGGTCCTTCTCTGTTTCTTAACACCCACCCACACTAAAAACACAAAAACACATGGTCTTTGTCTGTCAGTTTCTCTAACACATAAGTATAAGTATATATACTTTTTTGATCCCGTGAGGGAAATTTGGTCTCTGCATTTAACCCAATCGGTGAATTAGTGAAACACAAACAGCACACAGTGAACACACAGTGAGGTGAAGCACACACTAATCCCGGCGCAGTGAGCTGCCTGCTTCAACGGCGGCGCTCGGGGAGCAGTGAGGGGTTAGGTGCCTTGCTCAAGGGCACTTCAGCCACGGCCCACTGGTCGGGGCTCGAACCGGCAACCCTCCGGTTACAAGTTCAGAGTGCTAACCAGTGGGCCACGGCTGCCCCAATGCTGCCCATGCGCATGCGCATACACAAGGACACACGCACACACACACACACACACACACACACACACACACACACACACAGACACACACAGACAGACACACGCCTCTCACTCCTCAGAGTTGGTGTTTGCCCAGTACCATGAGGTGCTGCCTGGCGAGGCAGACGGCGTCGACGGAACCCTGGATGTAGATGGTGGACTTGCGGTGGGCGAGCGGCGCGGCTGTGCTCAGGTCGGGGAAGTGGATCTGCGCGCCGGTGCGCTGGCTGATGTGCTTGACGTTGCTGCCGTTGCGGCCCATCATGAAGAGGTGGTGCTGCGGCGCGATGTCCAGCTGCGTGCTCACGGCCACCGCGCTCGCCAGCGAGCCCGCCAGGTGCTCCAGCAGCAGGGCCGTGCCTCTCTGGTGCGCGTGCACACACACACACGCACACGCACACGCACACGCACACACACACACACACACACACAGACACACGCACACACACACACACATGCACACATAGTGAGACACACATACACACACACAGCAAGAGTGACATACACACACACACACACAGACAGACAGACACACACACACACACAACAAGAGTGGTGCACACACAGCAAGAGTGACATACACACACACACACACAGTCAGACGCACACGGTCACAGACATACACACACGCAAACACACACACAGACATACAAACACACACAGCAAGATTGAGACATAAACACAGACACACAAACCCACACAGTCAGACACATATACACACACAAGGTAAGAGTGACACACACGCACACGCACAATAAATGAATACATGCCAACAGCAACAAATACACACAAACATGAACAGTCACACCAACCAAAAAAAGCATCCAAAATACACACACACACACACACACACACACACACACACACACACACACAAACAGGAAGGCATATACACACAAACAGTTGACATGGCTACCAGATGATCCAACTGGGCAGCTAAAACCTTTTGGGCTGCTTTCCCAGACAGGGATTACACATTTTTGAATGGGTAGTCTCCATTATAAAAAGGCTTCTTTGTAATAATCCATGCCCAGGAAACCAGCCCTAGAAGAGCATCAGAGAAACGCTTGCAGTCTTCTGGTGCGTCGGGCGATCAAATATCGGACTGCGGTGCGTTATCCTTCATTACTGCACACACCACAGTCAAGCAGAGTTTCCCTCTGCAGCCTTGCCAGACCACAGCATGGCCTAGTTTTCAGCCTGTCTTTTTGCCCAGCTCCCCCTCCAAACCATATGGAATGATGAGAGAGATTTTCATGAAGTCTGTACTATGCACTGCCACGCTGGAACTGATCAATGTGTATTTGTTTATTATATATATATATATATATTATAATAATAATACGTTTTATTTATATAGCGCCTTTCTCAGACTCAAGGTCACTTTACCAAGTAAATTGAAAAAATATAATGTCCACAACACTGCTTTTGACTACCATATATTTAATGCACAACAGACAACGGTCTTCTTCAGGCAAAAGCAGTGTTGCGGACCTTATATTTCTTCAATTGAGTAAGTTTTCTTTTGTCCTGCACCTGCCAGAAGGTGGGATGTGCACTCAATAACTGTTTACTGAACACTTTGCCAAGTCAACACAAACAAAGCAAGACAAGCAATATGTGTGTGTGTGTGTTAGAATGTCAGCATGTATAGTGGGTGTGTTTGTGATTGCTCAGGACACAGATTTGCAGATGCTTATTGGATGTTGGTTAGAAAGAGAGCCATACTGCAATTGTTCTTTGTCTTTCTAGCTTATCTTTTACTGTGTGTGTGAAATATGGGTCAGTGTGCATTTCTTTTTTTTTTTTTTTTGTATATTTTTTGGGGTTTTTTATGCCTTTAATTATAGGACAGTGACAGGAAGTGAATGGGAGAGAGAGCTGGGGTGGGATCCGGAAAGGACCAAGGGGCGGGAATCGAACCCGGGTCGCCGGCGTACGGTGCAGGTGCCCCAGCCAGTTGCGCCACAGCTGGGGCCCAGTGTGCATTTCTGTCTACTGTATATGTGGCCTTGTGTTTTGAGAGCACCACTATGCCACTTTTCTTTCTTACTTAGGTCAAACAGAACTACCCAAGCCTTTTATTGGCCTGACTTTGCACTAGTATTTTATTGACTGTCTATGCACAATTTCAACCAAATTTTGCTGCTCTTATTTTTTCATTATTATATGTGCCCTCTTATTTACTTACTTTTTTGTTTACTTGAATGTTATGTTTGTCTGTGGACTTAAATTGGTAAAATATGTCTTGTCTTCACCGTGGGATAGTGAGAAATGTCATTTCGATCTCTTTGTATGTCTGGAACATGTGAAGAAATTGACAATAAAGCTGACTTTGACTTTGACTTTGTGTGTACTGTATTATGGATGTCTATTTTGTATGTGTGACTGTTCATGCGGTTCATTGTGTGTTTGTGTGTATTTTTCTTATGTGTGTGCATGTGTCACACTCTTGCTGTGTGTGTGTGTGTCCTTTTTGTTTCATTCATTCACACATTTATTACCCATTTTTTTGTATGTTCTCATACACACACACAACCCAGGTGTGCTTAAGCTCTCCATGGATTCGTTCACACTCCCAGCCCCGTGGCTCACCTGCACAGCAGAGGCATTGTTCTGGGAGCCGCGCACCACCCCGGTGGCCCCGTAGAGGCGCGAGGGGGGCTTGAAGGAGACGGTGAAGCTGTAGGTCTGACAGAGGTGCTGCACCGCGGGGGAGCTGGGGTCGGCCTGCACCAGCGCAGGCAGCTCAAACATCAGCACCAGAGGAAGCAGCTCCTGCAGTAGAGACGGAGGGATAGAGAAAAAAAGAGAGGAAGAGAAGAGTCAACCAGAAACCAAAATAGAAAAGTAAGGACAGAAAGGACAGAAAAGAAAGGAAGAAAGGACAGAAAATAAAAGAAAGGAAGAAAGACCCATTTCAACCCTTTAGAATGATGACCCTTTATGAGAGCGCCTTGAGTAGGAGAGAGAGGGCAGCACAATCCATCATTGAGGTCTTGGGTTGCTCCCGTGCTGGAAATGGGACTAAATGTTCCCAGCAGTCTGGAAGGGAGAGGCAGCTCTTGGCCACCATCTCTGCTCACCTATACACAGCTGTACCAACCATTCACTGGAACCACATTCAGTACAGGTAGTACATCCAACACCTAATCAGATTTCATTAAACCACCATTCACACACACACACACACACACTCAAACACACACACACAAGCAGATCCACACACACACACATAATTTTGACATGGTCCACTGGCAGACTCATAAATATTCATAAGCACCCGGTGCAGCAGAGTAGCAGGCCAGATGAAACCAACTTATCAATCACCATTCATTACTGGGGCCATTCACAACAATGGCCTCAAGAGGGCTGTGGTGGGTGGGTGGGGGAGGCTGACTTGCTGACTTGCTAACCACTTCGGCTAACCACTTTGCTTCATAAGGTAACAATAACAAAAACAAAAACAAATACACAAATGGCCTCTGAACTCCTCGGCTTCTTACACACACAAAAAAACAGGCAAGGTGCCAAGGCTCTTGGTTGACTGAGAACTACAAACAGTATAAATTACCAGACAAAAATGCTCAGTGATCAGTCCCATATGTTCACACAGCTAACATTTAGATCAAGTTTCCTTAATACAGCAAAAGCAAGAAAATAGAAAAAAGGGAAGGCAGAGACTGTGTATGGGGTGTAGGAGTAAGAGAATGCTGTGTCGCCCTGTGTGTGTGTGTGTGTGTGTGTGTGTGTGTGTGTGTGTGTGTGTGTGTGTGTGTGTGTGTGTGTGTGTGATAAATAGATAGATAGATACTTTATTGATCCCCAAGGGGAAATTCAAGTCTGTATGTGAGAGTGTGTGAGCGAGAAAAAGGGGGAAAATGTTTAAAGTCATCTTATAACCAAAAGCTTGTAACATTCTGCCATTGAACAAATATGTGGTTTAAATGACAATCACACAGAAGAGTCTCAAAGAGGACAGACGCCCATCATGAACGGATTAAGGAGGTGTGATGCGCAAGTGCAAATTCCCTCCCCTATTTCTGATACACGCTTTAAACACCGAGCGCCAACCTCCTTAGGGGCTAACTCAAAGTGACCTGCTTAAAACAGCTTGTTAATTAAATGAACAGATTCACAGCCATGTGCTGGAATCTGCTGATCCCTGGGACTCTGTCTACTGAGACTAGAACATATGGGTGCTTAATCTTCTAAATGAGCAAATATGCATGAGACATTACCAGTAAGCCTCAGTAAATATGGAAAATCCCTTTGCCTATTACCTCATTCTCCTTCAAGTAAGACAGCAGGGACATGAAAGGAACTACAGCACTTACACTGGGACTTACTTAGAAAGAGCAGATTCTGTCATATTAAAACAGAAAAAACCCTGATCATTGTGGTTTACCATGATTGTACTGCAATTCTATCCTGAACTCTCTCTGATGCTTCATTTTCCCTGAGAATTTTCACAGTGTATTTTGGACAAAGCAAGAACAAGGATCATTCTTTTCAGATGATTTCAACAAAGAAGTGTAGTACTCTCTAGTTTAGAAAATAAAGATTTTCAAAAGTATGTTTGTGAACAGTAATGGTAGCTTTTAGTTTGTCAGTACGATATTGGCAGAAGTTTCCTAGAAGTCTGCAAGTGTGGTCACTGAGGCCTCACCAAAACAATAACAACATGATTTTTTTTAACTGTTGAGGTTTAAAGCAGAATTCATTTAATTTCAGGAATTCTCTTTTTTGTGTTAAAAGGGGTTTTAAAGCAGAATTCATTTAATTTCAGGAATTCTCTTTTTTGTGTTAAAAGGGTTTTAAAGCCAACTTTAAAAATGTATATTGATAGTGGTTTAAATTAGGTTCCAAGTGGTTTAAAATGTCATAAAATGTCACTGAAAAGCAGACTAATTCCTTACCTCGGTACTATTTCTTACCTAAAACTCTAGTCTTTTAGTGGCTTGACTATTTACTTCTAAGCATGACCTTGTAGCACCGAAAGTATAATTTCAATGACCTCTTTCCATAAAATCATTGTCTTTGGTTTGACTGCTCACCAGTTTGCAAAATGACAGGTGAACCTGGCAAACGGAGTTCAGTAAAAACCCATCACTGAAAGACAGCACACTGTAAAAACAACATGGGTGGTTCCCTTGTGGCAAAGCAATCAGTCCAAAGACATCACCGGCAAACATCTTTTTGGCCGGATGAGCACAAGTGTACGGCTGAGCGTTTCTGTGGTCCTGTGCTCTGCAGGCATGGGTTTTTTTCTGAGGCCCTAATCACACACATGTGTGTGTACACACATAACCGTGAGCTGCTAAAATATGGCTGCAGGCTTGGGGAAAGACTGGAGGCCTGATTGTCATTGGAGGGGAAAGGAGGAGGCATTTTTTCCAGCGCCGAGTGTTTGGTTTTGTCTGAGTGGTGATCTGTGGTAAGGGCAAGGTTACTGACCTACATATAGCAGAGTAGCCCAAAATCACATGTTCGCAAACACTGATATTGCATGCTCATGGGGGCAGCCGTGGCCTACTGGTTAGCGCTTCGGACTTGTAACCCCGACCAGTAGGCACGGCTGAAGTGCCTGAGCAAGGCACCTAACCCCTCACTGCTCCCCGAGCGCCGCTGTTGTTGCAGGCAGCTCACTGCGCCGGGATTAGTGTGTGCTTCACCTCACTGAGTGTTCACTGTGTGCTGAGTGTGTTTCACTAATTCACGGATTGGGATTGGGATAAATGCAGAGACCAAATTTCCCCTCACGGGATCAAAACAGTATATATACATACTTATACTTATCAGCCTTGTCAGCCTCGGGAATTGAGAGCCCTGATGACCAACACAAACACTCATCCAGTTACATATTTCCACCCCGAAGAGCGGAGAAACGCAGAAGGGAAGGGAGAGTCTGAGGCTCTCCGCTGGACACAGTCTGAGTTATGTGCCAGTGGTCACGGGAAGGAATTCACTTCAAGAAAGGGGGAAGTTTGGTGTGTTCACTGTGTGCGGAGTTTCACTAATTCACAGATTGGGATGAATGCACAAAACATTTCCCTCACGGGATCAAAAGAGTATATATACTTATATACTAAAAAAGGAGGGGGAAAAAAACAATCAAACGACCACCTCATTCCTCCTGGTTCGGTCAGCCAGCCCCACCTTGGCGTTACCCAGGCATCAGGGGGAGAGAGTGGGGCAGCAGACCCTGTAGCTGGTGGGCAGTTGCTGCGTGTGGCTGTAGGTGATGGGGCTGTGGCGGGTTCTGTGGCCTGGGTGTGCACTGAAGGAGGAGAGCTGAGCTCTGTTCCCATGGGCCTGGCAGCACAGCATGGCTCAGGGTTACAGAGCCTGCACAGTCACACCGAGCTCAGATGCATCCAGGAGCAGACATGCCGGCAAGACACATACACACACATACACACACGCACGCTCACGCACACTCACACACACACTCACACGCACACATCTTCTTCTAGATATGAGCATGCAGAAAAAGTAATGAATAGTAAGTAAGTAAGTAACAGAGTGTAATGAATTCTGATGTCACTGAAACCAAAACAAGGGCTGACCTACACCGAATCTGATGAAGAAAATGGTCCACACCCTCTCACACCAAACACACACACACACACACACACACACACAGTAGATTTACTGCGCCAAGACAGAGGACCCCAACGTTCCGCAGTAAACCCCCTGATGAAGAGCGGCTCCAACGTCTCACACAAAAACCAAGTCTGACAAAAAGCCAGAACACACATTCTCAGAACAATGTTCGAGCTACACGCATGCGCACTACCGATCCACCCACACACACACACACACGCGGAGCAAAACACTTGATGTCAGATGGCATGGAGATTCAGAGGCAAGAGTACAAACTGACATCTGACAGCTGATGCAATGGATGATTATGTAAGGGGACAGAGACAACAACAGAACACAAATGCTCATTGTGTGTGACAGCCTTCAATTCACCTGTTGTTAATTCGTAGTAAAGGCCTGCAATGGTCTGCATAGCATTACTGAATGTACTTGCACACTACGGACAGATAGGAGTCGTTTAAGATTAATCCAAAATGAAGACTAATATCTGAATGTTCCTTTGGAGAGACTGGAGAGTTAATTAAAGAGAAAATCATAAAATGAAGCAGTTCTAGCAAAAGATTCACTTTTAAAAAAAGAAATGAAGGTACTTTTAAAAGCATCTTAAACAACCAATTCAGGCCTTTTAAAACAGTGCGGTATGAACCCTGAAGTGCTAAGTTTAATTGTACCATGTGTCTCCCTCTCTCACACACACACTACTTCTGCCACTCATTTCTACATTCAGGAAATGTGGAAATATTACTATTAAAACAACATTAAAAAATCAACCCCACCTCTTTTGCGCTGATGGTGCTGATATATTGAAAGCAATGAGAAAGAGCTATAAAAGAGAAATAAAAAGCTAATTGTGTAAACACTGACTCTGTGTTATTTGGCCTGGTGCACATACATGAGTCAGTGCAGTGGTCGCGGTGAGCTCTACGTGGTGTTAAATTATGTGTGAGAGAGCAGAGAAGCCATTCACTCCAGTCACACAGACATTGTTTTTTTAAACTTGCTGAAAGCATTACTATCCAGCGAGGAGTTTGGCGAAAACTTCTACAGCGGCCAGCTTCAGCCGTTAAGCTTCCCGATAAAGGCCTCTGTTCAGAATCTTCTGGGCAGAATCTTCTGTTCCACACTCAAGGTGGAACCTTTCAGCTTTTCTGTCTGAGGATGAACCAAAAAGCACCCTTTATTTTTTCTTCTTCATAAGACTCTCACGAGTGCGAGAATAGGAGGAGACTAGAGGCAGGTGGTTTCCTTGAGTTCACTGCCATGCTCAGGGGAAACAGAGGAGCTGGCTCCTGCCTGTAGCAATGCCGCTCCAGGTAAGCTTACCCTTATTTTGGCCCTGGCAGCCTCAACTCCTGCGGGCTGGCCTGCTATGGACACCTACAGATGGGCAGATAGAAAGAACGACAGGAAGAGATAGAATGAGAGGATTAATTCACTGATAAAGCTCTAGGAAAACACCAGTAGCACAAATCTGCATTTGGATTTACACAGCATAAATCTGCAGTGATTACTCTGTTGACTCAAGCGGTCCGCTTTCAGGATATATTTTCAGGAGAATTAATCAGTGTAGGTGAACAGCCAACACACACTTTCACATACATACCTTCTGAGTGTGAGTTACACTTTTCCCATCTGACACAATTACACAATAATAACACAATTCATACATTAAATATACTGAAATTCAATTTGTAAAAATAGTACATTATATATAGTGCAATTATTACAAATGCAAACCAGTTACACACTCTTTATTCAGGATGAAACAATACACTGCATTAACTACCGGTACTTTCTTTAAAAGCTATTCCCTTCAGCAGGGGAGAGCCCTAGAGAGAGATCTATCTATAAGTCTCTGAATGAACCCATATATTCTTCAGAACATTACATTTCCAACATTCCCGTTGTACCGGCTAAAGGGTTAAAACTTCAACCCAAAGCACCCTTGTATGTTTACGACTCCTACAGCTAAATTTTCATGGGCACAAACTGGTGCATTCAAAAACAAACTGTCCTCATTAAACCTGAGACGAGGTGATGACACAGCATAGGCAGTGTTCCTCTCCTCTTCATACCTCTGATTCAACCCTTTCATCACCACATCTCAGAATAATCCTTTTGACCACACTCTGGCGCAACACACACACACGCACAAACACACACAGGCACACCAATTTTCATAAGCACTTTTGGGCTGAACAACTCGAAGTGGCTGGGACCAGCTGGTACCAAAAAGTCCTGGCTTTCCATCTGGTGTTGTTCACAGAATTGTGTGTGTATGCATGGAGGGCCAGTTGTTTGTGATGAGCAGGAATTCTCTACTGTCATCTCCTTAGAGCGAGTCAGGAGCCAAAAGCCCCAAAGCTGGCCCATGCAAATAGATGTTCACATCAACCGAGGCACCAGGGAACAATACAAATAATTCAACTTACTTTATTTTGCACACTAAATGTGCAATACCAGTGTAACCGTCTGTATTCTATCTTCGGCCTATCAGATCTCAGCTACAGTGATAAATGTATGTGCTTTTCCTTTGAGTCATAGTTGGAACAACTTAAACAAGTACTCTATGAGGTCAAGTCACGTCAGGTCAAGTGTTCTCTACGAGTGTTACGAGGTCAGATAGTGGTTAAGGTCAGATACTGATATTGACATACCACCAGGAGAAGGACCTGGCGAATGGGTGGGCGTGACCTGGTCTGCCCCGCAGCTGGTTACAGGTGTGTGGGTATTAAGGGGTCATGTGATCTGATTTGGAGGGAGAGATTTAGGCCTAGTCCACACGTACCAAACAGACCTTTTTTCCTTCGTCTTCCCTGGAACCGTATCAAGAATATTTGCGTCCAAACGGATCCATCTCAACACGACTCAACACGTTACTTCATATCCCAGGCCTATAGGTGGCACTGTTTCGTACAGAAACTGACCAAAGCTTGCGCGCTGTGTAGGCCATACAACAGACAGAGTAGGCTACAAAACTGGCTAGTGCAAGGAAACCAGAATTGTTTGTGTGGATTTATAGTGAACTGTCAACTGTAGTCAACTGTAAAACTAATAAACTTAATTTTGAACGGTTTGTGAAGGGTGCAGTCCCGTCCTTTATTTGGCTAATGCAGATAAAAATAATCTCCTTTACTTTCTTTGGTTGTAGGATAGTCCGCGATTCACAAGTTTGGGAAGTGCAAAGGCTAGGCGTACCCAAGTTCTAGGCTATTCCGTCGCCACATTTATAATATTGCTATAATACCTTTGTTAGTAACAGTCGATACTTTTGCTTGCATCAAATCGCGAATTTGTATTTAGTGCGCATCTATAGGCTTAACATGAGTTCTAAGCGTCTTTGTATGCTCATATCTGACTTCACTATGAATGCATTTATTTATGTTGTAAGACATGTAAAATAAATTAATGATACCGGCACTACGCACAAATTAATGTAAACTTACACCGCACTTCCCTAATAACTTAAGTTCTCTCGTGTCACTGACAGTAGCTAGAATTCATAAAAAAACACAGAAAACAGTGAAAAACAGTGTTCAGTCCACCAAGTCGTAAGCTATCGGTGCTGTGCAGCACCAGTTGTGATATTTATCCTACGGAGTGTAATCGTAGGTAATGTCATGTATGAAAACTAGTATTGTTAGGCATCCAGGGCAGCTGAGGTGTGGCGATGACATCATCGATACGCAAGTAGGATGTGCGGTTTCGCTGTCCAAACGAATTCAAAAGGGCTACGGTTTCAGATTTTTACACTCTGGGACCAGGTTTCAAAAAAGTGCGGTTTCGGGCAGTGCATTTACAGGATTCGTTTGGACGCTCGGCCAAGATAAAGCAAAACCTCTGCATTTAACCCAAAAAGCGTCTTCGTGTGGACAAGCCCTTAGGGAGAAAGGTTTGGTGCTAGAGGTGGTTTCTCCCCCTGAAACAATTCCCCGATCTAGTTTGTTTTCTCTGCACAGTAAGCATCGACCCTGTTTCTGTTTTGCTGGCAATGGTAATATCGTCGGTAGCCCAACTCGTGATAACGAGGTAATGAAGAGTAAAGCTACAGGAACCATCGGTGATTTAGGACTCTGTCCTACCTGGTTGCTCTTCTCGGCCTGGTTGTTGCGGTTGGAGTCGGGGAAGTGGATGTGGCAGCCCGTCTCCTCCATCACCTTCTTGATGTTGTTGCCGCCCTTCCCGATGACATGAGAGTGCTCAGTGTGGGACACGTCCATCTTCAGGGTAACCCGGTTACTCTGGAGGGGTCAAAGGTGAGATGTTAAGAGGTCAAAGAACTTTGTCACACGACACTGGAACAGACAAAAACAAGTTTATTCGTTTAGCAGACACTTGACATATATGACAAGGGCCAATGTCCCCGGAGCAACTTGGGGTTAAGTGCCTTGTTTAAGGACACAACGGTGGAAGCTGGTAATTGAACCCACAACTTTTCAGGCTACTACATGCTAGCCCAGCTCCTTAACTACTACGCCACCACCACCTCCGTGACAGAGGAACTGTATGGCTGGCTGTTCAAGGACGTATTTTGACCCACTTTTACATGTCCACATTTACATACTTTACTACTTCATGAGACCCGTTAGATTATGATGAAAATCTCCAGGATTTTGTCAAATCCGCAGCATCTCATCCAGGGTAGGAATTTCACGGCGGCCACGACGGCCGTCATAGCCCCTTGCGTTGGCCGTGAGGCCCCTTTGAAAATCAGAGGTTTACAGGCCACGGTGGCCTTGGTGCCCCCTTCTTTTAATATTCTGCTTTGCGTCTTACTAATAGCGATTTTTATTTAGCCTGTGCTAAATAAAATTAATTTAGTCTTTTACGCAGTGGAGAAAGTGACAGCGCAAGAAAGAAAGTGCGTCCAAATTCACCCATTCTCAGTTGAACTACTCGCGAAGTAGCCTATTCATCACACAGACATCACAAGTATCACATGAAAGAGCTTTTTCTCAGCTTTTAAACGATGTTAGCCGATAATTGCTGTGTTGAACGTTTCGCGAGAAAAGTAAATAATATAATTTAATTTAATCATACATTCTACTGAAGGTTGCGTCCCATGATCTCCCTACCCATTCATCTCAGTGGAATACTTTACGAACCCTTCTTTTAACACATGACAAACCATATATCAGAATAAACAGGAGACCTTACCGAACACAAAGGTGTAAAGCAGTCCCCTGTACAGTTAGCCGTTCCAGAGTAATCCATTGAATCCAATGAATTTACAGTAAAGTTCGACATACATGGATGTCTCCAAATTTGGGCTTTAAGTTTTACAATGTGTTTAAATTGTTCCACATGATTTCATAACGGGCCAAATACAAAATAAATGTTACAAATATCGCCTAGATATTGGTAAATCAGAGGACCGCTAAGAGTTTGTGAAAGTAGCCTTAATGATCACAAAATGCTAAGCATGCATCTAGGCTATTTGAGTTTCTTAAAGCTGAGCTGTGCTTAAATTGTTCAATACATGATTTCATAACAGGCCAAATATAAAATAAATGTTATATATAGCTTAGATATCTGTAAATATTAGATGATCAGATGATTTACAGTTCTATGTTATGTCATGTTTCATGTTTTTGTAATGTTTCATACAGTGATGCAGGTCTACTGCAGTGAATAGGCTAAATACAACTTTGATCATTTTTATAGCCTACTACTGTATAGTTAACTTTGGCCTTGGTGCCCTGACATGTGGCCTTTGTGCCCCCCACCAAATTTGACCAACTGAAGGCCAAGTGGCCTTGCCCCCAGAATGGTGAAATTCCAAGCCTGGTCTCATCCCATGAACACCAAAATGCCATGCTGAAGCCAGAGATGCTCGCTAAATGCACACCAGACTCGCTGGCATGGACGGCGCCACCTTGGCACCCTCGGCCTCACCATTAGCCTCGGTTGACGTGGAACCGTGGAGCCGAACTCCAGAACAGCAAATCCACAGTCATATCCAATTAATTCCTTCTATCCCACTCCACAAAAAAATACATCAGTGTAGGCAAGCAACAGAGGACAGGTTGGCCCATGACACAGAGGAGACACTTTAACACTAATAGATTAGTGCAGGTGAGTCATGTGGAGGCATAACCTAATGGAGACTTTTAGATGTCTAGCTCACAACCACTGAGTCACACAGAAAGTTGTTCTCTGACAAGTAAAAGGGAATTATAAAGACCAGAGAGGAAAGTCAAAGATGTGAATAAGAAGAGAAGACTGATGACAAATGACTACGACAGAAGAAGAAGAAGAATTTTTCCATGATGGGAGGGCAGACATGGCGAGGTTGCAATACAGACGGTAACCGTGGTAACCACAGGTTTGCTTTCTTTCACTGACCTTGGTGTCGAGGACTGACATGATTCTCTCTTTCGCCTCACTCACATTGTCTCTCTTTCCACAGACCTTGATGTGAGGATCTGGAACAGAAACAGAAAAAGAAATTGAGGGAAGAAGGGAGGGAGGGAGAAAGAGAGAGAGAAAAAATTAGGTGAAATGAGTAAGAGGAACAGCTGCACGCTCCTCTTCCCTTCCCACCCAGAGTTAGAATTTAGGTGTTGGAATGAGACAAAACGCTTCAGGAAACATTAAAAGTAATTTTGTTTATCAATCAACCATCTCCTTCAGCAATTACAGTCAACCGCATAACCACTTTACAAACTAAAAGACGTTCACACAATAGTTTTACATCTCTCCGTTTCCTTAATTTGCCCCTGTTCATACTTTCCCCTTAGTGTACCCCAATGCCCCAACTCTACCCCCCTCCTCGTCATCTCTCTTGTTCTCCCTCTTTTGCTGTCACATAAATGGACTACTTATGGCATCCACACATTTACACACAAACACAATTAACCGTACAGAGCCGAGCACTGTGTCTTTGAATGTCAGAGCATGGCCTCACATCCTGTCTCTAAAAAAAATCACACCAGCTTGTCTGGCGCCTGCCACCAAGCCCTGTCAAAGCTGCTTAACTTTCACTTAACCACCATGCCAATTTCCCCCCTGAACCATGTCCATGCACACTTATACAAACAGACACACACACACACACACACACACACAAACACACACACGCCTGCCCTAACCCGTGTATATACCATATAAAATGGCATATCGGTTTAATATCTCATGCTCACAAAGCCTTAGGTAAACACTGTCGTTCTATTTCAGGAAGACATTCAGAGGTACTGTAAAGAATTCAATGCAAAGCCTCTGGCCTTTACTTGCACCTGGAGGCTAGTGTAGCCACAAATCTAGGTCAAATGCACACTGTGCAACATAACTAAGAAAACAGACCCCACAAAATCTGGGATAAAGTCTTTGTGCAGGCCAACCCAAAGGACGGCTCTGCAGACAGTCATATCCCAGTAGGGTTTATCAGAAATCATGTGATCCTGCCGGGCCCCAGTCGGTTATGGGTATTTAGGGAGGGCACTTCCAGGAAGTGGTTTCATGAAAGTACACCTTCCAAAATCCCTATACAAAAGCTTCAGTCTCCACTTTCCAGAATATTCCCCAAGCACGAGTGGTCATGAGGAATCTACATTTACATTAATGGCCTATGAATAGCTCCTTTCCTGTTAAGTTTAAATGTACCTGGCAGGTCTCCCATTCTCTCTCTCTCTCTCTCTCTCTACAAAATACATAAAAGTCCTCTAACTCCAAATCACGTTTTACATCTCCTTATATTAAGTTTATGTATGCAAACATTTCCATGTCATTGTTGTTTGTTTTACTCCATTCTCACACATTCTTTTCCCCTCTCACATCAGTGCACACTGCAGTGAAGGAGAACAACTGATTCTCTCACACACACACACACACACACACACACACACACACACAGAAATTGCACAAACCCTAAAGCAACAAGGACTGATGTCAGTGACCCGCATCTCTTGGCTCTGTACAGTTCAGATGCTGTGTGTACTGAATACAAACACAACACATACTGTACACATACAGACATAGTGAGAGAGAGAGACAGAGAGAGACAGACAGACAGAGAGAGAGAGAGAGAGAGAGAGAGAGAGAGAGAGAGACAGACAGACAGAGAGAGAGAGAGAGAGACAGACAGAGAAAGAGAGAGAGAGAGAGAGAAACACACACACACACCCACACACACCTGTGTTAAAGGGGCTACCAGATTTCACCTCTAGTGAGTAACTGCAGGAGGCGCCTTGACTCCCCCAGCCCAATCAAATCGGGACCCGCCATATGGAAGTCATTAACAGCGTCTGTGTCTGTGTGTGTGTGTGTGTGTGTGTGTGTACGTGCATGTGTGCATGTGTGTGTGCGTGCGCATGTGTGCATATGTGCACGTGTGCACATGTGTGCATATGTGCACGTGTGTGTGTGTGTGCATGTGCTCGTGTGTGTATGCCTACGACCGTACAGTATATGCCTGCTGTTGTTGTTTTTACAAACGCGCACAGAACTCCGTCAGTGCTCCACTCTGGCTCCGGCCAGTGGTAGCTATCCCTAGCATCTCTCCTGATGAGCGAACCGCACTTTAAATTGATATGTATCTGTGTCCTGATCACTGGACCCACACAAACACAGAAGAGACAACATCATGGAGAGCAGGGCCAGAACTGCTTCAACGGAGTTGTTGATCTTGACAGCAATGAACCATTTGACCTCCTATTTAAAAAATAAAAAAAACCTTGGCAACAAAAGAGCCATTTGCAGTATGGCTCCTGTCCTAATGTTAAAGAGAAGTCTCAGACATGGCAGGTTCATCAGCGTGAAACGAGCCCATTGGATCACAACGTCTCTTTCACAAAACCTCACATCTGGGCTGGCCGCTGGATGAAAGGCAGAGTGGGAGATGGAGGGAGGGAGGCAGAGAAGGAGAGAAAGATGGAGTGAGAGCAGGAGAGAGAGAGGGAGGGAGGGAGGGAGAGAGAGAGGGGGGGATGAAAAGAGGGCACAGGAAGGGAAAAATACTGGGAACGGTGCACATGGTTTTGCATTTCTTTAACGGACAAGAAACAAACACTAGTCGAATTTACACAGTTGGACTGTTGACGAAATTAAGAAGAAAGAGAAAGGCAGAATGGAACAATAAGCAAGCGGAAATACCGCAAAAGAAAATGGGACATTGAAACAGAAAACATACAAAATTGAGAAATATTTTTTTCCCCTTAGTTACACATTCTCTTTCAAAAACGTATCTAAAGGTTGACAGCCAAAAATCTGTTTACTGTCAGCAGAGCTTGAAACAATTTGCTTTAATGAAGGTGTATTATTACCCTTGGCCTCTGTGTTTGTGTTTGTGTGTTTGTGTGTGTGTGTGTGTGTGCGCGCGAGAGAGTGAGACAGAGAGAGGGGCAGCCGTTGCCTACTGGTTAGGGCTACGGACTGTTCGAACCTCGACCAGTAGGAACGGCTGAAGTGCCCTTGAGCAAGGCACCTAACCCCTTCACTGCTCCCCGAGCGGCGCTGTAGCAGGCAGCTCACTGCGTCGGGATTAGTGTGTGCTTCACCTCACTGACAGAGGAAGAGGAAGGATGGGAGAGTTAGATGTGAGCAATGGCATGGCACAAATGCAAACACAAAACTTGGATGAATCATGCACACTTACAGGCATTTGAACATTTGAACATGAACATAAGCATAAAGCCAGACAGATGGACACGCTTTGGGGTGAACGCTTATCATTCCCAGCCCTGGCGGCATGGATTAGATGCCGAGACATGTAGCTGGACATCCATGTCCCCTTCCAACCCACCAAGAGTTGCATGAATGCCCAGGCATGATTGGGAGGGAGTCTGTAATAGGGGTGACGTAAGACATAGTATGATGCAAGGATACAGACGCACACACACACACACACACACACACACACACACACACACACAGACTATTCACCACTCTTCCCTGTGGTATTGGCCTTGCTGTCTCTCACTGACACCATGAGAATGGGGAGACCAGGGGATCAGATGAAAGGCTGATGTGTACAGCAAGTCCCTTTCCACATCTGTTGGCCAAGATAACTCAAAGGCATGTCCACTTCTGGACATTGTAATGACTGTAAAAAAGGCACTGAAGTGTGTTTCGCAACTTCAACTGTGTGGTGATGGATTCATGATGCTGTTAAAGCACATGTGCCTATAGCTCTTAATCTTATGTAACAACTTTTCTTTGGCTTGATTTATTCTTTTCAATGGAACGGTGTGTCATCACATTGTTATGGTCAGTCTAGGAATTCTGTGTGGCGTTCTATCCCTTTTTATTCCATAAAGATTCACACAAGATCCTGATTAATATAATGGCATTCTAAAAATTCATTCTAAAAAAGTGTGGGTGCATGTGTGTGTGTGTGCTCTTGTAGGCATGTCTGTCTGTCTGATGAGAGTTTAGTCACAGAGGAGATAATGGCCAGTGATGGGCAGACATGTTTTCCCCCATGTTTTCTGCGTTTACGCAACATGTTCAGCGGTATGAGCCAACTAATCGCGTGTCTGAACTCCAGCTATGAACTCCTCACTCCCTCTGGATGCCTGACAGCTTTTCTGAATGGACAACAGCTGAGATTAGGTCCAGCTCTCTCTCTCTCTCTCTCTCTCAACTCTCCCTAGCCCCTTCTTTCAATCCTTACTCATTTGAAAATGTTCCTTGATTCAAAATGTCCACTCTAGCTTTTTTTTTTTTTTTAGCACTTCAAAGGATGTATACTAAATGGTTGCCATGTCGTGTGCGATTCCATATACCAAGCATCATATGGGGAAATTACCTTATGGTACCCTGCTTGACCCACTAGACCTAGAATGGATGGCCAACCCATTTCAGGAAACAGCATCTGTATCTTGTAGACTTATCGTCGTTTTACTGATATATGTCACTTTTTCCTCAACTTTTTGCTTTCTTGATCTCTCCTTTCTTCTTTCCATTTCTCTCTCTTTCTGAAAAGTCCTGATTTTCTTCAAGGCTATAGTCAGGATGTTACGTAATGTTGTTGGATTCCACATCTGGCATGATGGCAATGCACTGCCCCTCTCTCTAGAGGGGGAGGAACGCGGGGTCACATCACACAGGACATCCATAAAAACACACACACACACACACACACAGAACAAGAGAGCAAGAAAGAAGAGAGAGAGAGAGAGAGAGAGAGAGAGAGAGAGAGAGAGAGTTTCTTTTTACACACGCACGCACACACACACACACACACACGCACACACCATTATGCATATAAACTCCCTTGTAAAGACAGTGACACACTCAAGGCGGTCAAAGTTACCCACTTTGGCTGAATAAGAGATTATCTGCTAATAGATAACTAGATAACTACACTCCCATACTGTGTCACAAAATAAAGAACTCACTCTTGACAATTTAATAAAGAACCACACTCGCAAACCTAAGACTGCTGAGTCAGTTGGCTATGTTTACCTTTTTTGGACTTGGCTCCTATCTTGAGTTTGGAGGGCCAGGCAATCTGTGTGTCTGTCTCATCCATCACCTGAAAGTCAAACACATAATTGCGGACACAAATAAGAAAATCAGACAGCATAGCGTGAAATTAAATAAAAAAAGACTGCAAATACACAAATACAAACATCACACACTTGCAGTCTACCGGTGCAGACGTAAACACCTGCTGACTGCAGACTAAGTTTCACTGGTAGTATCTCTGGTTATGCATGAAGCGGACAGCATGTGCCATGGCTTGCACACGCCTCCAGCAGTCCCAAGCCCCTGCAATAGGGGTCTGTGTGTAGAGGGGCTCTGTGGGGCGTTTCAGAGGTCTGTAGAGGAATTCTGCTGCGTTCTCGTGGGAGACATGTGTCCCATAATCAGATCAGTCTGAGCCATGTGGATCTCCTCAGCCTCCTCGAATAACCTGCCCGCCTGTTTCCCTGACCACAGCACTCATTCACACGCAAACATGGGTCTCGGTGGCACAGGCCACAGGAAGTCTTCTCTCTCTCTCTCTCTCTCTACACACATAGGCATGCACACGCCCACAGAGACACACGCTCACGTGTTCCGACACTTATGGCCAGAAACACACACAGCAGCAACACTCACTGCACTCAACACGCACAGACCCACACACAAATGACTCAAATTCCCTCTGACAAGCACACTCTCACTCTCACTCTCACTCTCTCACACACACACACACACACACACACACACACGACAAAGATATGCAGCATTAGAGACAGGCTTGTTCTGGAAAAAGTGTCTAAATGGCTGCCGTGAGCAGGGGGCTGATCCCATTCCCAGTCATTGGCAAAGGACTCCGCTGTTGGCACGGTCACTCCCCCCAACACACCGTCCACAGCAGCCGCCTGCCTGGTCACGGCCTCAGATCATGCATATCCCACTTAAACGATAGCAGATGGAGAGAGTGAGAGAGAGGGGGGAGGTGGGAGAAGGAAGACAGTTAGAGAGAAACAGGAAAAAGAACGACAGAATCGAAAGAATGCAAGGCAAGAAGAGAGGGAGAAAAAGATGGAGAGAGAGAGAGAGGCGAGAGAAGAGGGAGAAAAGGAAAGAAAGGAAGGAAGAAAAAAAGAGAGGACGATGGAGAGATTGCACAGCGGCAGCAGGTATGTACGCAAACAGGCCTTGCGCTCCTTCCGAAACATGGAGGCAATCCATCAGCGATTTCCTAAAGCACAGTGATCTGATCACAGGTGTAGCATTTAACTATAACTAACTCTCTCTGTCAACACTTCAGCATCAGAGGTGTTCTCCAGCACACTGCTGGTAGCATATGCACAGCAGCCAAGACAGGCTTCAGATGCAGCAGGCTGCTAAGGCTCCTCTTAATGAAAGATGGCGTCTCATTGGGTAAAAGAGTCTACCACCTGTGCACACATACACACACACACACACACACACACACACACATACACACACACACACACACACACACACACAGACACAGACTCTTTTGCGCTCTCGCTCTCATTCTCTCTCACACACACACACGCACGCACAAACACACACACACAGCTGGGAGTGCTTTGACATTCATCCTATGAGACTGGAGACTGGAGTGCCTGCTGATGGTCCAGTGGAACATAAGTCTTGCTCACCAAATTTCTTAATCTCTAAATCATGGTTTCATTCTCTTCTCTCCCTCCCCTCTCTCTCTTTCTCTCTCTCTCTGCCACACACACACATGTACACACAAGCACACTTTGCTGGACTGCTTTCCTGTCTGTCATCCTGTTATTAAAATGCATACTCATTCAAGCACTGTTTTGAATATGTTTAGGCCAGAAGATAGTTCTCCCCGGACTTTTCAACACTCATTTTTCTCCAAATCACTCAGGGATGTTTTCAGCTTTTCCATATTCCACCAAAATAAAAGCACAAAACTTCACAACAATCCAGAACGTTGTGTGTGTCTGTGTGTGTGTGTGTGTGTGTGTGTGTGTGTGTGTGTGTGTGTGTCACATACCTAGATATATACACATAAAAAAAGGGGGGGGGGGTAGATCTAGCTAAATTGTGTATCCTTTCTAAGGCTGAACAGCTGCTTTATCCATAACTTGCTAAATTATCCCTTTTTCAATACACCACCAAACACCAGCTCATTAACACTGCCTGACAAACCACAGATGGGTTAACCTTAGAGACGCCGCAAGAACCTCCCACGTGTTGACAAAACCAGACACACACGCGTGCACATCCACACACACATGCGCATACACACACACACACACACATACGAAAGATATGCTGCATGTATTAACTCCCCAGTGCTGCATGTTGGAGCGCACATTGCTGGAACATTTTGTTCTGGGTGTCATTAAAGAATTTATTTTTCCGCTTTTCCGCACTTTTATCAGTCTCAGGGGCATAACTAGGAGTGGGAGTGTGTGTCTGTTTGTATGATTGTGGGTGTGTGAGAGGGAGGACAGAGAGATTGTGTGTGTGTGAGAGAGGGAGGAGAGAGAGAGAGATTGTGTGTGTGTGTGTGTGTTTACACCTCTGTCCGTCACCCTTGACTTCACTTATGCATGAGTCAGTAACCAAACAGCACAGTCCATCAATCCAACTCTTTCCATCTTCCCCCAGAATGTCCCCGTCAGGAAATGTCTAATTCTCAGGTGGCGGCACTCCAGCATCCAGCGGTGAGGAAATAATCAGAGTGGCACGTGAACTAACAGACGCAACGCAACGCAGTCCAGGGAGTGCCCACCCTTTCGTCCAGGGGCTCAGACAATGGGAGCGTGGCCAGGTATAACAAGAACTCCATCAGTGTAATTCTCTCCGATGCGGGCAGCGAGCGAGCGAGCGATGGAGCCAGCAAGCTTTTGTTCTTCTAAGTCTGCATTCATGAACTTCTGTCTTCTCCTTCTCCCCACAGCTGCTGTTTTTGGCAGCCTGGGGCACATGCGAGCGATTTCTGTGGGACCACACACTGTTTTTTAAGAGTTTGTTGTTTATTTTTACTGAGGGGGCCAGCGAATACTTCTCCAATGGGTCAGATGGGGTTTTTTCGGGAAAATTAGGTTAGCTATATACGTTGAAGGCTGAAAAAAGCTCTGGGACACTCACCACTGTTACAGGTTAAGGTATACTGTACGTCTCAGATTTAACTAGCGCTAATACATCCCATTACGAAGGACCTAAATTCAGTGAGCACAAAAAAGCAAACCCTGTTTGTGGATGTGGTTATGCATGTGCAACTGTGTGATTATTTTAGTGTTTGTGATTACATACAGTGTGTGTGTGTGAGTAAGTGTGTGTGGATAATGATGATCTTAAGTGTGGAAAACGTAATGTTCTTAATGAATCACACATCACTTGAGAGCGCTATTTCTAATCAATATATTGCAACAAACTTAATTAACACTTTTAAACAGTTTTTAAGCTAGATGGATAAGCTAGAGGCTTAAAAACTAAAGCCTGATTTCACTGTCCCCTTGATGCTGTTGATGTCATGATTAAAGCCTATCCCCCAACGTTCTATAACAATATTCAGATTTCCACACATGGCTACATTCAATGACAACATTCTCTGTCCACCAGTTCTCTGCAGGCACCGGGAGGCATTCTTTAAACGTTTCTCATGTGGAAAAATAAAATTAATCCAAAGCAGAAAAGAGTCGAACAGCAAACTAATCGAAGAGTCGAACAGAAAACTTCCACATCTTGTTCTGTTTCATACTCATCTTAAAATGGATGAAATTCTTCTTTTTTTTTTTATCAATCTACACACCATGATCCAATACTCCAAGCTGTCTAAAGACGGATTGTCCAAGGCACTCCATCTTTAATCATTTATTTTTCTACCAAAGAGCACCTTCACAAACACTTCAAGCTACCAGAGGAATTACACCGCAGCCCTCCAAACTCGTTCCATTACTCCAATTTGTCAATTTATAAAAATAAAAGACTGAAATGTATAGTACTATTTACTTAAGCATTCGGACCCCTTGTTACACCACTTGCAATTATCAAACTGAGGTGCATTCTACTTCTATCAATGGTCCTTGAGATGCTTCTACAACTTGATTGGAGTCCATTGGAATCCTGTCTCACAATTCTACGGACAATTCTCTCGATCTCGTGGCTTGGTTTTCACTCTGGCATACATGATCAACTGTGAGACCTTATGTAGACAGATGTGTGCCTTTTCTAAGAATGTCCAATGAATTAATTTAGGCACAGCTGGACTCCAATCAAGCATCTCAAGGACCATTGATAGAAGAAGGATGCACCAGAGCTCAATTGCAAGCATCATAACAGAGGATCTGAATATTTCAGTATTGGATCATTGTGTGTAGATTTATGATAAAAAAAATAATTTAATCCATTTTAAGATGAGTCTGAAACATAGCAAAATGTGGAAAACTTGAAAGGGTATGAAAACTTTCCAGTTGCACTGTATGTCTGTCTGTTTGTGTTTACAAACGTGTGTGTGTGTGTACTGTACGTGTGTGTGTGTGTGTGTGTGTGTGTGTGTGTGTGTGTGTGTGTGTGTTATGTTCAAGTGTGTGTTTTTGTGTGTGTGTGTGTGTGTGTGTGTGTGTGTGTGTGAGAAAGAGAAACTGCAATAATCACCCCAGAAGCAAAGGGGATATGCTTCTCCCTTCCTGTGTTGACTCAGCTGAGGACCCTTTGAAGAGAGCAGGGAGGAAGAGAGAACGAGTGGGAGGACAGGAGGAGAGAGGAGGATGACAGAGAGGAAGAGGGGAGAGGGGAAGAGAAGGAGAGAACGGGGGAGAGAGGACAGAGCTGGGAGATAGATAGAAAGATGGAAAGAGAGAGAGGGGGAGAGAGAGAGAGAGAGAGGGGGGGGGGAGAGAGAGAGGGAGAGGGAGAGAGAGAGATGTCCAACTCGTCTGCCGCGGTGGACATCATGAGCCTCAGAGCTGGCTCAGACCTGATGTTGTTTCTCTCGTCATGGACAATAACTCCTCCAACATCCACAGACTCCCGTGCGAGAACACAGACACCACCAAACTCAACACCAAACTGCTGCACACTACCATAGAGTATTTGGAAATCATTAATGCGAAGTCCATGACTCATGTAGACAGTCAATTATCTTAAGAGGACATATCTCTCTCCGTCTCTCTCTGTCTTTCCTTCTCTCCTTCTTCTCCTCTCTCCATCCCTCTGTCTTTCCTTCTCTCCTTCTTCTCCTCTCCATCTCTTCCTCTCTCCATCCCTCTTTCTTTCCTTCTCCCCTCCATCTCTCCCTCCCTCTGTCTTCTCGTCCCCATCTCTCCGTCTGTGGGCTATCTGCATGGCACATGATATGGCTGCTGTGCTCTCCCACACCTGCTGAAGTGAAAAGGAGCTGGCAACAAAACGATCGCTTTGCAGACTTGTGTTCACCCGTGGCGCATTTTATATCCCGACTGCTTTTAAACTCCACCGACTTGTTTACTGGTGTGCAGCTGAGAGCTTGGCCACGTGCACCCGCACAGCACACACACACACACACACAAACAATGTACACCACAGAGAGGCACTCTATCCAACTATCCAGTCTACCCAGTAGTGCCAGGATGCCAGAAACAGCAAGAGAGAGAAACAGAAGGAACTAAGAAAGATGGAGAAGAGTAAACAAGACACAAGAGTGTTTGTGTTGTTAGATGAAGACTGACAGATTTTTAAAAAAAAACAGACAGGGAATTACACAGAGGAAGGAGAAAAGGAGAAGAGGAGAAAGGGAGAGAGTAGCAGGGAGGGGAGGGAGGTTGGTGACATCACTGGCCAGAGCGGAAGACACGCAGACAGTAAGTGAGACACTGGGAGCGCTGTTTGAAGAAGCACAGTGTTCTGGGATACACCCCCACATACTCTATGGAGCCCAAAACAAAGACATTATGGCCAGATCACTTCAGCCTGCGGTGCTGTGTGTTTGCCTCTGTATGAGTGTGTGTGTGTGTGAGAGGAAGAGTGTCTATCTGCCTGCCTGCCTCTCTCTCTCTCTCTCTCTCTGTGTATGTGTGTGTGTGTGTGTGACCAAGATATCATATGCCATCATAAGTATGCCGACGGATTAAACTGTACTGTACATCTGTAAAACTTTAGGCAAATTCCATGTGTGTGTTCTATGTAGATCTCCTAGCTACTATGTCCACTCCCGTGCCAGCAACTGTGTCAACACTGTAGACTTCCATTTTGAATGATGGAACATCGGGCTGCTGGAAAAGTATCTAAAACAAGCAAGAAGGAGCCTACACACTCAGGGCCCTTTGGAACATTTGTCAAAAAGAAAGAGTCTTGTCCATACCCTCTGGGTGTTAGTCCACACCTTGTCAAACATCTCTAGTGTTCTGACATTTTATTTAGGTACTATGAGTATGAGTTATGCACATTCGTGCCATGTCCCCATAACAAACCCTAAATATTCCACCACCCCAGTCGCATTGCTGCCTTTCATGTAGGAGTTCATATAGCATTTCAGGACTAAGTGATGACAGTAAACTCCCGATGTCCAAATCATTAGAACTGAGCATGCATGCATGCATGCATGCATTCTCTCTTTCACACTTACTCACAGACAGACAGACAGACACAGACACAGACACAGACACAGACACACTTTATGTAAGGGGACTCTGCAAAGTTTAGACTATGGACAAACAGGTGTGGTTCCACAGAGCTAGATGTGCGTGTTCTGTATGGCATGCCGGTGCAGTGACCTAATTCCCATGTGAAATGTAAAAAGTAAATGTCTGCAGCACAGTACAGCACTGTTGTTTCTGCTCTAATTAGGCTCAGGGCTGGATACAGACAAGCGGCCAACTAGGGTCCTATCTACTTAAGAAATCACACACACACACCAAAAATATTTAGTTATAGAGGTGGAAGTAAAGCTGAAATCAGAGAGTAAAACCATTTTAGGTATTAATTTTATAGTTTGTATTGTATTGTTAGTATAAATGATTATTCAATTAATTGTTGCAGCACTAACACTTACTCACACACACGCACACACACACACGCACAAACTCACCTTCTGAAAGAAGTCTTCACCTCCATTAATCCTCCCTTCACTGGCAGCTGTTAAAAGATCGAGACACAGTCCACCATTATGAAAAGGTCATAAAAAAATGTGATTGCACACACACACCAGCTAAGCAACTGAGACTTCTTGATAAAGTTGTGATGACGTGGATAATAAGCCAGATATGAAGAAAAATGCACACAAATGTCCTACAAATTGCAATGTTGGCAAGGGTAAAGAAATAATGGAGATTAACCGATAAAAATGTTTGACATCGAATCCTCCCCTGGAGCTTGATATCTCCTCACCTCTCTTCTTGAAAACATGAAAGTTGAGCTCTGATGTTTTCATCAGTGAGTATCAGCAATGTCAACACAGCATTCCTTATTTAAGAGGGAGGGAGTCTTAGCAAACGCATAAGAAGGCAGTACAGTCCCAATTCCTGTCCATGAACTGTCCCAGAACTGTCCATGTAAAGAATTACCAGAACATGGCACAGTGGGCATTTATGTTTTACTTTTTTGGTTGTACATGAAATGTGTGTGCTGAGCCTGTCAATCAGAGCACTGAAGCACTACACTGAGGGGTAGAGTGCATTTTGAAAGATATTAGTTTATATATTTTGCCAAATATCACTTTACGAGATCATCCATGTATAACCCCCAGCCCCTCCTGGGCTACACACACACACACACACACACACACACACATTATAAATGACCAAACGCCATTCCAAACGCTCAAACTTTCAGCCATCTGCTGAGAATGCCTGCCGAGTTTACCTGGGCGGTTTGCCCAAACTCCTTTTAAGCTGCATGCGCAACCTGAGACGTTATCGCACACACAGACATATATATTGTTCATATACCTCAATAAATTCACTACAAGATAAGTGGTGAACTGTAACCGACCACCAACGTCCAGGGGAGAGAGACACAGGCGCTGAGGTATGTTTGTGTGAGAAGGCGGCGGCCATCATGGTTGTGCTGTGATTAGCACGCCGTGCGAGAGGTGTGAGTGTGTGATAGGCCCATTAAAAAAAGTCTGCGCTTGTTCCTCGGCTGCTGTGGATAAATCTCAGACAGACTGCCAAAGCCTGGAGGGCACTGCAGGCACTAAGCGGTCCCACGTGTTTGACGAGTGGGGAGGAATACACACACACACACACAAGTACAGATGTCCATGGACTGCATACACCATGTACAGGAAGGAATGTGCCTCATAAATTTAATAACTTTTATTCTCTGCTCCATGGTGGAGGAACAATAACATGGTAAAATGGGAAGTTTTAATGTGTGTGTGTGTGTGTGTGTGTGTGTGTGTGTGTGTGTGTGTGTGTGTGTGTGTGTGTGTGTGTGTGTGTAGTACTCCAGTCTTCATTCAATTGATTTGTCAAAAGGGATATTTTTTGTCACAATAGAAAAAATGAGAAGCTACCAGATGGGAGCGTCTAGCTATTGAACAGTGCAAAACTCACTTTGGGACATCTCAAAATGTCAGCCTTGGCGCCAACCATAGCTGGACCTTGCCATGTGCTGAGAAGCAAGTGAGACCACATTATTTGGTCAGAAGAGGCAGTCAGGAAACCACAGGCTTCTGGTGAGACCTTTACATTTAACTGGGGTCAAGCCTGTTCTGCTTGTCAGTGTATAGGTCAAACTACAGTAAAGGATGATGAAACTGTTTGAAAAATGAGAAAACACTCAACACTGTTTTACACTCAGCTCAGCTCAGCCACAGAGCTGCTAGTCGGAAATAAGAAGAGAGGACAATGATGAGTATATATATAAGTATAAGTATAAGTATAAGTATAAGTATATATACTCTTTTGATCCTGTGAGGGAAATTTGGTCTCTGCATTTATCCCAATCCGTGAATTAGTGAAACACACTAAGCACACAGTGAGGTGAAGCACACACTAATCCCGGCGCAGTGAGCTGCCTGCAACAACAGCGGCACTCGGGGAGCAGTGAGGGGTTAGGTGCCTTGCTCAAGGGCACTTCAGCCGTGCCTACTGGCCGGGGTTCGAACCGGCAACCCTCCGTTTACAAGTCCGAAGCACTAACCCGTAGGTCACGGCTGCCTAACAATCCCTTCACGTGAGCCATGTGTGTAAGAAAGACTCTGAGCTCATATCGCCAGTGGTGAAAAGGGGAATTTAACTGTGGAGGTCAGAGCGGTTGACCCTGTTAGTAAAACCTACTGTTAGAGCTAAACATGGTGAAGCAGCTTTTAGCTGCCATGCGGCTCAGCTCTGGAACCAACTTTCGGATGACATCAAAAAGGCCTCAACTGTAGCCAGTTTTAAATCTAGACTTAAGATCAAACTGCTTTCATATGCTTTCTGCGCTGAGTTACAAATTCTGAATCCGCTTTGATAATCTGAATCTGCTTTGACTATATTGCCCTTCTGTGCTTTTATTTGTTATTATTGTTTGGTTTTGTTTATGTAAAGCACATTGAATGACCTCTGTGTATGAAATGCGCTATATAAATAAACTTGACTTGACTTGACCAAACCAAAACAAATCCAAAATCCTAAATCACTGTGACTGTAAATCAACCCAAAGTCCGATATCGCCCATCCTGGTATGCGTGTGCCTGCCAAAGGACAGATTGGAAACAGAGTCGGCAATCAAACACAAGTTCCGGACCGAATATGGCGGCAATATGCTGCATTAAAATCTGAATCAATATACATTTTATATATAAATATACATCAATATAAATTTTTTACAGTGACCTTGGTTTGTATAAACCTACAGAACGCTCATGCTTTCATTTAACTTTATTTCAACTGTTAGATGCAACTTGGCAACAACTTACACGTACACTTGGCAACAACGTAAAGAAAGGGATCGCTTGATTAATACGCACATGCACATCCATATCCTAATAATCAACTACCGCATGGTGCAGTAAACACAACAATCACAGCCTTCATTAAGTGAGATGGCAAGTTTTCAATCACAAACTATGTTGACATACCCTACAAGCCAATAGCAAACCCATGGTGCTTGAGGATAGTAATCGATATGGCGGTGTGCTAGCCAGGATGGCAAGCTTTCTACATGAATACTGTGGCGTTACTAAGCAGTATATTTGGCTCTCTGCTGTGGTCTCCTAACACCAGTTCTCAGCAAAGAGCCACTGGCTGGCTCCTGTTTGACAATCTCTTCAGATTAGAGGTCCCCAGGAGACAAGCTCCAGCTAAAACAGCAGCCAATGGTGCTGGCATAAGCCAGTAGGCTATCCCTGAAGTGCTCTTTCAATATCCTGTTGAGTTAATGATGCAAACAGCTGAGACTGTAAAAGCTATAGTACTGGACTGACTGGCCTAGTCATGTGGCCACTCATATGTATGTTGTTTGCTGCAGGAAGTCTTCCTGACACATAGGAAAGAATCTCAAGCTGCAATGTGCATGTCTGTTGCTCCTGCTGTTGCGTAGTCCAGAGAGGTAACTGACTTGTTCTGTCAGCATACATTTACATGATAACCATCAGAAGGTAACTAAAGTCCAATGGATTTGGCAGTCAGTGCTTGAAGAAGTTTTATTGTGTATGCGTTGCACACTAGAGAATACAAGGTCACATAATCTCTGGAATGTTCCAGGTAAGATTTAGCCATTCATCTCATGATTTGTCCATGAAAAGAAGTAGACACTGTTCCAAATCATCACAGGAAAGGTGCAACCCGTGGAGAGTGGGTTAGATCAGGACAGTGCACTTCCAATCTCAGCTCCAGAGAGAAAGAAATGTTAGACACGCCAGTATTGAGAAACTCCAAGAGAACACACATGTTGCAATTGGTAAAAATTGATATCTGAAAAAAATCTGATTTCCTTGCAGACACCAGTTTAACTGATACTTTTAAGATTTACCACTGGATGTTAGAAATGATTAATGTCAGTTTAATATTTTATTGCTTACGTGATTTCAGAAGTGCACTTTACAACCAAAAAATAAGATGTCAGGGAGGATAATAGTTACACACTAACTTGTGAAGAATGTGAAAAACATTTAAACTGACAAAAATATATGCTACATGGAAAAGCATGTAAAAAAACACATAGGAATCATAAAGACAGTCATATATTTTTTTAAATCTATGTTACTGCATATGAAAGGGGATTGTTGTCATAAAATTAGGGATCCTTCCATATCCAATAACATACTGTATAACATATGACCTACCTTTATGTCAATAGGATATAGAAATGAGCATTATATAAATCTTACAGTCCTTTTCCATATGGAATAGTATAATGACTAGGACTAGCATAACAATAACAAATGCTGGAAAACCATGGAATGAGTTTGGAGGGCTGCGGCGTAATACTATTGGTAATTTAAAGTATTTGTGAAGGTGCTCTTTGGTAGAAAAAATATATGTAAAAGTCACTCTTAAAAAAAAGATGCTTTAATAGATCGTTGATCATGCTAAAATTGCCAACATGTTTCGGCCTTGGCTAGGCCTTCATCAGGGCAAAATCCATTACAGGCAAGGTGTTTAGACAGGTAAGATAAATCAGCTGCTGTTCGACTAACACCAGCTGACGTGGGCGGAGTTAGATAATTAGCCTACAATCAGGTCTAGACCTTAACACTTTATCACATATACATACAAGCAGGCACTGGGTGGGGTCCATATCAATTCATCAACATAGTAATGTAATAAAAATAGATAAATAATCACAAAAACATGGCTCATCGCATCTACAAGAAAGCCAACATTTCAATAGAGTCATTCAATCCCGGGGTTGTCATAGCATTCAGTTTGTATATCCAACGACTTTCTTTTTGGTTTAATATTTTTTGTCCATCACCTCTCCTAGACGTAAAAGGCACATGATAAATTCCTATGGCAGTAAATACAATGGTTTTATCTTTATGCGTCTCTTTGAAGTGTTTAGTCATTGCATAGTCACAATTTCCTGTTTTTGCGGCATATCTGTGCTCAGCTAAGCGGTCCTGTAGCCGTCTTTTTGTGCGCCCCACATAGAAAGCGTCGCATGGAGAACATTGTAAAATATAAACGTCAAATGTGGTTAGTAACAAATGTGTGTAGTGTTACAGGGTGGGTGAACCCTTTAGACTTAAGATACCAAATGACAAATTTTGCAATGCCCACAATTAAATGTACTGTTAGGCACTTGGGGTAACCAAGTGGATTTCTCCTTAGCTGGCAAGTAACTGCGCACCAGTCTATCACCCAATGAAGGTGCTCTTCTGAAGGAGAAAATAGGGGGCTCATCGAAGATATTATTCAACGAGTCATCACATTTTAGGAGATTCAAATTCTTTTTAATTACATTGTATGGAATACGCGTCTGTGCTGTAGCGCGTCGAGAAGAAAACCCTATCATTTTTAGCAGAAGTAGGCCTCCTAAAGAGCAGAGAGTTTCGTTCAATCGAGCTGGCCCTCTCCAGGGCTATGTCTAAAGCTTTAGAGGAGTAGTCCCTTTGTCTGAAGCGATTGTACATCTCTACACTCTTCCTGTCAAAATCATGTGCATTATCACAGATGCTAGAAAACCAATTGGAATAATTACCAGTAAGTGTAGAGTGTAGAGAGAAGGATTATCAGTCACACAACAGCAGCACTGCACACACAAACTTAAGAGTAGCGGTACTGTACTCAGGAGAAGTTAGTTACGCAGAAGATGTATTTCACAGGCTCCCCCAAACGCTCCTGTGGGCATCCTCTTACCCCTGTCCAGCAGCCAGGGGGTTCCAGCAACGCCAGATCCTGCTGCACTGACCTCATTTCTCGCTCCCACTCTCGGTGAGAGCTTCGGCATTCTGGCAACTCTGCCCAGATCTTTGGGAAAAGTTGTCTAAGCCAGCTTTGCGGGGAGAAAAGACCGACAGCTGCAGACATTAAGAAGCCGACAGGACTGGCAGCCTTGTGTATATATACCAATCTAACGTGTTATCGCCTTCCTTCAATGGCTTTCCCTTTCTTTCTTTCCCTTCCTTTCTTTCCCTTTCTTTCTTTCCCTTTCTTTTTCTCTCCATCTCGCCTTTAACCACTCATAATCACAGTTCATTACTGACACAGACGCAGAGGCTGCACTCTCACACAGTAATCAGATCAAACACACATTTGCGATCTGAGCCACTGGGTCGTCCGCTGTGTTGAGTCTGTAGCATTAATGTGGCAGTCATCTGAAGAAGCCTAATGTACTTGCTTGGTCCAGGGCCAGTGTGAACTCACAACCCTGTCGCAGCAGACACAGATCAGACTGAATATACTACTCTGTTCTCTTGTAAAAACGGGATTGACTCAAATATACCTTTCTTCATTTTAAGGGTAAAAGGTCAACTACAAACATCTAAGACAACTTGAAGACAAAAAAATATAACAACCTCACAAGCAGTCCAGGGGGGTATTCCAAGTACATGGTTTAGTGACAAACCTGGGTAAGTTAACTCAGAGTAAGTGGTAAACCTCCTAATAGAACAGCTGTATGGCTTCATTTGCCTAACAAACAATGCCATAGGGCTCTTGTTGTAGGAGGTTTACCACTTACTCGGAGTTAACTTACCCAGGTTTATAACTAAACCACATACTTGGAATACCCCCCTGGTGCCTTCATTTATGACACAAGAGATAACACCCACACAGGAAACCATTAATCAGGCTTTATCTTAGCTTTAGTGGTTCATAAAATGTCCCTAGGTGCAGACACACAACAGGTGCACTAAATTTATTACTGAAAGATCTCTCTCTCTCTCTCTCTCTATATATATATATATATATATATATATATATATATATATATATATATATATATATATATATATACACACACACACACATACACACACACAGAGAGACACACACACACACAGAGGGAAGCATGCATGAGAGAAAAAGGTTCTATTCTTTTCCTCTGCACAACAGGCATGTTACATTAAGACATCTAAAACCACGGACGTTGAAACCTGGATAGAATTTCCCCTTTGGTTCACACTGCACCAGATAATGGGCCCACTCCAGACACCGAGTCACTGCTAACATCCGCGACTTTCAAACACAAACATCCTGTGCGGACAAGAAAGACTCGTTCCCTTCCCAGATCTTCCATCAGAACGTCCCATCATCACACAGGAGTGGAAGTCCTGCTTGGCTGATGGGAAATGGGCTTTAATTGGATTACGCTTGTTAATAACAACCCCCCCCCCCCCAACACACACACACACACACACACACACACACACACAATCTCGTCATGAAATCCAAACCAAAACAAGCACAGTGAGGGTTTGTGTGCTTTGGTTTTTGCTTCCAGTCGTACTATGTGCCTTCATATTCCTGTGAAAACACCTAGGGCCTCGATACAAGGTCACTGATATCAGGGTAGCACGCAGCTTGCATGGAAAAAAACAAGTGCCATTACTATGTGCATGACATGGTAAATTAAGAAAACATGCAGCTGATCTATGGTGCAAGTTGACAACAAAACACACTCTACAATTAAAAAGTTAAAGCATGTGAAAAGAAATGGATAAAGCGAGGGAGAAACCTCTAAAAATGAGCATGCATGGGCAGTGTGTATATACAGTGAGTATAGCCTACACACACACTTACTCAGAAACAAAACATAGAAATGGCAAACCGCAAAACCAGCCAAAATGTAAATGTGCACTTTGAGAGGGGTACCAAGACAGCGTATAAAAATAAACTCGGGGTATAATAACAGGTATTCATTTCTCCACTTTACAACCAGAAGTGGGTCAAGCACTTCTGTAACATATGTGTGCCTGTGCAATTACACACACACAAGCTTTCAAACAGCCAATCCATCTTTCTCCTACCCCCCCCCCCCCCCCCAGTCTCATAAGGACCAGGGTTCCCTTCATCTCTCTTCCTCCATTTTCTCTCTCTCTCTCACACACACACACACACACACACACACACACACACACAGGAGAAAGCCTGTTGGTACTCTCGACCCAGAGGAATGTGTGGTGTAAGCAGCTAAGCGTGTGGCAAGCTCTCTCTTTCCTCCCTCTCTCTTCCCCCTCTCTCTTCCCTCTCTCTCTTCCCCCTCTCTCTTCCCTCTCTCTCTTCCCCCTCTCTCTCTTCCCTCTCTCTCTCCCTCTTTCTGTTTCCTTCCTCTGAGCTGCTGGCTCCCCTGAGCCAGAGGTGCCACACAGCATAGCGTCATACGGCAGACAAGACATCCCCACGATGACAGAACAGATGTCTCCTCCTTGTGCTAACTTTTCTTTGCACCAGCCTCCTCTACACAGTCTCACTTAAACACACATACAGTACATACACAGATATTTTGAAAAAACATTTCAAGAATTTATTGGTGAAGACATTCTACACAGTTCCTCCATTTAAGAAAAAAAACTGGCATCCTTATTTGGCTTGCCTAACACAGCATCGGCGAATCCTGCTGTTGAATTAAAATATATAATCACCCTCATGGTTTGACGTTGACAAAAACACTAAATATGATATATTTCTCTCCCTAATGCACATACACAGAAACACTTCCACATCTGTGTTTCTATAGCAACAATCCATGAGAGTGTGTGAATGAGGGTAATCTGCCACACATTGGGCCAGACGTTACTGTCTGTAAGGACTAAATGTAAACACAACTTCATCCTTTATCACTATAACAGCTTTGAAGTGCTGGCATGTTGCCTCAGTCTAAGCAGATCACAGGACCCCTGTTCCTTACTGGTCATCTGACTGGCATCCACTTAGAGCTCCATCTTGTTCAGATATTGTCCATGAGTATGGGACTATGGGGTATGCTGCAGAAATGATGGCTATTTTTACAGAAATAAATTCAAAACAGCACTCTAGTCTACTGATCTGTATACAAATGAAACATTTAGTGATGGACATTAATCAAATGTTTTGTACGTCTAATAAGCAACATATCATAGAGTCTCTTGACTTCACTGATGACAAACTTCACTGATGTTTAATACAACCAAAAGGAATTCTGTCATCACCAGTATATGCTACTAGCCTGGAAAATCCAGACCCTGGTAATCTAGAAAGATTAAGGGTCTGGCCACGAACATGGCCCAACTCGAGGGGCGGCAACAAGCATGCATTTAAAAATATCACTGCACGCAATTGGATAACACTAGACCATGTGTAGCCTACTGTCCTCCAACGTTGCAGCGCTGTCTTCATCAGTTTAGCTGGTTCTCCGAGATATTGGGGTAAAAGTAACGTGCATCATTGCTCATTGCCAGAGTGCCTCGCAGAGACAATTCCATTGTGCTCTTGCGAGAACTCTGGATTTCCAGGGTAATATGCTACGGATACGGTCAGCAAAAATAGTTGTCTGCTCTTCAGTTGACCTTTTAATGATTTCATTACATTCTGTGTGTGTGGGTGTATGTGTATTTAAAAGAGTGTGTGTACGTGAATATGAGTAAATCAGACACAGAAAGACTTTTGAAAGCTGATGAAGCTCTGACTAACTGAATCAGCTCAGACCCACACAATTCCGCCAGGAAAGCAAGTGGAGAAACAGCTGTAGCCAACACAAAAAAATGACTCCTAATCGAAAACACCCAAGAATGTAGCTCTAATAGTCGCGATGGCAATCAGAACTGGTGATAAATTCCTGATGTTTTTATTATGTTGAATTTTTAAACTTGGCTTTTTATTGCAAGAACAGTTTTACTTTATATGTAAGGTTCAGGCCACAGACAGACCTGTTATCATTGGACAAGATCAGTGACCTTAACTTAATACCACATCTTGTGTCCGTCCCATCACAAGCTTCCAGGACAGGAAGAAGAGGCCAGATGTGCCCGTCACGTACAATAAAACTTAGAGTATATAAATACACACACACACACACACACACACACACACACACACACACACACACACACACAGAGAGAGAGAAACACACACAACTACAGAGAGAGAGAGAGAGAGAGAGAAAGAGAGAAACACATACACACACAAACACACACACACACACACACAAAAGATCCATTATCAGCCTCTGCTGAACTAGTCCACCCACAAATGCACCAATCCATGTCAACAGCAGCTTTTGAGCCAATCAAAACAAATCCAGATGTTAGACTGCCTGGCAAACCATAGGCAACTACAGGGAGCTGAGGTGCTAAGCAGCTGATATATACCTACAGTAATGAGAGAGGGGAGAAAGCAACCTCCACAAACTCCTCCGCCACCTGGCACCCTGTGCACTGACCATGAAGATCTGCTCGCTCATGCTGGGACTCCGTGTCGGTGTGGTTTCAAGGTTCACTGGCAACAGTCACTCATCCCCATTTGCATCCCATTTGGCAGTGGGGAGAAAGGGGCAAACAAGCCCACTAACCAGTAGCATGTCCGTCTAACCATCCTACCGTTCAGCCACCACAAACAACCATGTGATGGAGAGTTTACCCATGGCCAAAAATGGGCTATAGTTGTCATTAGACTAAGGACCAAAACACGTGCACACACACACAGACACACAGACACAGTGACGTGGCAAACACGGCCTGGAAGATGGCCTTTGCTTGTGTGGTTTTCCAGGAAAAGGCGACGATTACATGCAGCTTTGAGGAATGTTCAGCACTGAGAAGGCTGACTGAAAACCCCAGGGGATACTTATCTATGACCAATTCCACATACTTAAAAGACCACCAATGGAACGCTCACACCAGCTGTACCAACCAATAGGCTATTATTTCAGTGTAAAGGATACTCTATTATTCCCTCAATTTGAACATTTTCACCTGAATCACAGAATCTACAGTAACAACCATCTAGCAGGTCTGTGGAGGTCTCAAGCTGTTTTTTATACCACAACTGAAAGGTTCATTTAAATTTAAAATGTTATAATTCTTGTCTTTTGCACATAAGGTTAAAAACTATACATACTTCAATTGACAGACCCATAATAACCATCACCTCAAGGATGTATTCAAATCTCTCTATGGATCCTTTCAAGAGAGTTCCATTATCAGCATCATAGTTGGCCCCACAAGACTTCCTTTTTAACATTCCATATGTTATCTTAATGCAGAGGAAGTAGATTGGGGCCCAACTAAAGTCAAAACAATAGAACTGTGTTAGAAGGTATGAGATGATGATCTCTTTAAAAAAAAATCTGTCTAATTACAGGAACTTCAGGATTCAGGTAAAACGGGGCTCAATCGTGACCTCTGCCGATCAAGCTGTGCTACTTCATCTATCCGTGGAAAAACTATAGCTACCATGACATGCCAGGCACAATTACATGTCCCATGAAGACTACACAGTGCTAAGAAATGGCTGAAACACTGGTTATCTCATTGGCTTGTTAGTCTTGACAACTGGCAAGTGTATCAATATCCTAGCCTAAAACAAAACATGGACACAGCCCAACTGATAAACATATTGTAACATATACAGCACTGCTACTTCTTACTGCCAACATAGTAGCCTAACATTTTGTCGCTTTAAAAAGTAACATTTAGGCTACATTTCAAATTAGCCGATGTCAATATGTGGTCATGTGACAGTTTTAGAATAAATTTGGGGGAAATTGTCATGAGGCAATCTGAAATGCTATAGCATTATTGGCATGGCGCAGAGTCTAAGTGGCAACAAGTTTAGGCTATAGCCTGTGTGACTTGATACAAAAAAATATACATATATTTTTAAATGTTGTAGCCTATTGTAGAAACAACGTGTTTCATCCAGGAGCCACATCATCAGGACTTTCTGTTAGACTACTTGAAGGAACGACTCCAGACAAAGGAAAACGGTCAAATGCAAATATCTCCAATTAATAATTGTAGGCTATTTACTGATGAAAGCTAACAGTTACCTAGAAGCATGATCTCAAGTTTCTTGCGGTCCACACGGAACCTCTCCTCGGTCCACTCCGGGTCTGGCGGGGAAAGTGGCCCACTTGAGTCATCCTCCGAGAGGGGTAAGGGTGAGTCTGTACTCCGCTCACTGTTGGAACCAGGATCCGAGTGCTGCAAGTATCCGCTCAAAGTGTCGCACTGAGCGGCCATGGCGCGTGCAACCAATTCCTGCGGCCACGGTGTTCCAAACTGATATTGCTGATAAATCCCAAGTTTTAGCCGCGCAGAAGTACTTTACTCATTTCCCCAGAAAACCAATTCGCGAATCATGATAAAATGCCGAGGGGTTGTTTACCGTTTCCTGGTGCAGCCCACGGTCTTCACAATCATGTGCCGACTTAAATCAACCTCCTGTCCTTTACGCTGCTCTTTACCAAACCCAGAAACTGGCGGACTCAAGTTTTTACGTGTCAAGTTAACTACCTCTCTTTCCCTCTCTCCTCCCTTCCAGCTCTATATCCAATCCAGTGTCTAAGTTTTCAGACCGATGACTGAGAAACTAAGAAAAGATGCCATGTCCTTGTAAAACTTAAAACATGGGAAACCAATTGGTTTAAGCCTAATGTTACTTTTGTTTTCTTTTGGCAGAACACGCCAGGGGTGAGTGAAACAGTCCCTCTGTCTATCCATTTCCAAGTCTTAATTTGGCAACTGGGTCCATAAAGGCCTACATTTTTGGAAGTAAGTTTTAAAATCTACATAGACACTATTTTAACCCTTGTAAGTTCGAGTCTATGGGACCTGAATACAATGTTTGCTAAAATAAACTTTATTCTATTTATTTTTCTTCAAACTCACTCATTGGCCTTATTTTCAATGACTGCACACAGTAGGCCTACATTCCCCCTACACATAACTATTAGGCTACATATGTGGTATTCGGACCTACTGGACCCGAGTGTAATAACTGTGTCCTCCTCTGAACTGGGCCTGCTTTGCTCTGTCTGTCTGTCTGTGTGTGTGTGTGTGTGTGTGTGTGTGTGTGTGTGTGTGTGTGTGTGTGTGTGTGTGTGTGTGTGTGTGTGTGTCCACACAAAGTTACAAAATCGAGACAGAATTCCACAAAATGAAATGTTTTTATTTAAAGCACAGAGGATGGGGAACAAATTAAGAGAAACTTAGACTGGAAGGGAATAGCTGTAACCCAAGACTAAGAAAATATTAATTTATTATTAAAATGTACAACTTTGTAGGGTGGGAAGGTAACAAAAACATGACAAGACAATATTAGACAGGAGGAAGGGGGCTTACCATACAGTAGGGAGGCAGGCTATCCTGAAGAGAGGGATGTCAGGATCACACGTGGATATAGGAGACAGCAACCACCGCAACCCACACAGGTGAACAGTACTGGAAACACACACAGTGAACCCACACATGCACTACAAACTAAAGACTCCCACTAACACCAGGTGACCAGCCTCCCATGCAGCATCCCCTACTCCTGCAAAACAAACCACAACAGACAACGAAAAGTATAGACAACAACCAAGTAATCACACCAGTAGGCCCGGATGACACAGGCTGACGCTTATAGAGCCGACTGACTTCCCTGTTACCACAATGAATACAAATAGAGACTAAATCAAAGACATACAAGGCATTCACATAATAAGGGAGTGGATGGCCATCCATACGACAAATTCAAATAGACAACAGACATACACAACTGCTCTGAGAAGCCCAGCATCAATAATAGGCCTACTAGGCTGTAGCATTACACAGCGGGCAGGCCTAACTATGCCTGCATATGTGCCTACTTCAAGCTTCCCAAAATAATGCAAAAGAAATGACATGAAGACAACAGAACATGAAAACAAAAGACTTTTACACTATTAACCAAATAAATCAGAAGATACAATGACAATAGACGCATAAATAAATGATGAAAGACAAACAGAGGCAAAACAGCAGTAAGGAAAGGATGGTGACCCTGACGATAAACATCATACAACCACAGTGAAGGGTTAGACGACACACTGTAGCTCGGCCACGAACAATGCGAGGTAGACATTTGTCAGCCCACAGGAGGGTCTGCTGTTACAATGATCAGGACACTCAACTCAGGGGCACAAAGCCCTTAAACGCAAAAAAGCCTACAACACAAACTAGACGCCACGCCGAGCAATCAATATTGAGCCTTCCAGTATGTGAGAGAATCTCAAAACCGGCTGCCACCCGGAAGACCACCACACAGACCGGAACAGCCTTCCTGAGACTGCGCTGAGAGCCAAACAAACCAGCCTCACCTCTGCTGCATCCCTAACCCACGTGCAAGTCAACTTATGAAGAAACCAACCAGCTGTATCCACTGATTTACTAATGAACGGCCTTAAAGGCACAGGTGCGCTATTCTAACCTGCTACATTTCCAGTATAACACACTTCCGGTGCCATGCGTCTTATGTCGCTCAAAGATCTAACCCCTACTGCTTTATGGCACACTAATGGACTGATGCCTGAATTGGCCCACCTGGGCTGTGATTGGTCGAAATATAGATCCAGAGCAGAAATCCTCAGTCATCACCTTTGACTGAAAGCATGCAGCGTTGCACATATTTGGCTAAATGTGATGCTATTCCACTCATGATATGTCCAGTAAAATGCAGACCTCATATGGACATGTTAATAAGATGGTAAAAAAATGATGTTCACCTGAGGTGATCTTGGGTGAATACAGCAAATTTGAATTTGCTCTGCAGGTTGGTCTGGAAAGGAGCTCATTGACGTCCATTTTTGACTCACCAAAAACCCAATGTGAATTTTCTTTGGAATTGAGTAGACAACTGCATTTTAAATCTTTTTTACAAGGAAAATATGTTTGCTGAACATCTGAAACAATTTGGTAAGACTTAAATGCGTAAATTTAAGTTTAATTTCTCTGCTGGTTGCGCCTGGCATGTGGAAGTAATAAAACGGAAGTTCGAAAGCGGGTGTCAATGGGCTCCTTTCCAGACAGACCTGCAGAGCAAATTCAAGGTTCATCTGGCTTCACCCAGGCTACTTATAGTTACTGCAAGCTATCAGTGGCGGACATTACTTATACATTTACTCAATTACTGTACTTAAGACGCTTTTTTGTGTATCTGTACTTTACTTGAGTATTTACATTTTGTTAAACTTTTTACCTTTACTCCAGTACATTTCTAGACCAAATATCTTACTTTTTACTCCACTACATATTGTGACAGCTGAAGTACAGCTGAAGTTCCTTTTGGAAAAAAGACTGTCCAAATACATGTGTATTTTCTGTTACCTGAGCTAGGCTTTAAATAATGGTGTTGCCTAACCTATGTTATTGTTATATCCACTATTTACTGTACCTTGTTGACCCCACAATATTGATGTTACCATAACTAGCCTCATGACACCATCGAACAAATGATGATAGACAATGATAGACAATGACAGATAGAATGATAGACAATCTGACAAAGGGAACGTCTTGATTTCGTCCAAACGTGTAAAGCCTTCAAAAAAGCAAAAAGTGGTTACTTTGAAGTATCTAAGATAAGATATCATATTGGTTTGTTTTTAGGTCTTTCTACATACAACAATTCTCAGTTGATTTTTGTTTGTCAGTTTGTCTTTGAATGAAGGAGAAAGGCTCAATGAGCCTATGTCTGTGCCGAATCATTTCAACAATAGTAAATTAAACTGTATTAGTCATAATACATTTCGGGACTTTTACTTTCGATATTTAAGTACATTTGAAGGCAAGTACTTTTGTATTTCCACTCAAGTGGAAATGTAAAAAGAGGACTTCTACTTTTACTGGAGTAACATTTGCCCATGTGTATCTCTACTTTCACTCAAGTAGGCTACAGGATTTGTGTACTTTGTCCAGGTTGTCTTCGTCCACCACTGCAAGCTATTCTGGTGAAAGGTTGTTGAATTTTAATTTGAGTCCAACAGACAATCAAATGAAATCCTTCCCTTCAAAATTCCTGAATAAAACTTTTGATTTGCTGGCCTATGACCTTGGTTTCCAATTTACAGAGACAGAACTGAGAGAAAAAGTTTCTTTGGCCACACACAGCATGGCAGCAGTATTGCAATGAGAACGTTTTTTAGGAGGAAAATGATGGATCATACCTTTATTATGTAGAGGTATGCAATACTAATATAATTGTCTGGGTGTCTCTAATAGGCCTACTAAGAGCATTTTTATTCATCAAATCAAACCATGTTTTCACTATGGCTTCTTCCAGTGTAAAAGAGACATTCTAGGTTTTGTTGTCAGAAAGCGTCCTTTTGTCGCTTGATAAAGTAATATAAAGATAGTTTATTTTTGTTGTAAGCTATTTATTTATTCATTAATTCACTAGCCTATTTATTCAGAAGATTTTCAAACTAAATTTCAGGCCAAAACAGAACCCCAATCCGCAGCCAATCCTAAATCAGCTTCTCACAAAAGTTCCTCCAAGACTTTAAATTTGATACAATTCGGAAGCTGTAATGTTGACAGTCATTGCCCAGTTTACGTCGCATAATAACAAGTCACTGCTACTGCTGAAGGGGAGTTGAACAGTTGTTATGGCTCTGAAGAGAATACAGAAGGTAGGCTGTGGGAGGCTAACAAGCTAGCACTCGTGATTTGAACCGTTCATGCTACTTAGTATATTGACAGCTTGTATAAAAACCTCCTAGTTCTCAGTGTCTTCTCCACGATGCGATAGCCGTCACGCTAGGTGTCTTTTCTACCGGTAAGGTTAGATGGTTAGCATCGCAAGCTAGGAGGCTATGATAGTTAGGTAGATAGCATACAGGCTTGGGCTGTAATGTTACTTCCCGTATGAACTGTAGCAGCAAATTAACCAGCTGGTCAGCCAACGATACTTTCTTTAATCGTTGTTTTAAGTGCTTATAACAGAGATACTGCTTTGTCGCGTAGCGTGACTATCTATTTTGCCATGGTAGAAGCTAGAAGTTAACGGATGCTTAGCTAACGTTAGCGAAGTGACGTTAACATCAACGTCTCCTTGCTCGATAGCTATCACTAAGCTATATTTGCTTTTAAAGGTGGCTAACGTTAACGTTAACGATAGGTAGTAACCTCACAAAGACCTTAGGTAGTAACGTTAACGTAGACGTTAAATATGTTCAAAACTGTTATCGTTTAATGTCAAAGACCTTAAGCTGACCTGTCAAGTTTGCTGACCCAGGTACATTGGAACGTGCTAACGTTAACGCTACCAAAGATCCTTGAATACTGACCGCTTCAACCCTGTCTGGCGCTAACTTACGTGATTGCAAATAACGAATCTCATCGATAATGTTGACACGAACTTTTTGCTAACACTTGTTAAACCATTTAAATTAAACATAGTCTATATATTTTTATTTCAAATAAGCAGCCAGTGTTTCCTGTTTGTGTTAACAAACGTAACGTAGTCCTTTAATCGGCAACGCTCTGTTGCCATTGTTCTCTTGTTTGTGATAATGTTGCCGTTGTTTGTCAGACGTCATTTCAGCAGTGTCTGCCAGATCCAAACTATGGGGTTTCTAGAATGGCCACGATTTCGAGAAAGCAGTGTATTTTTAGAGAACCTGCTATTGGGTACGCTTAAAAAGACAGGAAATATAATAACTTGGATCTTACATACCACCAGGTACATTGGTGTAAATATTTAACTGAGACTAAAACAGATATGTTTTGTTAGAAATGGTTGTTTGTGATAGGCCTTTATTACTTGGCATTTGAAATGTCAGTGCCTTCTACACACATAGCCTTTTCTGTCGATGATGTAACACAGATTCGTTGGAGTCTCTCCAAGAAAACATGGGTGTAGTTCATCAAGTCTAACCCGCTTGAGAGGCTTTTGAAAACATTATCAGCTGTACCGGTGGACACGAATTGACATGCGTTCTGGTGTCCTGTGTTTGCGTAGGAACTCCATGACCTCCAGAGGGACCCTCCATCGCAGTGTTCAGCTGGACCTGTGGGAGAGGACTGTAGGTTTCCCTTGCACTTCTCTGCTGTCTTTGTTTTGTTTTGTTTTTTCACCTCTATCAGTACACTTCACAGTCCACAGTCTCTTTCACTTTCAATTTCAATTTGTTTAAGGACATTTAGTTAGCATTTGAGCCTATTCACCCTAGTAATTAGTAATCCTGCTTCCAAATGTTAGGGACTTTCTGTTTGCCCCAAACTCCTTCAATGCGATTTTGTGTTAAAGGGAAAGGGTACTAGTGACTTCCAGGAAGTTGACCAGTGCAAAGATTGGATTATGCTGCCAGTATATATTCAAACATTATATCTAGATAGAAATGGATGAATAATCAGGGCTGTGCTGGTCATATAATCAAACATGTGATAGATTCTTTATTGTTATTGCATATTAAAACTCTACAACATTCAGTTCAATGGCAATCCCAACTTAAAAATGAATAGCTTATTGGGTTGTAATGTGTGCGTGGAGATCTGTTGAATGAACTTTAAGTCAAACTTGGAAATTATTTATTAGATAGTAGGCTTAGTACATGGATGAAAAAACACATCACAAGTATTGTAGATCTATGCAAGTTCCCACTGCAATTTAATTTCTCTCTCTCTCTCTCTGCAGTGTTTCATTGGCAAGCAACAATTATGGGCCCAGTAAGTCTTCAACTTTGTTCTTGATCAACCCTTCTAATTAGTTTATCAATGTTGATAATTGATTAACTAACATGTAACTTATCATTTATTGGGGAAGGGGTAGTGTTAGTTATTTGTTTTGATTTGCTGGTCTTCCTTCCGCCTGTGTTTCCTCAACCTAAACTCTTTTTCTTCTTTCTGTTAGGGTGACAGTCCATACCAGGGTGGTGTGTTCTTCCTCACAATCCACTTTCCTACAGACTACCCCTTTAAACCGCCAAAGGTGAGGGGGACTACACCTATTGAGAAACCAGAAACCACAAAACACTGGTTTTGTTGTTCTTTTGAATGTTTTTGTTTGTTTTTTGTTTTACTTTTTGGTTTGTTTTGTACATTTTTTACATGTGCAATTAGTAAATGAAATCAAATTAGCTGAAGTAAATTGCCCTACTTCTGAATCTGATGCGGTTTATATTGTAGCCATTATTGTTGTAGTTGTTAAAGGTGGTCAGATGTCAGAACTTGTTCTACTCTCTCAACAGCTAGCCTTCACAACTAAAATATACCATCCCAACATAAACAGCAATGGTAGCATATGTCTGGACATCCTGAGATCACAGTGGTCTCCTGCCCTCACTGTATCGAAAGGTAGGTGAAAACTAGTGTTTACCACACAAAAATGTGTTTCAGCTAAGAAATAACTCATACAATTCTACTTAATAAAACCACAGTCATGTAAGGCTGGAAGACCAAACTAATGCAAATAAGCTGTTTTCCCTGCACTTTGCCATGGTATGTTTTGTATACCTCCAGTGAAGATTTGTTTTGTTGCTTTGACACGGGTTCTTCTTCTTTTTTTTTTTTCAGTTTTATTGTCCATATGTTCTCTGTTATGTGACCCAAACCCAGATGACCCTTTAGTACCCGATATTGCCCACATCTACAAATCAGACAAAGACAAGTAAGTGGTTTATTATGTCATCATGTTATGATGATGATGAAATACGTGTACCTGTTCAGGCAGGTAGGCAGATACATGTGGACAGCAGAATATTCTACCTCCCTGTTTCCAAAAATGTTGGGATGCTGTGTAAAATGTGATTGTGAGTTGCAAATTGTATAAACCCTATATTTAAGATAAAATAGTGCAAAGACGACATATAAATGGTCAAAACAGAGGAATTCGATTTTTGGAAAATGTATGTTCATTTTGAATTTGATGCCTTGCCAGCAACATGTGTTAAAAAGAAACATGTTGCTGGTATCAAATGTTCAATGAGCTTGATATAGTCAAAAGTTCTCTTTTTCAACATTTGATATTTTGTCTATGTCTGTTTTGCAACTAAATAAGGTTTGACGAGATTTGCAGATTATCTCATTCGGTTTTTATTTACATTTTTAAAAAATAATTAAAGATACAACGACAAAGACTGACAATCCCTCTTCTTGACACTGTTGGTTTTACACTGTCCTTTTCTCTTCCAGATACAACAGACTAGCAAGGGAATGGACTCAGAAGTATGCCATGTGAAGCTTTGCCATAGGGTTGCAGGATAGCATTTGCCCTGGGTTGACATATTACAAATCCCAAAGTACTGTACACATTTGAAGTTAATGCTGAAGCAAAAAGTCTTTTTATACATAAGCAATCTGCCTGGGGGAGGGGGGTGGGGGGGGGGCACTGGTGTTCTTTAAAGAAATTGTTTTGTAACACTAACAATCACTTCTCATTGAACTGCTGAGTTGAGCCATCAGGTAGAGGAAAATTATTTCATATTCCTCATGATTATAGGTACTTTTCTTCTTTTATCTTTTTTTTTTTTTTTTTTCAAAAAGAAACTTTTAATGTATAGTTTATAAAGCTATACTGTATCTATTTGTATTATTTTGCATTAAAAGCTTAGGGGAGGATTTGAAATAGTTTTTGTTGTACAGGGTACTCATTTGCAAACCATCACATTTTGAGCTGCGATATTATGTTTTCCTCTAGAGGGGGGCACTGCACCAGTATTATAAGTACAAGCATCAAGCACATTTTAATGTCAGATCTGCAAAAATCTACCCATTGACTGCTGTGAGTAGAAACAGTTTGCTTGTAAAGTTTACTTGGAAAAAAGTTACTTAATATCTTCATTGACAGTTGAAAAGATGCACCTTGCTTCCAAATTTTACCACTCCAGAAAGACTTCTAACCTGAATGAATGAATTGCATTATTCCATTCAGGTCAAATCTTAAAATTATGTGTAAAACCCAATTTACATTAAATGTTATATAGTACGTATTTTCACTGTCAATCTCATTTACTGATTAGGCTACATGAGCATAATAGGTGGATGCTTCGTGTAGTGGCTGAACATCTAATTAATTATCAAACATACATTTATTTAGAATTTTCTTAAGGTGTAGTGTGCAGAAAACACTGTGACCTTGCTCATCCAAACATCTGATGATGTCTATGACAATGTCATGATGCTAAGTATGGATTGGATACTTATTAGTAACAACGTTCTGTCAACCATCAGTGCAGATAATTCTAACACTTGAACTCTCAGCTTAGACCAAGCTTCCTCTTGGAGGTCTTGGGCAGAGCTGGATAGGTAAGGCTTAACCAGCCTTCTTATTTGCAAATTAAGAGAAGTCACATTTGGGACCCACGTGTAAGTGTCCACTTTTAAAGGTGTCTTGTGCCTGGTTACTCACAGTTGACTTAGTGCACAAGTGTGAATGAGTACATCCTAACCAAAGATTCTACAGTGCTATGCTCAAGTATGCAATCTTTGAGCTAAACAAAATGATTTTAGTTTGAGTTTTGAGTTGTATAATCTGGATTTAATGTCCAGTGTAGCTTACTACACACACAATTTAAGCAACTGAGGGAGAATTTGTGTGTCATTCAAGGTAAACTTGCAGATCACTTGCAATAAAAAAAAAAAAAAGTTTTTTTTCCTTCACAGTAAACTTTCAAAGTTGAATTACTTGAATTGATGTGGTCTTTATGACATGCATTTATTTTTGTTTTAGTGGCAATTTCAGCTTCAATTCATGAGTATATAAAGGTAGACATATGGATACTGCAAAAGCCTATGGTTTATTTGTTTAATTCCATGGTAAAGAAAATGCAGATGTTTTGCGTGTGTTTTCATAATGTAACCATCCACATTACAACTCACCTTAGTTTCTTTGTGGTTGGCAATGCTTAGTGTAATGCAGTGCCAAGTGATTTGCAGAAATACAGTATTTTTATTTTAAATACATTTAAATGGTATTTAATTGGTAAATTATTTCAATTAGAACAAACACATAGCTGCAGAGCAATACCAACATAACGTGTTAAACATGCACAAAAGTGACTCCCTCAAACTGCATGAATGGGGCACAATCTGTCTCAGTTATGTTTTCAAACAAGCCATTACTGCTATAGAAAGTGGTAGTGCAGGAAAGTAGTAGAGTGGCTTCTTAAGAAATGTTTAGGCTTTAAACTAGAGAGACCTGCCATGCACCATGTTGAAGAGTTCAAAAGATAGCTCAGCAAGCATACACACACACACACACACAAAATAGTTTCAATTTAAGAATCTTTGTAAGATAATTGCTTGATCCCGTATACACTCACTGAACGAACACCCTGGTGTTCTGCCCTTTGAAATTGTGTTAGTCCGAAATGTAACTACATTTCACTCCAACGGCTTCCTTTTAAGAATGAGTGTCTAATGAGGTTTGAAAACTTAAATTAGGTTACTTTAGTACATAAACACTTTCCATTGCACAGTAAACACCACCCTGTTTGTGAGTCATGAATAGAGACAGTGCTCACTTGACAGGCATTAGACCTGACCAAAGCCACAATATGAAGATGGTCCAAATGTAGCTCAGCTGTATTAAAAAGGCAACAAGATTAGGGCAAGGAAATCCAAAGTGCTTTACAAATAAGCAGAAAGAAAGAACATTAAATATTGGTTCAAAGGCAGAGCAGCATAGCAGCTAAAAGCTTCTTCACCATGTTCTAACAGTAGCTGTTAGCAACAGATTTTTCTGATGTGATCTAATTGTATGTAGCTGATACACCTGAGAGGTCATTGGGTTTTGTCCCATTTAGTGCCAAAGTCAGTTCTGTGATTTACTGGAAGGCAGTGTAGACTCTTAAGCATTGGCGCCAGTGTAGTGAGTTTGTTTCGGTTTCATAAGCTGCATTTTGTACAGTTTCAAAAAGAGGGTAAAACGTGTTTGATCAGCTTAAGAATGAATCATCACCAGTTCAAGAGAGGTTATAGACAATGTGCATTGTTATAGATAGATAGATAGATAGATACTTTATTGACATTTTTCTTGAATTACAGTTAAACTACTCTCTTTATAGAATGACTTAGTTATCGGAACTCCCCCTATTACCGTCGGTCCCGTATTTCCGCCGTCTTGCGTGTAGGCCTGTCACTTAATATGCATTTCTATACAAACCAAGACGGCGGATTCCTAAATAAACCCAAGCACCCACACTATAGGTGTATCTAAATTAGCTATGTACCAAAAATGACATTTTACCGTGACTCGAAGAGCTGTAAACAGCATAGCTGCCAACTCTCACGCATTGGCCGTGAGACACACGCATTTGATTAGTTTCACACACTCACACGCCACACCCCCGATTTCTCACGCTGAAGTGTCAACCTGGTCGGTCAAATGCCTGAAAAATGAGTTTAGCCTATCTATAGATCTACCTGTTGAGCCACGGTTATGCTTTCAGAGACGGTGAGAGGGTTCAAGAGCACCCCCTGTCTGGAATTTTCTAAATTTTGTCTCATTTACGATGCTACTTCAGAAGCCATCCCAGGATCATTCCCCCCGCATTTCCCCGGCTTCAGGTATGCTTTGAGTATTATTGAGTATTTTTCACGCTGAAGTGTCAACCTGGTAGGTCATACCTGACAGATGAGGTTCAACTAAACTAAACCTATACATATGATATCACACATCATGTGAACAAGCGGAATCTAAGCTTTCCAATGATATTAGCGCCAAGTTGCTGTGATAAATGGTTCGCGAGAAAATTATCATTGAACCGACGTGCAATTTAGGCTAATCATATTTGGGTGGTTTCATTCAAGCTGATTGGACTGCAAGTAGCGTCTTTTTACGCACAGAGTGATTTAGTCTAGGCTACAAATTCTAAATGAATAATCTGCTAAAATAAACTGCGCCTGATATTGACAGACACAGACACACCAGCATAACCTGCATTTCCATTCAAGGAATAAATGAGGTAGTCTATAATCTACAATAATAATGATCACAATCTCCATTTTCTGTCCTGTGCACGCAGCCAAGCCTTGTCAAAGACTGTGATGAAAAGATCTGCACGTAACCTACTTGCTACATTTTGAAGGTTAGCGTAAAAGGTCCCCCGGTAACCTGTCACTGTTTATCCCCGTAAGAAAACGACAACGAGTACGTACTCGTTTTTCTTTTCATTTTCTTTTAATTACTGTACAACCAGTTACATTCACCACACTGATGGGGAAAGGGGTGGGGGGGGGGGGGGGGCACTCATGGCTACCAGACCCTATTCGTCTTGCATGGGTTATTCTGATATCTAATGAAGACTGCACTGGTCATCTTATGCGTATGCCTGAGTCTCAGCTGTTGCTCTAATTGAATCTGACCCAATCAGTCTGTGCTATGGCATGCTATAGGATGGTCTACACCTACAGAGAGAACTGAGCAAGGGGTAGGGGACCCTCTTGACGAGTTTGAATTTGCACCAGGGTGATTAACGTAAATAATCCGGGGGAAAGGCCGTCTGGGCAACAGTTCCCTTAGTGCAGGGGTCTCAAACACCCGGCCCGCGTCCTGCCCAATTCCGGCCCGCGACGTATGACAAAATAATAATGTAATCCGGCCCTTGAGGCTATTAATTGCGACAAACAACGATACTGATTAAAATAGACGATAGATCCAGGTACGATGACATCTCATTTGTAGGCCTACTCTGCTCCACTATGTGCAAGACATCCAGAGCTTGATTCAAACCCAAAATCGCTGCGCAAAGTTTTCAGGAAATACTTGTATTACACGCGAGAAACACAAAGACGTGCATATGTAATGACGCGGAAGCGATGCAGGCCATAGTGTTGCAGAAATTGAAGCAGAAATAGGCCTACACCAAATGTTGAAAAACGTTCACGTGTGATTAAGTCTTAGGTAAGATATGTTATTCACCTATTCTAATTCTGAAGGAGAATATCCTTTTGGAGATTATGATCGATCGTCTATGACAGTGATAGTCACGGTGCGTCTGTGAATGGAGGTGCGTGTATACAACGGTGTCCACTAAGCATACCATGCTTGTTTCGACCCTCTGCCCAACATAGATTGGAGGTTGCAGTGGTAATCGTGATAGTGTCCGTAATGGATGTGGTACAGACAGCAGGGCTAGTAGAAATAGGGCTCTAAAGAACTACAAAGTCACCCGCAATATGATGCGAACTTCTGGGTACTGCAGATTACCCGCGATAGGAACTGTTTGACCAGAATACTTTATTGTAGGCCTATATTGTAGTAATCTATTACTAAACCACAACATCTTAGGTGTTTTCCTGTTAATTTGTTATGTGGGTAATATGAAAAAAGGAAAGTAAACCTGCTTAAATATGTTCATCCAGTATTTACTGAAAGGTGCATAATTTGAGGTGCTTGCCATCCAGTGACAAATTACATGGGTAAATTTACCCCCTTCATAAACTTTTGTTTTACTCAAAGATTTTTACATTTACAGTAGGACTTTATCTCTGACCACTTTCAAGCCATGGCCTTTTGACATTTTGATATAAAAATCCAATGGTGTTGGCAATGGCTTTCTTAACCTTGATGCCTAGTTTGCCAGGTTTAAAAAAGTTATGAGAGGAAATATTTTTATTTGGTGTGAAACACACACACACACCTGTTTTTATGTTTTTCATTTATTTTATAATTTGTATTAATAATTATTTTATCATTATTTTATTTATAAGCTAAGGTTGCTAGCACAGGTGTCTAAAACTAGATAAAAACACTTGCACTTTCTGTTTGCAGTTTTGTGTGGTATTTGAAAAAAAGAACATTGCATTTTCAGAAATAGCCGGCCCTCCAATCAGATGACGTTGGCAGAATTGGCCCCCAGCTCATTTGAGTTTGAGACCCCTGCCTTAGTGGAAGGGACCTGGTTGATACAGTGTGAAAACAGTTGTATCAGCTCTGGACCCCAACTGAAATAAACCATCATCAATATAAAATTACAATGAAGCCTTTAAACACATTTCTTAGCTATTATAGTATTCTATTATTATTATTATTATTATTATTATTAGCTTATTATATTCATAATTGAAATTAACCTAAGAAGACAATAATGAAATGTAAATTCCTGAAGTGGAGGCCATTTTCAATCCACGTGCCTGTGTTTTTGTCATCCATAACAGAATGAAAAAGGAAGTTTAGTGTAACTTTGTAAGATTTATAATCTTATTCTTAATACTCTGGATGATTTATTTAAAATAGTATGGACAGACATCAACTTTATATGTTTGCAAACACGTACGATGCATGGCCACCTGACGGACCTTACATGGTAAAGGAGATGACAGACGCCAGCCACTGACCATGGTGCCCCAGAAGGTATGCCATCTGAATATATGTTCCAAGAGGTATGTTTGACTGCCCTCTGGTTGGACATAACATCTTTAAAGCAAGCTATGAGAGCTGATGTATACCTTGGGGGAAAGATATTCTCTGTAAAGTCTTGGCATGGCCACACACCATCCTTTTATACAAACTGTTATTACAGATAAATATTTATTCTAGTAACACTGGCCATGCACTTCAGCTGTCATCACAAGGACAGTCCCGTTTGAAGAAGGGGTCCTCTCTGTTCTACAGTTAGAATGCAGTCATGTGACTTGCCTTGCAACATCTTCTTATATGGGGCTGTCAAGGTTCAGATTTTATTTACCTTAGAGCAGCCATTTCCCAGCTAAAAGTTAACTCTTCTCAATAAATTATGCTAAAGGCATACAAACTTCTTAGGTTTTTTGGACCAAATCACAGGAAACAGATTCATCATCTCTGATTGAATTCGATCTATAGCCTAGGTCTAACAATAGCCTATGATTAGCCTATTAAAACAAACTAGAATAGACCGATGAACTTACAGTAATACCGTGTCCTGACCGTGAGCAACTGTCGAATGGGAGGAGTGATGATGATGATTATGATGACAGGTTGGGTCAATAACACATAACACTAGTGGTCTATAGGAAGTTAACCCAAGTGGTGGTGAAGATTCAGCGAAACGCGCTTGTCGCGCTCTACTGGGTGTGCGCGTGTGGATGCTGCTGGTATGCGGGAACACATGTGCCACGAGCAGTGTATTTCCTTTCTGCTCTTCGTACTATAAACATGTCCGTGCCTACAAACGGAAATCCGCGTGAAAGACGAAGATGCTACACTATCTTCTGGAGACTTTTCCCGCACGTTTTCTTGATTTTGTCTCTCATCGCGTATGCCGCGTTGGGAGCTGTGGTGTTTTGGAAAATTGAAGGAGGAAGAGAATTGACTGACCAACAGGAATACAGGGAATTCGTCTTGAAATTAATGGCTCAAGCAAACGCATCAGGTAGTGTATAAAGTCTGTTAACTCTAAATTCAGATTAGTTATCTAGCCATCTTTTTAGGCCCATCTCTTTATCAAACTAAACTAGGCTAACACTTTATTCTATAGTTAACTATTGCTCAGACCTCAGAGGTCTTGTTCACTTACTTTGGTATTTTCATCAGAGCTGTGTTTGCCTACAGTAAGTGCGAGTTTTTGTTCCATCTCATTTAATTACACCAGATACACTGTTTTAAGCCGTTGACAGGGTGCTAAGGGAGGAGCTGAAAGCTATCTGGCTTCAGCATCCAGACAACTGGTCGTTTTATGGATCTCTTTTCTTCTGCTGCACTGTATTCACAACAGTGGGTAAGTGTCACATTTGCACAACTCCCATTCTGGTTTACTCAGAAAGTAAATATCATCTATTCAAAAATGAATGACATTTCCTAACCAGTGACAAGCTCAGCTCAAATGAAGAAGCCTAATAGCAGATGGTGTGTTTGTGTGTGTGTTTTTGTGTGTGTGTGTGTGTGTTGTCTGTCTCTTTCTGTGTGTGTGTGTTGTCTGTGTGCTCTCCTGAAGATAGTTGGGTTGTTTCTGAATTAATCGGTCAGACTAGAACAGCATAGTGTTTGCGTAGGGCGCTTGTTCATTATGCACTGTGGTCACTGGCCAGAGAGCTTTCCTTTCAAGGTTACTCATGGCAACCAGGCAGTTAAGAGGATGTCTATGTGCATTTAGCCTGTATGAAGTGAAACCTAGCATTAAATGCTCATGTTGACACAACGAAAGGAGAGGGAAGTCATTTTATTCACAGGAACAGTTGCGCTCAACTACAAAAATGCATGTCCTCTTTGGGTGCAAGTTAAAAAAAAGCTCTTAATAAGTCTTAATTCAACCATTAACTTCAACAAACATACGTTTCGGCCCTAGGCCATCATCATCATCATCATGGAGTATGTCATGTTGTAATCATTTTTTATTTTCATGTGATAATATGAGAATGATCTTTTCAGTTGACTCCCATCCAGTCTGCCCTCAGTTTTCAACTTCATCTGCATGTTATCGTTGATTCTGTAACAGAAGAAAGTTGCCATGACTACGCTCATCCTCTGATAACTCAGAATGCATCATGCAAATAAGCACAAGTTTCTTAAAGGGCTCTAGGCCAGTATTTTAATGGTCACTGCCCAGAGCTAATTCTGTTAATTGCTAAAATTGCTTTTATTTTACAAATGAAAGGAGGATGGTAAAATATCTGATCCTTGGAGTGAATGACTAAATTATTGTTGGGCTTGGCAAAGCTATAAAACTTCTATGTGGTTGAATGTCCAATCTGCACCACAGCTATCAACAGCTGTACCAATTCAGCTGTGCATAAAACGCCGAAATGAAAGTATCACAAGGTTCACGCCGTCCTGAGCATAGGAATGGCAGTGGTTAACCAAAGTAATTGGTTAATTGAAGTAGTTGTGTATGTTCTCAATTACTCAGGTGTGGGATGACCTGTGCATCTTTAAACACCTTTTCTCGAGGAATTGGCTGGGTGTCAGCACACATTCAGCCACGAGTTAAGCAGTAAGATATTTCCTGTTAACAGGACGTCTGTGTGAACTGTGTGAAACATCAAAAGTGTGACATCATGCCTGAGAGCACTCACTGTGTGTGTGTGTGTGTGTGTGTGTGTGTGTGTGTGTGTGTGTGCGAGCGCGCGCATGTGCGTGTACATGTGTGTGTGTGTGTAACGTTGCTGTGCCAGCCCACAGGAAGCAGACTCTCAGCTGGAGCGCAGCACCTTCCCAATTCTAATGTGATCAGTGCCAGTGATCCATTTCCTCTCGGCTGATGATCTCATAAGAATCTTGGAGTATAATGGTGCAGAGTGGTGGTGGTGGCAGTGGTGAGGCTAATGGGTGATGTGTGTGTGTTTACTTTGTGGGTTCACTTTAAAGTAAGCCAAAGAACCCAGAGAGGGTATGTCACTGAAGAGAGAGGAATGTTGAGGAAAGGTCATTGATGAATCATACATATTATGGATACTGACTGTTGTTAGTTTCTGACGATCGACAAATGTTTCTAATGAGAGAGAGAGACAGGGTGATGTTGCAGAGTTGCATTTGAATGATGTAGTCTAGTAAAAGTCATATTGAAAAGTTTCACAGACTTGTCAAACAGCGTGCCTAACAGCTACAGACAACTTTCAGTCTGGTTTCTAGCACTCAAATAGTTCTCATTAAGGTTTTAAATTACATACACCTCAAAAACTAACCAACTAGACATCAGTCCTAGTGTTATTGAACCTTGGTGCATCCGTTGACACTGTTCACTGTTGATCATAATATATTACTACACAGATGGTAAAAATGTGTTGGATTGTTAGGTACTTATTCAAAGATTTCTTTAGTGATGACATCCAAATTCCTTTAGCTCTCATACCTAAAAACAATAGCATCTAATTCCCCCTAATGACCCTTAGAATCTCTCTGTCAATCATCAAACATGCGCTTACCATGCACTCCCCTTATTCCCTCCCTCTCTACTTCCTTCTACCTGCATTTCCTTAACACTTACAGTAAATACTTTGACTATACATGGATTTCTGTACTCCCACCCTTTGGTAGTAATATTTATTAAAGTAGCATTTATAATTACCTAGGTCTCCTTTGCATTGTAGCTTGACTGTTATTCCTAATGTTGTACGTTGCTTTGAATAAAAGCAGTTGCTAAAAGAATAAATGTCAAATGTAAATAATTGATGTCTCAAAACTGGCATGGTCAATATAGTCAGTATTAGTTGCCAAATTATATGTTTATTACACATAAACTATAAATATAGGCATGTAATAAATGCTGGATGATATTGTTATTCAATGTCAAGTCTCTATTTGATCATGTGACAAGACAATAGACTATAGCTAGATTATTTCTGGTCTGAATGTCTGGGAAAGTCTCTTGTGACATTATGTACACCCGGACAGTAAAAAAACAGCCTAGGTTGGGGACAGGACCGGGAAGTGAAAGGGTGGAATGAACATCATGCTGGTAATGAGAGGTGGAGTATCTGGCATAATATCCCTCCCAACCGTCTTGATACATTTCCCTCCGGTTGTGGGAGCTGAAAATCTCTTTAAACTCTTCCAAGGAAACTGCAAGATTTAGTGGAGCCTCCTTTCAATCTGTCCATTATCCCCCTCCCCACACACACAGTTAGTGGTTTTGCGGAGATGGTAATTTAGCTAGCAATCCCGGATCAATGATTGATGACAAAGAACAGCAAAGAGCTGCACTGATTTTTACACATATACCTAGACCAATGCTAGTGTAAATTGCATTTATCATGGGATGAAAGTCCTCCTTGGAATATAAATTCCAACTGGTTCTAAAGATATATAAGTAAGGGATAATGGACGACACGGTGGTCTGTTCACAGAAGTTATTGCACGGTCGAGGTTGTAAAACGGCCCCGACGCGAAGCGGAGGGCCGTTTAAACCTCATAAGTGCATTAACTTCTGTGAATAGACCACCGTGGAGAGGATGTTTAGACTCAAAAAGAATGTAATTGCGCCGATCAATACAGTAGGCATTGCATTGAGTGCATTAAGTGACGGCTAAAACTGCATCAGCATGTCATCCACCTTTTTGAAGAAGAAAGATGTATAGCTACAGTATGGCTTTATTGCAAGCCTTACAATTGCATAATGCAAGATAACCATACTCTCATATGACTTAAGGATTTATAGCTATGGCTTTATTGGAAGGCACCATGCAGTAAAGGATAGTGCCAAGGCTTTTAACAAACAACTGAAAGGTGTAGAATATCACAATTCATAGAAACCATTGTTGTTTGTCTCTGAAGCACAGGTGTGCAAAATGTATCTTTAGATTAAGACTGACGGATCCCAGAACTTCCCTTTACTTGAATTCAAATTAATTTACTGATTCAGGACAACACTCAAGTTCAGGCTGTGGCCTTTCTTTCGGTGGCTCAGGAGGTAGAGGACTATCCCAGTAATAGAGCCCGACCAATATGGGATTTTTAAGGCCGATAACGATTTCAATATTTGACGGTTTCAAAAACCGATAAACAATAAATCAGACAATATTCATTTTTAACAAACACAATGTAAAAATGTACTCTGATATTTAGCGTATTGAAAAGTTCTATTTGGTATTCTGGTATTCTGCTCTTATTCAATAAATTATGAAATGATTTTTATGAATAATAGTGTCAGGTCTTTGTTTGTATCTGTGGTAAACGCCATTGCCACGATTACTTTCAAGGTATTTACATTATTTGTGTTTTTATTTGCTTTTTTTGTGTTTTTTACACACTATTTACCTGATGAAGGTCTGAGACCGAAACGTTGTGTTTTATTCAAATAAATGTTTGCATGTGGAATGGACAGTGTGCTAGCCTAGAAATCTAGACACACCCTAGCGGCAGCAAATTACATTTGCTGCCAGGGCCTACATCTTGATGTGGGTCTGGCTCGTCTGGCTAGGGGGGGGGACGCAGTTCCGCCACCTCAGATAAATTAATAATAAATATATTCTTTCATACCAATGATATAGCGTGATGATATTGTTAAATTAAATGGTGAGTTAATTTTTCGCATGTACAGAGGTGACCAAGAAGCTAGCAATTCTTGTCCAAAAAGTATTGCTACACCACGATACTCAATATGTTGTCCAACAGTGAGTCATTTTTCGCCATTGCACCGACACTGGATTTTAGGGTTCCCCCACCTGCCAAATCCCACTTTAACCACTGATTATAAATACACTGCCATATGAATGCTTTTATATTAATGGGAAAGCTTTAACTCATGTTTTTATGAGCATACCTTATAAATGGTAGGTAGGTACAGCAATTACTCTAATTGTCATACTTCTGTAAATATAAAGTTGGCAGCAGGTAGGGTAGTCGAGTGATGGTGTATCCTTGGAGATTGTGTTTGCTGTTAAAACAGTAATAATCTCCATGGCTGTAGTACTTTTTACCTTAGCTCATGTGCATAGGGAAGGATTCCATTTGAAAACATGGGGGAGGGGGTGCTTTAGGCTGTTAGAAATTGGTACAATAATTCTGTGAAAAATGCTGTCAGTTTGAGTGTCTTCAAACATGTGTTTGCACATACAGTAGTCATTCGACAATGAAGGATTTATTCACAAGAGATGGCATATATTGATAAAAGAGGCAGATTATTGATTATGTAGATGAGAGGCACACAATCAATAGTAATGTTTTTTCGCTTTAGGCTTGATTGCTGTGACAGAAATATGTGTTCATGGTGGTGGCCTTCAGTGACCACTTTAAGCTCTCTGTATGTCAATAACTGTCTTCTTGTGTGTATTCGGATCCAAACATGATTACATAAACCTGTGGTTCTAATCCACCTAGTAACTGACTCCAGAACCAAACTGGTTGTGATCAGGCAGGCAACCAGCCTAGGACATCCTAGGGGACATATTACCTCAAGCCTTGGCCGTCTGCAGCATGTTCGCATGTCTTTTATGAGCACCAGACGCTAATTACTCACAGCTCTACTCAAGCACATGGGGTCAGTTAATGTTCACTCCTGGCAAGACTCATTAGCAATAGGATATTTAAACATTTTTTTTCTATGTTATATTAATGATGTGTGTTTATTTAATGTAAGAATGTGAAAGGGTATGAACAGAGAGTCTATGAATCCCACCTGTAGACAGCACACAATAATTTCCAGCAGAGGCTGTCTTCACTAGCTCAAACTACTGTGTAATTTGCTAGCAACAAATACGAGTAACAAAGTATATGCAGTGGTTTTGCAATGCCATTTCATCACTCTGTCTCCTGTGTGTTTTTCTCTGCTGGAACTGCCCAGGCTATGGAGAGATCTATCCTGTCACTTTGCCCGGCAAGGTGATCTGTATCCTCTACGCCATGGTGGGCATCCCGCTCATGCTGCTGGTCATCACAGACGTGGGCGACGTCTTGGCACGCCTCTTGTCACAGGGCTACCACCACCTGCACAAACTGGTGAGGCTCCTGCGTCGGCGGCTGTGGGCAAGGCGCAAGGGGACGCCGACCGACGGCACGTACACCTTCAGCCACACGGTGGTGGTGCGCGAGCCGCTGGACATCAGGCAGGTGCTCCGCACGCAGGCCTCGGTCAAGCGCAAGTCCGTGCGGCTGTTCAACAACCAGAAGATCTTCGAGCAGCTGATCGCGCGTGAGAAGCTGGGCCATGTCGTCCCGCTGCTGCGCAGCCACTCTTGCCCTGAGCTGAACCGCGCGCCGACAACCAACTACGCCCTCTGGGACCTGGACGGCATCGGCACCGACATGGACCAGTTCAACGTGCCCATGCTCCTCATCCTGCTGGTGGTGTTCGCCTACATCCTCTTCGGCGGCCTGGTGCTCCCCCTGTGGGAGACGGAGCTCAAGATCTTCGACGCGTTCTACTTCTGCTTCATCACGCTGACCACCATCGGCTTCGGCGACATTGTGCCCTCGCACCCCAAGTATTTCATGCTCACGTTCGTCTTCATCATCAGTGGCATGGCCATTATGTCCATGGCCTTTAAGCTGGGCCAGTCCAGCATCATCAGCTGCTACCGGCGCTGCATGCGCTGCATCAGCCGCGGACGGGTCAAGTATGAGGTTATGCATGACTGACAGATGACGGGACAGAGAGAGACAGCTGCCTAGTCGCCGGAAGGAGCGGAGACTGAACGAGGTGGGATTCAGGAATTAGTTTGAGAGGGGTCTGATTTCCTTATTGAGAAGGATAGACAGCAGAAGCTAACAGTCTGTCATGTTTGTCCAGCGGAGATTCAGAGTGGTTTGGAATAGGCCATAGGACCAAAGGTTTCCAAGCAGAATTGGACAGCCTTGACTAAGTGTGACTTCCTGAAAGGCTTTAGTGGATGTTGTGGCTTAGGTAGTGTTAGCATGAATAATTTAACATGAGCATGAAGCTGAATGAATATGTATGTTATTTTGTACAGTGTGGCAATCATAATATGGATGTTCAATGGTAATTTATGGTAATGCCCACTGGAATTTTGCATAAAGAGTTCTACTGTATAGCAATTTCCAAAATATACAGAACAAAGCATATCTACAGCGTACTTGCATTGTTGGTGCTTTCCTGGAGTTTTATGGCTACCAATGATATACTCTGTACAATGTGTTAAACAGGATGGAAATGGATGGATTTTTGCTTACATTTTCTACAAACTGCTCTATTTCATTGACCAGAGTAAGAGTGTTTAGATGGACCTTAAGTGACCTTAAGTGTTTAATAACTCAGCTGTTCGATAGTTTATATTAGAGATGTCTTTGCCGCATTAATGGTCCCTCAAAGTCTTTCATGATCCCATCCACTGCAAGTGTTTTTGTGGTATGGAATGCCAAGTCAAAGATAGATAGATAGATAGATAGATAGATACTACCAGGGGAAATTCAAGAAAAGACGTAGAAACAAAACACAAAGACACGGAGCTACTAAGCAGGCTGCCACTCTTGCCGGCGCCGGAACCGGAAACCCCCCCCAAAAAAGTCATGGCATCTCCTGAAGCTCAACATAAACAATAATGCCTGTATCATGTTTCATAGAGAGAAGCACTGCTTAATGTCTATCTAATTTACTGACAGCTGATGTGCAAACTTCGTGGGTTGTGAAACAATCACGTTTTCCTTGTGAAATGAATCATTTGTACAGTCATTTGTAGATTTAAACAGAGGGGAAATGGTAAGGATTTGAAGACCAGGATTTGTGTGTCAATTGTTTTTCATCATATGTCTCTTTGCATTATTGCATCCCAAAGAAAATAGAACATTTTCATCTCAGCATTACAATAGAATAATGTATCTTGGTCTGTCTGTGTGCCTGGGTGCTTGTTCTCTAACACCAATATTAAAATAAATGCAAAACATAATGAACAGAGACTCACTGCTTTTGTGACTCAAGATGTGGAATGGTATTTTGGCATTTTAACAAGAATGCATTACAATTTCTACGACACTTAGAGGGGCAGTACTTTGCTGGTTGACCAGCTTGTTAACCAGCTTGTTTGACCACCCTAGGTTGACAAGCTAGACCAGCAAAACTCTTGCGAAAACATTCAGCTGGTTTAACTAGCTTACAATGGTAATTCAGCTTGTTTTGTTTGTCGTACCACCTGAAGCTGGTAGCTGGTGTTGCTAGTCTTACATTGTTGGTTTAACTGGCCATGCCAGCTTATGTTGGTTATTTTAGAAAACCATGACCATCTTGCACCAACAATGTCAAGCTTAGCAGGCTGGTCACCAGCATGACCATCTTATACCATCTGTATCCCACATGACAGACTGGTCACACCAGCATGAACAGCTTCCTCAGATGGTCACGCCAGCATGTCCAACTGGTGGCCCAACCAGCTACATTGCAAAGACTAACGCTACCAGCTACATAGCAAAGACCAACGCTACCAGCATAAGCTAGTTTCCAGCTGTTTTTTCAGCAGGGATGTACTTGGATGATTCAGTTAGGATGTAGCCAACGTTCTCATGGAATGGCAATCTGGGACCAATCTGGAAACAATTTCACTGTAATATAATCATATGACATGTTATTGTTCAGAAATAGAATCACAGACAGCTGCATCATTCCGTACTGTAGTACAGTAGTTATATTCGAATGGTCTCTCAGTGAGTGACAGTATAGCCTCAGTAAAGTAGGGGAAGTTAACACTGCCCCCTTCGGGAGACTGCAACTATTCCTGCGAGGCCGCAAAAATACAAGAGGAAAAAGAAGGTGTAGTAAACACTAGATGGCGCCAGAGCATTTTTAGTCAACGTGTTGAAACGCATAGATTGCCTTTGGGAACAGGGACTAAATAAGTACATAGATCTGATCCTGTTACATTAGGTGTAAAGAAGCCCCCTGTAACTCACACCCCCATTCACTTTCTCTGTCTATAGCCTACAGAGCATTTATGATGGCACCGTGTGATGGCAGATATTTTGAGCGCAAACCATATAGTTATCGTGGGACTGCGTAAATGACCCTATCTGCTTGAATTTTGTTGTAACAGAAACTACATTTAGTTCACTTTTGAAATGTTATGCTAGCGGTTGATTGAGAGTCAGTCGCATGGCACAAGTGTTGCACTTCTCCCTCCGAGACGTCAGTCCTGAGGATACGGTACCTCTCCAAAAGCGCTGCTGGTGCGCAGGTTACGCAGTACTGCCTCTGGTGATGCTCACGACTGATAAGGACCACTGACGTCAGGAAGCGGCAAGTAAGTAAAACGCCCGCATCTTTGGCGCCTTACTCCACGGCTGTGACAGCAAGCCCACTTGTAAATGAGCGCTTAAGGTAAGATTCAAATAGGCACAGCAAACTGTTTTATTTGACTCGACCTGCGCTTCATAACTATTTTTACTGTAATTTGCTGAAGTAGCATACATTTTTTGGCACACTTTCCTTTCGAAGTGTAGGCTAACTTAAATTAGTTTGATATTTGACCTCTTCAGACCAAAATCTATTAAATAAATATGCTGATGCATCATGATGCTTGCGATGTTCAATATCCCTTTCTCCTGTTGCAGGGCTCAATCCCTCTCTCCCATTCGGATTCTGTAAAAATGGGAGCATTAGATTCTCTGAAAGAATTCAGTTTGCTGACATGGATGAGAGAAAGAAGACAGTCCAGAAGATTGATATTGCTTATCGTATTCATCGCTCTTTTGTTGGATAATATGCTATTGACGGTGGTCGGTAAGTACGAAAGCTGAAGTTTTCTCCATTCACCTGTTACGCATGCTTTACTCATGGCGCTGTTACAATTTACACCGGCGTTATAAAATAGTTATTCCTGCAGTTCCGTTAAGTAGCCATAGCAATTTTGTAGTGTTACTAAAAAAAGTTTTCAAATTTTACATTTAACTGTAAATTCATAGGTTTCAACATAATCTAATTGTTGTCCACCGATGACTATGAGATAGTCGGCTAGATAAACTTTCAACGTCTTCGATGTTAAGCAGTCATTTGTGAATAGCCTACATTGTTGATAAGAACTCTTTGGTTAGGCTACTGATTTCTGGCAAGTGCGAAATTCAATCTAAATCCAGTAGTGGTAATTTATTGAGGGGACCGAAGGTTTACGTTCACTGGGCCATCTTAATTTAATAAGGATAGACAAGGATAAGTAAATCAGTCAGCTTATCACATATATTGAGGTAATGAAATAACAAAATCAAATTACAGGAGTCAGCTGGTCGTTGCTCTTTCGTCATTTTAGAAGGATGGCAAACTTAAAACCATAGTGGGGAGGCTAAATTTAGGCACACATTCTGTCAATATACAGTTTTCATTCATAACAGAGTAGGTTACAATCGATTTTTGTGGTTACGATATCCATCAATTAAATTACCTTTGATGGGAAGTATAATGTTTAAAAATGGTGTTCAATAACTGGACAAAAACATAACTGAAATGACAGAATTCGCATCGAGGTCCGTGTTGATTTGGAAACTGTAGAAAATCTTTTATTTAGCAATTTAAATGCTAAGATTATTTTCGGAAATATTCTAAAGGAAAATTAGGAATTTGATAAAACAGCCTAAACGTGTGTAGTGTTTTCACGTCAAACATCATACAATCTCGACAACATCGCCTTGCTTTGTGTGATTCTAAGTGACACAGATGGCAGCTTTAAACCGGTAGCCTACTGGAGCAAGATGCGCCTGGAGGAGAGAGATAATCTCCTTCAAAGGAGCATGTCATAAAACAAGCTTGTAGAAATTGCTGCTTTAGTACTAGTGTGTGAGATTTGGTTGAAGTCTATTGTCAGTAATTGTTCAAAATACGCTGATGTGTTTGTGTGTGCGTGTGTGTGTTCTATATAATTGTGTGTGTATGTGTGTGTGTGTTGGGGGAGTCTTACATCTTTCTGCTTTTTGTCACGTGTAGTGCCCATTATCCCCAGCTACCTTTACACACTGGACGATGAGGCAGCTGTGGAGGACAGGAGTACCCCTACCGCCATGCCCTTTCCCTCCTCTAGCACGTTCCAGACCATTATGTCACTGTATGACAACTCTACATATGAGATCAGTGGGGTCAGCCTGCACTCCACTCTAAAACCGTTGGCACCGTCCACATCCATCGCCCCGGCCACCACTAACGCCACCGGAACAGACTGCCCCAAAGGAGACAAACAGCTCCTCGATGAAAATGTGAAGGTTGGACTCCTTTTCGCCTCCAAAGCCACTGTGCAGCTCCTCACCAACCCTTTCATCGGGCCCCTCACTAACAGGTGGGTGTGTCAGCCTGCGGCACAAGTGATGGGATGCCTGAATGAACATCTTGATTTCAGTACAGTGTGCTATGCTGAGCGGCCAAAACGAAGGAAGCCCATTTTTTTTATCAGCAGTAAAATATGGCCATGCAGTAGCCACTTTCAGATATTTTGAGAAAAACATCTGAGTTCAACCCAAATGGATAGATGAAAAAAACAAGCGTTTCCTGAGGGTCTTACTTGTACATGCTGATGACACAGTTAAATGTCATGCAGGGCAAAGGTCATCTCCTGGGTTACACTCCTTTTCCACTCCCCTCTCCTCTCCCTCGGTACTGCCTGTTGTGGCAAAATGTGGTAATTCACAATGTGTTATATATTATATATACAACCTAGCCTGGCTAGCGCCACCACTTCTCAATGAGACGTGGTCTGGGAACCAAACGTTCATTTTCTCGTATTTGAAAAAAATGCCTAGATCCGTTTATTGGGTGCCACGGATGTCTATCAAATGCGTCTGTGCATAGCTCATCATCGTCTTGCTTTCCCCCCTGTTCTGTGATTGGTTCCCTATCTCAGGTGAAAATTTGCTCCATGGTCTCCAGGGTGCCTTAGCAGTGTGAATCAAATCGCGCGCAAGGCAGCATGGGAACACCCAGGCTATATACAACCCCAAATCAGAAAAAGTTGGGACGTGTAAAATGCGAATTAAAGCAGAATGTAATAATCTGCAACTATCTCATATTTAGTTGCAAAAAGGACACAGACAACATATCAAAGTCGGGATGGGGATAACAAAATGCAGGAAAAGTTGTGTAATGATAAAGAAAATAAAAGGAGTAATGTTTCACAACTAATTAGGGGAACTAGCAACACGATTGGGTATGAAAAAGAGCATTCCAGAGAGGCAGGGTCTCTTAGAAATAAAGATATAGGGGTATTCATCACATCAAACCTGTGTGCACAAATTATGAAACAATGTCATTTGCTTCTTAACCAACCCATCCAACTTGTTTTAGTGCTCATTTTGAATCCCAACATCTATAACGGTGTGAAGGTGCATTAGTACCTACAGCATGGGCATCTTGCACATTAAGGCACAATCAATTCTGAATACAGTTTTTGAGCAACATATATAGGCAATGTCAAAGGGAAGACCTTGAATATTTTAGGAGAACAATGCCAAAATGAATTCTACACATATTTAAACAGTATTTCTCCATAGAGGAAGAGTCCAGGTGCTAAAATGGCCTGTCTGCAGTCCAGACCTGCCAAATTAGGTGCATCATGAAATGAAAAACATGATTAAGAATACCCCATACTGTTGAGCAACTGCAATCCTATATCGGGCAGGAATGGGACACTATTTCATTCTCAAAACTCTGGCAACTGGTCTCTTCAGTTACTAATCATTTATAGAATGTTGTTAAATGAAGAGGCAGCACAGTGGTAAGCATTCCCTGTCCCAACTTTTTTTGAAACATGTTGCTGGCATCAAATTAAAAATGAACAGATATTTTCCATGAAATAGTCCAAAGTTCCATTTTCATTTGATATGTTGTCTATGTCCTTTTTGCTGTTAAATATGGGTTTACGAGACTTGTATTTTATCACATTCTGTTTTAATTTGGATTTTACACAATGTCCCAACTTTTTCTGATTTGGGGTTGTAAATAATCTTTATATTAATCCATAGCTTTCTTCATTGTGAAGAGATTGTAGTGTAGTGTGAATACAGTATTCTGTTGGTCACGTGTGGATTCTGAGAGAATGTTGAAGAGATTTGGCTCTGGAGAATGCTGCAGAAAGGAGACACTATGTTCTGTTTCTGCCTGAGCTGAGCCCAAAACTGCCCTGCAATTTAAACTAGGCTACGGCTCCCCATGAGAAGATGACATAAAGCTAGTCAACCAAAAAAAAAAAACATTTTTCCTGTGTTATTGCATATGTTTGGCAGACCGTAGAAACACCAGTTTGACAACTGCTGGATACATGGTATCTTTTTGTTGTTCACATGGGCTACGCTGATATGATATTGATAAGATGATGTTTTTGAAGCTGTTTATTAGAAGTTGAAATGAAAACTGTGACCAATCCATTCAGAAGTGATATGACTATCCATCTTGTTGTTCAATAGGGTGTGTTGATCATTTGGGTCTGCTAAAAATATTTTTTTGTTTGCTTTACAAATGTAGACACTGTCATATGAAGTTGCTCAATTTGCGTAATGGCAGTTTCCTGTTCATATTGTTTGTTTAAGGATTCATCATATTGATATAAGGATGAGCATGTTTAAAACACCTATGCTTACTTAATTAAAATGAAGTGAAGGGAGTCTTGCGGGATACCGGTTAAGATTTGTCTCACCACAGTACTGTTGTATTGCTTCAAGAAGAGCCATCAGTAATTCTTTTTTTTCTAAAGTATATTTTTTGGGCTTTTTTGCCTTTATTTGGACAGGACAGTGAAGAGTGACAGGAAGTAAGTGGGAGAGAGAGATTGGGTGGGAATCGGGAAATGACCGCAGGTCGGCACTCGGACCTGTACATGGTACGGGCGCTGTAGCCTGCTGCGCCACAGCGCCCCCCAAGCCATCAGTAATTCTTTCTCTAAATTTCTCCCACTGCCATTACAAGCGTTCATACATCTGTTACTCCTGAATAGATGTAGTGGAAGGACACCTGAGTTAGAGATTGTGCACGCCTCTAGCTAGCACAACTTTTCTAGGAGTTTTCAAGACCCTCGCCATATCAAACAAGCTTTCATTTTCCTGTGTGTCTAAGGCAGATTCAGAACTTCAATTTGAATGGGAGATGGAAAAGGAATTAGTTTTATCCACTGGAGGTCCAGTATTGTCTTGTTATGACTTTTTAGTATTGCTCATACATTTGGATAGTATGTCCACTATCTGACATTTTGTTCTGTGTCATTTCAGAATAGGTTACCAAATCCCCATGTTCGCTGGCTTCTGCATCATGTTTCTCTCCACCATCAGTAAGTGAAAGTCTAACCCATGGGCATCACTAGACCTCTTTTAATGGGGCGCATGCTGTACCCCAGTAAATAAGTTAAGGTTTTTATCTAGCTCCTGTTGCCTCTTTGGCAGCAGCTTATTATTATTATCATTAGATTGGACTGTGCCCCAGTAGAGTTTTCAGTCTAGTTACACCCCTGCTCTAACCTTCTCCGGGCTGGTTGTTGGTGTTGTTTCAGTTTGAGGCATGCATGAACAGACTTTGCAGTCTACAAGTTGAATTTTAAGTCTTTAAAGCTGACCATAT